>NC_142135.1:74111071-74450714 GCF_024610735.1 Ursus americanus | reverse complement strand
ACCTTTCAGAAGGCTTTTTCTTTGGTAACATGAGGCTAAATTATGTCAAGAGGAACTTTTTCAAACCTGGGTTCTGGGGAATAGAAGGGGTAGTAAGGAAAAGGAATGCATAAAAATTGAGATTTTCCTTCTCGTGCCATGCCACTAACATGCGTCTAAATATGGAATCAAAACTCAACAATCTTTAGAAGAAGTTAAGCCATATTTTGTGTATATATGTCACTAGTAGAATAAATAAATTCAAATGAATTGAGTGAGAAAATCTAAATGAAAAATTCCCCACTCAAGCAAAGAAATGAAAATTGTTTTATTTGAAATTACTACTCAGTTAAGGGCATAACAAACAAAAATGTAGAGTGTGAATATTGAAGAAACTCTTTAAGAAAAAGGTAAAATGTAATGGAAATGCTCTTTCATAAATCCCTTGGTGATGCTTCAAAATTTATTTTCTATATAGGTTTCATAAAACCTTTATTTTGAGACTATGAATTTTATGGAAAGGGCATTAATATTTATTCAGTAATAGCAAAGATAAATGGATTTTATAAAAAGATTATATGCCTCAAATATCATTAAATTGCATATCTCCGGCAGAACCCTCCTGGATTTTTTTCTCTATTAATACTTACTAGAAGCTCACTAGATGGCACAAAGAAGCCGGTGATACGGAGAGACCAGGAAAAATCATGTGCTTTAGAACATGCTGGGAAGGCTTACGTGTTATCATCAGGTTTTGCTAAGAGAATCTGAAGGAAAACTCTTAATTGAAAGTATTGAGGTCTACATAGATTAGAGGATACTACTAGGTGTACCTTAGTTGCACATTTGGACTGGATGTAATTTCTCAATTGACATCTCCTATTCATCTGTATTATAAAATTTAAGTGGATATTAATATATAAATGGAATGTGTGTGTAATAATCAATTTGCAAAAGTATTGTTAGGGGTTAAAATTTGAAGTAATACAAAAAAATTCAAAGTATTACAATGATCAATTTTTATTTGAAAAATAGCTTTTTAAATATAATACTGCAAAAATAATTTAAAAGACCCAAAGACTTGTTCACATTTTTTAAAAGATTTATTTATTTATTTATTTATTTATTTATTTATTTATTTATTTATATGAGAGAAAGAGAGAGAGTAGGGAGAGGGGGTGGGGCAGAGGGAGAGAGAGAATCTTAGGTAGACTCCCTGCTGAGCTCAGAGTCCCATGTGGGCCTAGATCTCAAGACCACGAGATCACGACCTGAGCCAAAATCAAGAGTACAATGCTTAACCAACTGAGCCACCAGGCACCCCAGACTTGTTCACATTTTTAATTAGCATTTCCTGCTTTCTTTTCTAGGTGAGGAATAAATAAAGATGATAGGCTGGTAATGGGTTGCAGTATTGTGTTTAGTTATGGTGGACTTAATGAATGTAGAAAATAAACAACGATATAATCAAATCACATTACCAAACTAAATAATATTGCATTTATAGACATCCCCTTAAAAAGCCTTGCAGGATCCCCCACACTGGGCTCAGTGACTTTCCCACACGCCCTGGTAGCCTCCTAGCTGTACTTACCACATCATAATACTTATATCTTATAATTAACAGTTGCTCTTTCACTTTCGGCACTTGACTTTGAGCTCCTTGAAGACAAAAACAATGTCATATCAACCTCTATGCTCTCAGCAATCAAGCATTGTGGCTGGAACTTAGGAGACAGACACTTCTACAGGTTAGAGCTGTGGGTTCTGTTACCCCATGGACATTGCCTTATATGTCAGTTATACCACTTATCACGTAAAATTGTGGGCAAGTTATTTAAGCTCTAAAAGTTGGGGTTAATAAGAATAAATAAAGTAATAATAGTAGCTGTTCCGTAGAGTTTTTGTGAGTATTAAATAACATAATAAATATAAAGCACAGTTTCTGGAACACAGGAAAGTGTTACCTCTTATTATTATTATTATTAAAATATTTGTTGAATGAATGGATCTTAATTAAATTCTCCAAAACCAGTATTTATTTTGGATTATTGATATTGCTGTCATGTGGACATTTCTCATACTTGGATGTACAGAATTAGGAATATAGTGAAATAAGTTGGTTGAATATGGAGGAAACCCAGACACACTCTTTCTTTCTTTCTTTCTTTTTTATTTAAAGATTTTATTTATTTGAGAGATAGAGGGAAAGACCACAAGCAGGGGGGAGGGAGAGGGTAAAGCAGACTCCCCACTGAACAGGGAGCCCAATGTGGGGTTCAATTCCAGGACTCTGGGATCATGACCTGAGCCAAAGGCAGATGATTGACTGACTGAGCCACCCAGACACCGCTCAGACCTACTATTTCTATCTGAAACTTGGAATTAGACAAAAGATCACTAGCCATTCTTTCATGGTGGTGCTGGGATTGATTTTTGCTGTCTAAACAAGTTAACTCTGTAGAAGCAAAGGTTAACTTGTGGATTTTTGCCTGATAGAGATACAAGTAACTTCTATCAGCTCACCAGCTACCCCAGATGGCCTGCTGGACTTAAGCCAGTTTTATATGTATTTGTAGTAATTTTATTCTAACATTTTTCTTGTCAAATAACCTGTAGACATCAATTCTTAAGTGCTTTTGGACTTGGCTTAACATCTTACTGTCTCCTTCAGTGATTACTAAGTTAAAAAAAATCTTTCACACACATTCATTTTGTATCTGCATGAGAGTAATGATTTTACATTTTTGAAAATTAAACTGTAACCGTGCAGTCTGACAATATTTTAGGAAGTTGTGAATCTCAACTTTGACAGTTATTTAGAACTTTCTGCAATAATCTGAGCAGGGCTGCATATACAGGATGCTACTCTACAACATTTATATAGATGTTTGATTTTCTTTGATGACTTATACTTAACAATTGGAAGTTAAATGTGGAGTTATGAGAAATACAACATTTGTTGACATTCAAACAACCCTGATGGCATAAAAGTTGTTAGTTTAATTCTCATAGAAGGAGCTACAGAGAACACCACCAACAACAACAGCAATAACAGTAACAACTCACAAGGCTTATTAGGATGGCTTTGTCCTATAAGGGAGTAACATCTTTCTTCTCTGTTCTTAAGGACTGCTGCTTTTGCTAAATTAACTCACAGTACTGAAGCTGGAAAACTGTATTTGGAAACTGTATTTGGAAACCTTTGCTTTTAGCCCTAATTTTAAATCTTCTGTTCAAATAGATAGGATAGTAACCAAACTAGTCTAGATTTGGTTTAATGTTGACAAAGGAAAATTTCTCTTCCGAAAAGCACAGTTTTGGAGAGGCTCCATTAAGCAAGCTGAGAGTCAAGAGTCTTCTGTCAAAGAATATGCGGTTACTAAATGAAAAGAAAGGAAAGAAGGAAGGAAGGAAGGAAGGAAGGAAGGAAGGAAGGAAGGAAGAAAGAATGAAAGAAAGAAAGAAAAAAGAAAGAAAAGAAAGAAAAAAAGAAATGTGAGCATTGGATTTTCCTGAAATGTTCCTGACTGGCAAAAAACTTGGCAAGATGAATGTGAGATTTTTGCCCCCAGAACCTAACATTTTAGCATTTATTACATATAAAAAATAATTTTGATTATCTGTATGTATTAACATTATCTACTTTACCACCAGAACATTCTGGCAGGCCAGGAAAAAGTTTTCTTTTTTTTTTTTTAATGATTTTTTATTATATTATGTTAGTCACCATACAGTACATCCCCGGTTTCCGATGTAAAGTTCGATGATTCATTAGTTGCATATAACACCCAGTGCACCATGCAATACGTGCCCTCCTTACTACCCATCACCGGTCTATCCAATTCCCCCACCCCCCTCCCCTCTGAGGCCCTCAGTTTGTTTCTCATAGTCCATAGTCTCTCATGTTTCATTCCCCCTTCTGATTAACCCCCTTTCTTTATCCCTTTCTTCCCCTACCAATCATCCTAGTTCTTATGTCCCATAGATGAGAGATATCATATAATATTTGTCTTTCTCTGCGTAACTTATTTCACTTAGCATTATCTCCTCCAGTGCCATCCATGTTGCAGCAAATGTTGAGAACTCGTTCTTTCTGATAGCTGAGTAATATTCCATTGTATATATGGACCATAACTTCTTAATCCAGTCATCTGTTGGAGGGCATCTCGGTTCCTTCCACGATTTAGCTATTGTGGACAATGCTGCTATGAACATTGGGGTGCATATGGCCCTTCTCTTCACTACGTCTGTATCTTTGGGGTAAATTCCCAGTAGTGCAATGGCTGGATCATAGGGTAGCTCAATTTTTAACTTTTTGAGGGACCTCCACACTGTTTTCCAGAGTGGCTGTACCAACTTGCATTCCCACCAACAATGTAGGAGGGTTCCCCTTTCTCCACATCCTCTCCAACAATTGTTGTTTCTTGCCTTGTCTATTTTTGCCATTCTAACTCTTCTTTTGAATAAGTCTTGCCAGTGGTCTGTCAATTTTATTGATTATCTCAAAGAACCAGCTTCTAGTCCTGTTGATCTGCTCTCCTGTACTCCTGGTTTCTAATTCATTGATTTCTGCTCTAATCTTGATCAACTACTTCCTCGTGAGTGGATTAGGCCTGTCCCTCTTTTGCCGTTCCAGCTTCTTGAGGTGAGAATATAAAAACTGCATTTTAGATTTTTCTATTCTTTTGAGTGAGGCTTGGATGGCTATGTAGATTTTTTATTTATTTATGTGGCAGAGAGCCAACCAGTGAGAGAGGGAAAACAAGCAAGGGAGTGGGAGAGGAAGAAACAGGCTCCCAGCGGAGGAGCCCGATGAGGGACTCCTTTCCGGAATGTCGGGATCACGCCCTGAGCAGAAGACAGGAGCTTAATGACTGCACCACTCAGGTACCCTGGGATGTGGGCTTATTGATTTTTCAGCCTGCCTTCTGGGGGAGGGGCCTGCCTTGCCCATACTCAGGCAACCCTGTTTGGGTAGAGTCTCCATGTCCCCTGCAAGGGGGGATGTGGGTGGGCACACTGTGAGCCGGTATTTCCAGGCTTTTGGTTTTTGGCGGCTTTCCCTGGCGGTTTGCTGTGCCTCTTCTGAGAGTCAGAGCAGCAGTGGCCGAATCTCAGCCTCTGTCTCAGAACAGAGGGATCACGGACCGTTCTCCGCTGATGTTCTGGCCACTTTAACTCTGTTACTGTTGGTGCTGCTCAACCCTGCAGCATCCCGGGATGTGCACCCCACACCTGGCGTCCCAGCCCTCACTTCCAGGGCCGGCGCTTCTCTGTCCTTTGTGTTTCTAACACTGCCAGCCGCCAGCCGCCCCCATGCTCCCAGTTCCCGGTCTCAGTCTGGATACAGTGAGCACACCGGAGTTCCGGAGTTCCATGAGAAGTCTGGTGGTGCGCTCCCAGCTCACGTTCTCAGTCTGCTGTCTCACGGGTGCCGTCTGCGAGTCTGCCCGCTCCCCCGTGCAGGTGGATACCGCTTCCTGGTGCCCTAACATGACAGCTCCCACCCCCTTCCGTTTATCTTCTGATATCTGTGCACGGTTTCACGGCTCCCCGCTTCGTACCTCAATACTCAGCGCTGGAGATGTTCATTTGTACAGATCCAGATGTATCTTCCTGCGTCTCAGGCTGATTCCGTGGATGTTCAGGCTGGTCTGGTACCTATCCAGCTCGACTCAGGGGACCGGCTGAAAAAGGGGTCCCCTACTCCTCCGCCATCTTAACTCCCCCTCCCAGGAAAAGGTTTTCTTAATAATAATTATTATTCTTAAAAAATTATACATATATATTATATATATAATATACATATATATGAACCATATCTAACTCTCAGTTACTTTTTTCTACTCTGTGACTTCGTCATAGGCTTGGCATTTGCCATGGTAACCACCAAACATTTACTTCCAAAGATCAAATGATAATGTGCACCAATCTCTACAAATATTTTAGAAACACATCATGTGAAATGGTGTGTATCATAAGTATTTGAAAAAATTGAGATTTTAATTATATGTGTATATGTTTATACATACACACAATGATTTGTACTATAACTATTTGATAAAGTCGAGAGTTTGGCTAAAACAGTATACGCCCAATATATAAACATTTTTATGATAATACATTTTCTATGACTCATAAGGAATTTTAAATTTTATAGTGTATCTAGACAGTGTTATAAATTTGAATATCATTACTTTGTTATGTTTACATTAAGTTACCAATTAATAAAATATATTTCCTAAAATATCCGGTAAGTTTTTTAATATGTGTGAATGTAAAGAAGGATGTTTTAAACAGCTCAGAAGGCTCTACTGTGTCCCTGCTTACTTCTGTTATTGTTTCCCAAGGGTGAGAGGACATTACTTTATGTGGTATGGTACAGTATGTGAACACTTCTGACCAAATGAAAATTACTTCAGAGGCAAGTAAGCAGGCCACAGTCACCACTGATGACACAAAGTTCTGAGAGGCAGAAATTCCAGGTCGTTTCCCGGAGCAGAAGGGCATTTCAGCTAAGAAAGGAAAACAGGAAGTTTAAGTGGACTCAGCGAACTGATTTACCTGGCACAGAATGGTTCTTACCCCAAAAAGAACTAGATTATAGAAATCCTCTTCTTATGTATAGTTTTATATAAAAGAGGGTTGACAAATAGTACTTCCAAAGCAAATGACTGTACCTAACCGCATCAAAATACCTAGAGAAGTCTAATATTCGATCATTCAGATTCATATCAAATATCTTGATGTATCCAACATGCAGATGTTTGACAAAATATCAAATGTCCATCTATTTTTTTTAAACTTCTATTTGGATATTTTAATACTGGCGAAGAGCTCAAAGGAATGAAAATGGCTGAATGTATGCATCTTTTAAATAACCTTCTCATTCATTCATTCATTCATTCATTCAACAAATACATATCTGACGTCTTGCTGTCTGCTAGATCTGAACACCTATTGAAGATAATAGCAGTGAGCAAGGCATGTGGGGTCTCTGCCCTCATGAATGGTGAACATTTCTACTTTGCCTCTCTGTATTGTGCTGACCACTAGGGTTACAGAAACTTAAGAAAAGATTCCTCCTTCCAGACACCTCATGGTTTCATGGTGGAGATGGACACATCCAAAGCAGGCCAAATGTCCTGTCATTGAGGCAAACGTAGGAAGCTCTGGGGATGCATTAGGAAATACATCAGTAACAATGTTTTATCTTAATAAGCAGCTGAAACTGTTTCATCCAATCAGAGAAGAGAGAAAACACAGAAGGAGATGAATAGACATCATAACATTTGGATGCAGCTTTTGAACTTATAAATAAGAATTTGAGGTAAAACAAACAAATAAAACCAGGTTCTTTGGACTTTTTTTAAATTTTAGATTATTTATTTATTAATGAGAGAGATAGAGCGCACACGTGCACCCTTGCATGCGGGGGAGGGGCAGAGGGAGGAGCAGATTCCCTGCTGAACTGAGAGTCTGGCAGGGGCTCTATCCCAGGACCCTGAGATCATGACCTGAGCCGAAGGCCAGGAGGGCTCCACCCAGGAGCCCTAGGTTCCCTGCATTTGAATAATTCGTTCTCCTGGACTACATGTGACTGGAAAGGGTTTCCTTGTGGTGCCCTGGCCACCTTTGCGGCCTCGTCTTTGCATTCCTTCCCTCTTCCTCTCCTCAACAGCAGCCTTTGTCAATTTGAGGTCAAAAACATGCATCATTTTGAACATAAACTGCACAACTGTAGGACAGGCAATTATATAAACCTGATATAACCCAACAGATCCAGGGCCCTCTCTTAACTATCCAGAACTCTACTTTCACCTTTAGTTTTCCCAAAATCTAACTCTAAGTTTGCCTGAGCCTTAAGAAAACAAGATCCTACAGTTGGATGTTAAAGGGGAAGACCCCATGTCCAGATTTCATGTCAGGCCAGGAATTATCTGTATTACAGTTGACCCCTGGGGCCCACCCACTCATTCTCTATGTCTCCTCTCTCTCTTTCTCTCTCTCTCCTTTTTTTTTTTTAGATTTTATTTATTTATTTGACAGAGAGAGAGGCAGCAAGAGAGGGAACACAAACAGGGGGAGTGGGAGAGGGAAAAGCAGGCTTCCTGCTGAGCAGGGAGCCCAATGCGGGGCTTGATCCCAGAACGATGGGATCGTGACCTGAGCCAAAGACAGACACTCAACGACTGAGCTACCCAGGTGCCCCGTCTCCTCTCTTTTTTCTATCACTTCTCTATGGACTGATTTGACTGAGTCTTACACTTTGCATTTATTGTATTTATTGTATATATTTCTCCATGCTCACACACCACAAATTAGCATTTTCAAAACCCCATTATTATCTCAGGTACCCACAAGATGATTCTTGTTTGAAGGCTGAAAGAGGCTGTGTGGTTATACAGAATTGAATACAGAACTAGTCTCCATATTCATCAGTTTCATAAATGGGGGAGGACAACAAAAAATAAAAAAACAAAAACACAGTCTTGACAATTGGAGAACTTCATTTAAACAAAAGAGCAAATTGATAGAATGTTCTTTTTATAATTGGCATTTTTTTGTTTTAAGATTTATATAGTTATTTTAGAAAGAGAGAGCATGAGGGGCAGAAGGAGATGGGGAGATTCTAGAGCAGACTACATGTTCAGAATGGAGCCAGTTGTAGGGCTTGATCTCAAAACTCTGAGATCATGACCTGAGCTGAAAACCAACAGTAGGGCACTTAACTGACTTAAGGCACCCCTGGCTGTTTTGGTTTTGATGAACACTACAGACATAAGGAAATTAATCATCCTAAAATATTAGGTTTATATAAAAAATATATTTTAAGAAATATTCTCTATTATTTGCAGGATACAATCTAAAATTTTTTTGGGGGGGGAGTAATGTTTTTTTTTCCTTATTTAAATTCAGTTAGCCAACATGTAAGTACATCATTAGTTTCAGATGTAGTGTTCAACAATTTCAGTTGCATATAACACCCAGTTCTCATCACATCACATCACATGCTCTACTATCTAGAACTTTTATCTTGTCATTTGAAATTCACCATAATTTGGTTACATTTTTAATTATTTTTTTCATCGGAGGTGAAATTCTGATGATGTAAATTCAACAACAAAATGAACAATTCAGTGCCATTTAGTACGTTCATGAAGTTGTGCAACGTGGGTCTACTTCCAAACATTTCATCACCTCAAAATAAACTTAGTACCGATTAAGCAGTCACCCTGCATCTCCTCTTCCCCCAACCCCTGGCAACCACTCATCTGCTTTCTGTCTCTAAGGATTTAACTATTCTGCATATTTCCTAGAAATGAAATCATAAAATATGCAGCCTTAGGGGTCTGGCTTCTTTCATGTAGCATAATGTTTTTGAGATCCATCCACATTATGACATGTATCCATATTTCATTCCTTTCTATGGCTGAAAAGTATTCCATTGTGCCATATTTACCCATTCATTGGTTGAAGGATATTTGGTGTCTTATCTACGTTTTCTACATTTGGCTACTATGAATAACGCTGCTATGAACATTCACGTACAAATTTTTGTGTGGACATGTTTTCATTTCTGTTGAAAATGAGTGGAATTACTGGGTCATAAGGTAACTCCGTGTTTAACCCTGTAAGGAAATGTCAGACTGTTTTTGGGCACCATTTTATGTTCCCACCAGCAGTGTGTGAGTTTCAATTCCTTCACATCCTTACCAATTTTTACGAATTTTTATGAATTTTTTTAAAAAACTATTTATTTGAGAGAGAGAGAGCACAAGCAGGGGGAGAGGCAGAATGAGAGAGAAAGGGAGGAACAGACTCTCCACTGAGCAGGGAGCCCAATGCAGGGCTTGATTCCAGGCCCCTGGGATCATGACTTGAGCTGAAGGCATATGCTTAACCAACTGAACCACCCAAGTGCCCCGATAATGTTCCTTAATGCACTGAAGTTTTAAATTTTGTTGAAGTCCAATTTGTCTATTTTTTCTTTCGTTGCTCATACTTTTAGTGTTAAATTTTTGCTTTTAAATCAAAAGATGAAGGGGTAGAAAAGCATCTCTTTGGCTCAGGGTTATTTGATGGCCTTCAAAACTCTATTAGGGAAGTGGAATGAGTTCTGGATGACTTTATTTTCTCTTCAGTATCTCTACTAGTATAGAGAACAAATAATAGAGTCTTTTTATGTTTATAAATGATATTTTTTTCCCTAAGAACTTGGCACTCATCGGAAATAGCATTTTTATTTCAAGAGACAGAAATTTATCCTAAGGGATATGGTGCAGATTGCTACCTGTATGATCAAAGGGTGGTTTTCCGAAAATCTGCATTTTGTGTCTTTTCTTAGAAAATACTACGGATGTTTTCCCATACCAAATAATAAATCCAAATTCCAACAAATACATATAAAAAGAGGGTCTTGTGAAAGAGCTAACATTTATTGGATACCTCCAAGTATCAAGTACACCAGAGATCCTTGATGTGGATTACCCACTTAATCTAACACCTCAGAAATAGACTGTATTATCCACATTATCCCCATTATTATGATACTCTAGTTTAAGGCTTAAGGGGATTATGTTATTTTTATTATTATAAAAGTTGCCTTGTGTTATTCAGTTTGTAGTTGGTAATTGTAATGGGAGCTATGCAATTTGAGTTTGAAAACCTAAGACCATAGATGACATGAAAAAGATTTGAAAATCTAAGACCATAGATACTAAAGGGAAGTCATCCTTTTGAAAGGTGAATCTGATCATATCTTTCCCCTGCCTATAATAACCTTGCAGTGGGTTCCCAATGCACTTTAGGCTGAAGTATAAGACTTAAAAGACTTTCCTAACCATTAGCCTACCTCTCCCCCCCACTTTTCTTTTTTTTTTTTTTTTTACCACTTTTTCTTTTTTTCCCTCATCCACTGTATGGCATTGTTTGCTTTCTCACTTCCCTAACATTTAGCCTATTGCTACTACAGTCAAGAGTGTGTTGAATGACTTGATGAACTTTCCTTTACCACACATATTCTCTAGCACACTGAAGGGAGGGGAGAAACCTAGCAAGCAGAATTTGGGGTAGAACCCCAACTCAGATATTTAGTTGCTCATCTTCAGATCCAAAGTTGGTTCATTCAGATATATGGGGGTATTTCACTTCTTCAGCCTCATGTCGACGTCAGCAAAGTTGAGAAAGGTCCCCGAACTCCCATGTTCCTGGCAACCTCACTTCTCCCTGTCACCACACTACCATAGACAAGAGTTAAGTGCCCTCCCTCCTGAAAGCTGTGTGGTCCTAGCAACTCCTTTCTCTTTTGTCCCTTTCTCCTTAGTACTCACAGCCTCAGCACTTCAATGTGCCAGAACATTAAACATAATAGTACAAGACTCTTTGTTTCTTTCAGTTGCCAAAAGAATCCCAGGTTCCCAGAATACCACTCCAGACTTTACCCCTTCTCCCTATCTCTTATCCCTTTTCCACCCTTGAAGCCCTCCCCCTAAAGCCTCTGCAGCTAGCTCACGTGAACCCATATGCAACTTCCTTATGAACCACCTGTGCACCTGTTCCTTCTTCTAGACCTGACCCAAGAATACCTGTTTCCTTGTAGCTCTCTCATTCACTGTCTATGTTTAATTCATTCACCCCTGTAGTAGTAGGTCTGGAAGGAGGTCTTCCTTCCTCCTTGTTGCCACATTCAGATGGCTGTCCTTCCTCCACTTCCTAAAAAGCCTCAGTTTGCATCTTATGCTCTTGCTCTATATTACTCACCGGCCCTTCTTAGTGTGGTCATCCCCAGACCTGTTTTACTGGCAACGTTACTGAAAGATGCCAGTACCTGCATAGTCACCCTCTTCCAAACTCCTGTCTTCCCCCACCCCAGTTTCACTGAAATATAATTGACATATAACACTGCATATGTTTAAGCTCTGTGGTCTGATTTGATACGCTTACATATTGCAATATGATAATCTATTATATTCTATATCAGATAATCTACTATATTTTCCCATATTTTTATAGATGTTCTTTCTCCCCCCTGAAGTGCCAAGACTGCTATTATCATTTCTACTTTGTTTAGTGAACTTCCTTTAGCAATTCTTTAAGGATGGGTTTATGACACAAATCCTCTTAGTTCTCCTCTATCCAAAATGGTTTTTATTTCCTGTCATTCCCAAAGGATTCTTTCAATGGATATAGAATTGGTGGTTGATTTTTTTTTCTATCGGTACTTGAAAAATATTGTGTCATTTCCTTCTAGTATAGTGGTTTCAGGTAAGAAATAGGATGTTCTTCAAATTGGTGTTTCCTGATATGCAATAGGTCATTTCTCTCTAGCTGCTTTCAAGATTTTATTTCTGTCTTTACTTTTAAGAAGTTTCATTACGATCTGTCTTGGTATAGATTTCTTTGATTTTATCCCATCTTACATGTGGTTTATTCAGTTTCTTGAATCTGGAGGTTTATGTATTTTGCCAAATGTGGGAAGGTTTTAGTCATTCCTTTTTTAAATAGTTTTTCATTCCCATTCTCTCCTTGTCCTCTGGGACTCTGCTGAAATGAATGTTAGCTCTTTCATTATTGTCCGCAAGCCCCTGAGGCTCCATTCAGTGGGGGAAAAAAATCTATTTTTCTCTGTTATTCGGATTGGCTAAATTCTGTCTGCTGTTCAGATCAAGTGAGTTTTATCAAAGTGCACTAACTCTATCCTCTGCCACATCCATTTTTCTGTTTAGCCCATCCATTGAGTATTTTTTCCATCTTGGTGATTACAGTTTTTAGTTCTGTAATTTCCTTTTTTTTTTTTTTTTGCTTTATCACTTCTGTTATTTTGCTGGGATTTTGCATTTTTAAAAATTTATATTAAGAGAATTTGTAATTGCTTGTTGATACAGTTTTATGATTGGTCTTTAATATCTGTTCTTTGTTGAATGATTGCAACATCCAATTCATCTTGGTGTTGCAATTTGTTGATTGTTGTTTCCTGTTTAAGTCATGACTTTCCTGGTTCTTGGCATGACAACTGATTTTCTATTATATCCTGGACATCTTGAATATTATATTATGGGACTCTGAATCCTATTTAATCTTTTTATTTTTTTAAGCAGGCTTTCCTGTTGATGCGTAGCACAAGGGTCCAGGGGGTGTGTATGTTTAACCTCCTGCTGGCCTTGCTGACACTATTCTGGCAAAAGTGAAATGCTTAATGCTGATAGTTGGGCTAAAATTTCACCTATTCCTTTGGTCCTGCTGAAAGCAGGGCACCACACTGCACCACTTCATTGCCTCTGAATGGATGTGTCAGTTTGTCCCCTCCCTGTGCCCTCCTGCCACCAGAAAGGGGGCAAGGAAGAGTTGAATCCTACCACTTGGTTACTACAGAGTGTGAGTGGAGATTCACCAGGGGACACCTGGAGAGAAGTGGGGAGGGATGGTAATGCCTTCTACCACCTCATCCGGCCTGGTTGATCACAGGTGGAGGTGGAGGCACACCTGCCCTGCTCACACAGCAGAGGGGGATCTGAGTATTGAATAGCCCCCATATTGTATCATTTTGCTCAGTCTCATTGATGCTGGGTAAGGTGGAGGCTCAGCTCCCCACTGTCCTCCAATCTTAAAAGGGCAGAATAGGGGAAGCGGAATACTTGCTTAGTACCACCTTGTTCATTGTCACTGATACCCTGGCTCAGCTGCCAACTGAACCCTGCTGACACATCATGGAAAAGATGCATTGCAGTGGTGACTAGTTCCACATCCTTACCAGCTCTTTAGAGTCTCACTGAGGTTGGACGCTTAGTTCATGGCTGTACCTGCTGATTACTATCCCTTTATTGCCTATGCTCCTCAGCCCCACTGAGGAGGAATCTGGGTGCTGCCTATTTCTGCCAGGCAGAGAATGGAAGATTAATACTGTCTTGGCTCCATAAACACCACCAGGCAAGGGATCAGCTTGCTCCCGTGGGGCAGGAGGGTTGGGTGAAAGATCAGCCCCTTGTCCTGTCCTGGTAAAACCATGGGGGTGGAGGAGTAAGGAAAGGGTACAGTTTTTCGTTGGTGTTGGCCAAAGTAGTGTGAGGATTGCCAACAAGATTTTCTGTTGTAAGCCATCCAGGGAAACAGGCTTTTCTCAGAGGTCTCCTTGTCTGTGCCATTGGCAGTTCTGGATAGGAGGCTTTGGAGCACCCCGTGTGGGATGTATGTGAGACTGTAAGAAAAACCAGGAGACTTACTGCCATGTTGCTCCTTAAGTTTCAAGGTCTCTAGACTGCCCTCCTTCTTTCTACCTTTCAGTTTTCCTATGCCTGTTGTTTGTTATATCTAGGGTGTTTTTAGTTGTGAGAGGGAGGAACAGGTAGGAATAGGGTCTTTGCCAGAAAGAGAAATCTCCTATTCCCTTTTTGACCAACACAAATGAGGATTTCCCCCCTAAATCTGCAACAAAATAACTTTTGCTAAAGTCAGTAATGACTCCATGTGGCTAAATCCAGTGACTAATTCTCTATTCCCATCTTACTTGGCCTATCAGCAGCATTTGGCATGGTTGGTCATTCCTTTTGGAAACACTCTTCCCTTGGCTCAAAGATTCTACTTTCTATGGTCATCCTCCTATCACACTGACCCCTAACAATCGGAAAACATCGGAGTGCTCCACAATTCTGTTCTCAGATCTCATCTTTTCTCAGGCTACACTTACTCTTAGATAACCTCAATCAGTCTCATTGTTTTGTTTGTTTGTTTTTAAATTTATTTATTTATTTCAGGTAGGGGGAGAGGCAGAGGGAGAGTGAGAGAATCTCAGAGCAGATTCCCCACTGAGCACAGAATCCTATGCGGGGCTCAATCCCATGACCCTGAGATCATGACCTGAGCTGAAATTAAGAGTCAGACACTCAACCGACTGAGCCACCCAGGCACCCCAATCAGTCTCATGGTTTTAAATGCCATATACATTTAAACACATGCTCCCAATTTCCAAATGTGTATTTCCACCTCTGACTCCCTTTGGAATTCCAGACCTATATACACACCTGTTTACTTGACATTTCAGACATCAGATGTCCTATATGCCTCTCAGCTTTGGTGTGATTTCCTTCAAACACACTCCTTTTTCAGTCTTTTTCATCTTGGTAAATGGTGACTCCATCTCCCCAGCTGCTCAGGCCAAAAGCTTTGGTGTCATCCTAGACTTCCTGGGTTTTGTTTTGTTTTTTTTCTCGAGTGTCTCACATCCAACTTGTCACTTCTAACTTCAAAATATACCAAGGATCTGTCATACTTTCCTCCCTCTATTGCTACCATCCTGATCAAAACCATCATCACCTCTCATTGGGGATTGCAATGTCCAGGTAATGATCTCCATCTAATCTCTTTTCCCCATCTGAGTCTCACACAGTCAACTTCTCAACCTGGAAAATCAAGTATCAGTTCTCACAAAACACTCTTTTTCTACCTTCTCTGTTTATTTAATATGTTAGGACTTGTGACATTTGAAACATTCATGTGTTATGCTTATTTTCCCACTTAAATGATTTCCTAAGGTAACCTGACTCTTTTGTGATAGAGCACATTTTTTAAAGTTCACCTTAAAGTTAGAAAAATCTTTCAGGGGCGCCTGGGTGGCACAGCGGTTAAGCGTCTGCCTTCGGCTCAGGGCGTGATCCTGGCGTTATGGGATCGAGCCCCACATCAGGCTCCTCCGCTATGAGCCTGCTTCTTCCTCTCCCACTCCCCCTACTTGTGTTCCCTCTCTCGCTGGCTGTCTCTGTCGAATAAATAAATAAAATCTTAAAAAAAAAAAAGAAAAATCTTTCAACCATTCAGATTAATACTTTAAGGGTTCAACAACATTACCTTTTAGCAACAAAGTAAATTGAAAAAAAATTTAAGTTCAAGTAACAGAGGTTGACTGAGGTGGTGTATTGATTAATCCATTCCCAGTGTGTGTCAGAGTGGGGTTGTTTTATGAATTCTTATGCATGTGAGTTTTAAGAAGGGGGTGGAAATTCACTGCAAGGTCAGCCAGTCCATCTCCTTATCAGTGCAAATTATTTTTCTTCCAAATGAGACCTTCAAGCCTTTGCCCCATTGAAGCACATATCCTTGATCTCAGCATGGCAGGGATTATATGGAGTGTGGGAGCTGTCAGTCCTTATGATCTAAAGGCAGATTAGTGAATGGTGTGATGACCATTAAAAACACCTATTGCAGTCCTAGTCACAAGGATCATTTGTCTGTTTGACATCAAAATAGTCTGAGTCATAGGGATTGCATTTTCTCATTTTCCTGGAGGCACTTTTTCTTTTCTAGTTTACCATTTCTTCCATTCAGATATCTTGCCAGTATATTGATGATTTATTTTAGCATTTTCTATTTTTTATTTCTTTACCCCTATCTTTCCTAATTCTTGAGAGTTTTCTTTTACTTTTGCTGTTTTAAGAAGAAAACTCAATTTCTCCCTTTTTTGAAACTATTAAAACTACCTAAAAGTTACTTGATACCGTCCTCTTTTTTGTGTGTGGCTTTTTTGTTGTTGTTTTTGGAAAATATTTTTAAATTCTCTGAAGTCTATTCTAAAAACATCAATTTGCTCAAAACAGAAAATTAATACATATTAACATTTTGTCAAATTCTTTAACTTCTTAAAGAAAAATAAAGATTTCTAATAAACATAAAATTAGCTTTATAATTCCAAAGCCATTCCAACTCATTCACATGAATTTAATGTGAATCCTTCTAATCTTTTAGTTTTATTCATCTTTTATTCATATATTATCAGCAGTACATGTGGTGAATTTTACATCTTATTTTATTGACACTTTTGTCTCTACTTGTGCCTTTATTGTGCTGTTTTACTATTTTTATGATTTAAAAAGAATAATTCCTATTAGTTAACAAAGGTATTACATTAGTTTCAGGTGTACAATGTAGTGATTCAATGATTTTTTAAAAAATAATTCTTGATGTCAAGTAGGACATTTTAAAATTTTTGCTTTTCTTCTTTTCAGTTATGTTAAATATCTTAAAACTTAATTTTCCAAAAAGTTTTAGAATCTGTCAAGTTCTACAGAATTTCAATGTGAATTCATTGATTTAATAGGTTAAACTGCCTTCCTAGTCAAGGATATAATGTTTCTCATGAGTTGTTCAGATTTTTTTCCTAATTATTAATATTGAATGATAATTTTTTAATGATTAATATTTTAATTTAACTTATAAAGCTTTATTTGTTGACTTTAAAAAAATATCCATGCCTATGGGTTTTTATTACTGTTGTGTCATCATTGTGAATTAAGCAAGAAAACTCACAGATTGTGTTATGTAGTAGTCCACAGTGGTAATAGCACAGGGTAGGGTAGATAAGGATTTTCACCTACCTCTGTGGGATTTTTTTTGGGGGGGGTGGCCAATAGATTTTTTTAAAGTTTAATTGAGGTATGTTGGTCAATACATTTTTCTTTAAAGATTTTATTTATTTGTTTGAGAGAGAGAGAGAGAGAGAACGTGTGAGCAGGGGGCAGGGCAGAGGGAATCTCAAGTGGAACCTTGAGCAGACTGCACCAAGTGCAGAACACCACATGGGGCTTGATCCCCCCCCCCACCAGATCATGCCTCCAGCTGAAATCATGAGTCCTGTCCTCAACTAACTGACCCACCCAGGTGTCCCAGGTCAATATATTTTTTAAAGCTTAATTGATGTATATTGTACAATCAACTACATATATTTAAAATGTTCAACGTGATCATCTTTGACACATGTATAAAGTATTTCCCATTTTCTAATAATCATACAAAGTTGAAATTATCATCACAATCAAGGTAATGAACATACCCATTGCCACCAAAAATTTCTTAATGCAACTTTTAATACTTTCTTACTGTTCTGCTGCTACCATCCTTAATGGGATTTTATGGGGAAAAAATTAAGTAATAGCTAGGAAAGTGCGTGAAAAGATGTGATTAGGAGAGGTGGTGCTGAGCTGCGTTCCTCAGCTGCACGCACAATTGGACGATGTATGGTTATTTTATGGTAAGCTATCTTTCTTCACTATCTAGGCTTTCTCTTCTCTTGATGTGAAAACCAGGCAATTCCTGACTGGCAACACTACGCTTGAATTAATTATTCTTGAGTAGCAGGTGAATCTGAGCCTGAAATTTTTACCCTCCTCCTTGAGGACTTGGGGTGGTATTGCTCTTTGTTCCCTATTCAGAAAATATAGAGAGTTCCCAGACAAGTAACCTACCAGTGTTGACACAGAGAACCAAAATATTCTAATTCTTAGAGGACGCTACATTTTCCAGTCAGCCTGCAGATCCAGGTCCCATTTATAACATTGTTTCTCTGGGCAAAATGCATTTATAATTCCAAAGAAACTAGTAAAAACAACGCTTGGAAATATGAACTGCTTGGAAGCTGGGGATACCTGTAACGATATAGTCTACTCTATATGAGGCTCTTTCTTGTAAAGATCATTTTCAGCTCATTCTGTTTAAAACATTTTCTCCTGCTTGTCTGTCTCTGTATAGAGAGTTATTTCCTTTTTTTATTACTAGGGGAAAATTAAAATTTATTTCATTGGGAACTTTTCCTCCCTCCCACCTTCTCTCTCTCTCTCCTTCCCTTCCTCTTGTAGAGGAAAAAAAAAAATTTCTCCTCTACCCTCTTTAGCTTAGTGGTCAGAGCCTTCAAGTTAAACTGAAAAAAAAAGCATATTTACGGGAGAAAAGTTTTATTTCATATGCATGCAAGAGCTTCACATAAAAGAAATGCAAACTGATAGAAGTGGTCAGACTCAAGAGCTCCTGTACCATTTTACAAAAGGCTGATAAATTGTGAGAAGTGTCAAGACAAAGGAAAGGGGATTTGGACTTCTGAGGATGATAAATTTCAGGGAGGTAAATATAACGAGAGAAATTAATGGAAGATAAAGATTATTTCAGTAAATTTTGCTTATGCAGATTCAAGCTGGTACTGACTTTCCATTTCCTGTGATAAGGGTTGTTCTCTTCCTTCTAGGGAGAGGGGAGGGGTACACCTTCACAAAGGGAGATTTATGCCCTGCTTTTAGGCAGAGAGGAGGAGGGCCGGGAGCTACTTCTGTGTCTGCCATTTTTTAATTGCCTTCAGCTCAAAATAGTTCTTATGCTAAAGTGACATATTGAGTAGCAGTTTCTGATCCTTTCATATTCTACTTTTCTCATGTGGTTGCTCATTTCCACCAGTAGGGTGTGAAGCTGTGGGCTCCACAAAGTCTCTCCCCATTGTGTTCTGACTACTCAGAGGCCTTGCTGCCGATTGGAGTCCAAGGACAACCTCACCTGGACCACGGGATCTCAGAATGTGTTTTATCTGGTAATGAGACCCATTCTTCCATCACCAGGGTGTCCCTTCAATCATTTCAAACTCAGAAGCCTTAAATACTGATGCAACTTGTTTATAGCACATAGTTTGAATGTAGGAACCTAGATTTGAAATGTTTGAAAATAAGTGTGTGATTGGTTTTAGCTATCTATTTATAAAAGGTTGGAAAGATGTTGGTACCCCTGGGATCCAGAGGGCCCAGTGGCCATCTCCAAGGCTGTGAAGTACACTCAGGCCAGTGCTGATGCTGCTGGTCTCTGGAGAGACCTTCCTTTTGACTAGCTGGTAAAGCTGGGTTTCTTTGGAGACCCACAGACTTTCAGGACAATCTCTTCCATTCCCTGCCGCTGGTGCACGCCTGTTTGGAAGAGTGAAATAGTGAGGATTTGTAACGCTTACCCCCTCCAGGAATAGGATAAGAGGTGGTATTAAAACTTGTTAGTTTTTAATCACGCTATATCTCATTGCAAAGCCTCACTCATTCAGAGCAAAAATAACTCATGTAGAGCTCACTTATGGGCCTAGAAATTTAGTCCTTAGTCAGACTAACACATACTTGACTGACAACATGAGTGTAAGTTTGAATCTTCTACTTTGTGAGTAATTAGCTTCCCATGGCTTGTTATGAAAAAGGTAAGCTAAATGTCACCTTGAAAGAAAAATACCTCATAGTTTGTCAAAACTTGGATTTGGTTGGTATAGAAATGCATCATTAAAATATCAAAGTGTAGGTAAGTTACTGTAAACATTTCTTCTTGTATAGATATGAGTTTACTATTTCCCATGACTAACAGACCTTAGCTTTTGTAAGTGTGGAAAATAAGGTCAACATTTAAAAAAATATACATCTGGCTAATTATGTTGAGTTTTATCTTAAGAAATAAGGAGAAAAATAATCTCGAAGAAAAAGAAATGTGGGAAGGAGCAAGAATTAATAGAAAAAGAGAAGGGAATGGCTCTTGGTTGAGTGCTCCCTCTTGGGCAGGCATTATGCTACACATTCTGCCCTTCGCTGTTTCAGGGAGGAGCGAAGAGCAGGGATGGAGATTCTTTCCCTTAAGAATCTTATATTACCTGACAACCCATCATTGCCACAAGCCAACAAGAAGACAGACTGCACTGGGCATAATTGTTCTCATTTCAAATATAAAGGAAAATACACAGAGCATGTGCACAGAGGAGAGTTCTAAGCAGATTACAGGTCTCTCAGATTTGCTTTCCCTGATCTGCCTAGGTTTTTCTTGCCTACTGATGAGAAACTTATGAATCTACTTTTCCAATTATGAACATTATTCACTTTAGTTAAATGAATATTTGCTGAGTACCTTTTATGTGCAATGTGGTGTGACAGGTAAAGGAGCAAGAGATCATCTCTGTGCTCAAGGACGTAGACATCCACTAAAGAATAAACACAAGACTCACTCTACAACAAAGAAGGTATGATGTGCCCTCATACAGCCAGATGTTAATTCTGATGAAAGGTTGGCAGAAAGCTTCCAGAAAGGATCTTGGAGGATTATGGGAGATGAGGGAGGGTGATTCTAGAAAAGGGACTAAAGAAAGGCAAGGAGAGGGGTGCCTGGGTGGCTCATTCAGTTAAGCATCTGCCTTTGGCTCAGGCCATGATCCTGGGGTCCTCGATTGAGCCCCACATCGGGCTCCCTGCTCAGCGGGGAGTCTGCTTCTCCCCCTTCCCCTCCTCTGCTTGTGCCCTCCCTCTCAAATACATAAATAAAATCTTAAAAAAAAAAAAAAGAAAAAAGAAAGGCATGGAAGCATGAAAATGCCTCTCTTAGCTATGGAATTGCAAAAGCTGGGTCTGGCTGGATGTGTAACCACCTGGGTGTGTAGTTTAAAAAAAGACTGGAAAGATAGATTACATCTGGGCTTTGGTGGACTTTGAATGACAGATAGAACAAGAATGGGGAGTCTAGTAAAGGTTTTTGAGCAGGGAAAGATGGAATAGAAAAGAGAGAGACTGGAGGTAAAGGACCACTAAGGAGACTATTATCATCAATAGTCTGGGTTAGAAGTTAATGTGGGAAAAAAACCATGGGACTAATAATGGAAACAAGTGTGGTCTTCAGAAAGACATTAAGGTTTGGTCAAAAGAGCTTTGGGCATGCACACGGGAGACCTGAGTTCTGTCACTTCCAAGCCATGTGACTGAGCTAGTCTCTTCAGTTGCTGAGATCGACTTCCTGATTTGTAAAATGGAAGTAGTATCTTAGAAGTTTTGTGAGAATGCTTTTTAAATTCTAAAATGCTATACACACTGTTCTAGATTCTGAGGGTCTGGCAGTGGAATAAAACAAACAAAAGGGACTGCCATCACTGTTGAGGGAATAGAGAAGAAGTACTATAAATAGGTAAAATATAGAGATAGTTGGAAGGAATGAGCAGTAAGGAGAAAAAAATAGAGGAGAGAGTGGGGGATATAAAATGGTGAAAGAGCAGGTTGAAGTTTTAGATAAGGTGCACAGGGTAGGAACTCACTGTGACAGACTGGGAGGAAATGAAGAGCTTAGCATGCAGCTATCTGGGGAAAAGTTTCCTGAAAGAGAAAACAGGAAGTGCAAGGGTCCTGAGGCAAGAGCACCCTGGGAGTATTTGAGGAATATACGAAAACCAGTGTGCTAGAGCAGATAGATGGGAAGCCAGAGCTTATGGGATAAAGTAAGTACTTTGGCTTTTACCTTTAGTTGAAAGTGAACTGTTGGAGGGTTTTGAGCAGAGGCATGGCAAGATGTCAAGATGTCAAGAATTACTTCAAGTTTGATGACGATGCCCTTGATTGATTTAGAGAAAACTGCAAAAGGAACTAGATTGTGTGGGAATCTTAGGGGCTCCATTTTGAATATGTTATAATTGAGATATCTGAGTGGAAATACGTGTCAGGCAGTTGGCCATGAGCCTGGGGTGGAGGAGAAAGGTCTCACTGGTAATGTGGAATTGTGAGTCATAAGCATGTAGTTACCGAGAGGAGAAGTGAATTTTGCCAAAGTGGTTTTATTAACCAAGGTTTAATTATAAAAGTGGTTTTTCAAGTCCCTGAGAGTGAATAAACAAATGGAAAATGAATAGTCAGACCATATCTAAAAATAAAGCTTTGGTCCATAATCTGCAGCAACCAGACTAGGAAGCCAGCTTGCTATCTTTGTGTCAGCTTGTAGGAAGTCAGACCACTCTTTCTGGTAACAATCCAGGAAGCCAAACATAACCCCTGCAACGTCAGCCCCAAATGGCCAGAACTTGATTAATAATTGATAGCTTTCCTAATTTTTGTCCCCACTCCAATTTAGGATCAACCAGAGAAAATCCAATACACCTCTAACCAATCAATAGGATCCCCAATTCTAGTTAGCTCAACTACAGCTCCCCAGCTCCCCCAGGTCAACAGCCTCCAATCAAGGCACACCCAAAATCTTCTCTTTCTTTTATAAAGATTTCCCCCTCTTCTGCCTAACTTCAAGTCTCTGACAAATAACAGTGATGGTGGCTTGCTTATAGCAAGCTCTGAATGAATAGATTTACTTGTTCTCATTGACTGGTCTTGGTTTATTTCCACACTCCCCATCATGTCTGTACATGATAGAAAAATGACCACCCCAGTAAGGAGATTCTCCAGGAGAAATGCAGATACAGTTCCCTCTATAGAGAATACTGTAATATTCACAGAAAACTGTCTTTTTGGCTTCCCTGAACTGTCATAGTTAAAAAGTATTTAAACTTAACATTCATTGTCAATGCATCTGTATGCATCAAAGAACAATTTTGTTAAATGGACTCTTTTCTGCTATGAAACAGCTGAGCCCAAATAATTAATTATATGGCCAAGCAGTTGCCCTAATCTAGTTATTTGTACAGAAATAACCAGAACAGTAATGGTCTATTTATTCTGTGCTAACAAAGAGTTGAATTTGGCTTGGTCTAAATAATTTGTTTAAAACAATTTTTTTTATTGCGATAGTGGATTTTTAAAAGACATATTTTGGCAGCATTTCTATGATAAAAATTCTGTAAATATTATAGTAAAAATCTTGAATAGAATGCCTAAAATGTTCATATATTTTAAAATGTTGTTAAAAAAATCTTTATCTAAACTATTTAACCTTTTTTCATTATAATTATTTTTCTCTTTTTATCATTTGACAGATTTCTTTTTTTATTTTAATGTTTTTTTATTATATTATGTTAGTCACCATACAGTATATAATTATTTTTCAATACCAGATTTAAAGATTCAAAAGAAGCGGAGGTTGTTTTTTTGTTTGTTTGTTTTTTTAGGATTTTATTTATTTGAGAGAGAGAGTGAGTGGGGGAAGGAGCAGAGGGAGAGGCGAGAGAGAATCTCCAGCAGTTCACTGAGCAAGAGCCAGACGTGGGGCTGGATCTCACGACCCTGAGATCATGACTGAGCCAAGATCAAGAGTCAGATGCTCAACCAACTGAGCCACGCAGGTGCCCCAAGAAGCTGAGATTTTATGGCTATTGAAAAAGATCCTAGTTTGGACTCAGATGGGTAAGGAGTGCACTTGTTGGGATGAACACTGGGTGATATACAGAATTATTGAATCACTATATCGTACACCTGAAGTCAATATAACTCTGTATGTTAACTACACTGGAATTAAAATTTAATACAAACAAAACAAATGTTTTGTATTTGGTTTCATAAGTTGTTGGACTTTTGTTCCACTAGTGGCAAATCCCTATTAGGCAATTCTATCGCCTGCTCTAAACCTTTGTTCCCTCATTTCTAAAGCAGAGATGATGGTATTTGCCTAATCTAACTCACAGAGTTTAGTTGCAGATCTGGCAAGACAATGTGTATGAAATAATTTTGCAAGAGAAGTCTAACAGCAATGGAATTTATTATTGCTATTAGCTTATATTCATATTTAGCACCTCAAAGTACCCCGGAAGTATTTTAAATGTGTGTCTTGTCCTCATGCAGAGTAAGAGATGCCAGAGTACCTTTGCTCTCGTCGGCAGGAGCATCACCTCTTCCCTTGTTTTGGTTGCTGGTCTAGAGTATCTCAACTGCCAGACATTTCCCTTTGTCCTGGGAAACATACACAGCATGCGTTGTACCAGACTAACGAGATCAGGAGGCACCCAACCTATAAACTCAGCAACATAACACTGTTATGCGCTACATATACCAACATTCAAAAATACATTTTGAGGAGCAAAGCCACTGCATTTATTAATGGCTGTGTGTTCCCATGTATTGTCTCCAGAGCCTTCCACCTCTTCCCAGCAGCCCACCCCAGCATTTACAGGGACTATGTACTATGCCCTCTGGGAGAAAACAGTCTTTCTCCCAGTCTAAGGAATGCAGATAATGGGGGGCTGTTCAGGATTTTTTTATGTGTAAAAACAATTGAAATACTCTGAAACAAATAATGTTCCCTCTCTAACTAGGATTTATTTTATTAAAATCTTTGCTGAATTGGGGACCTTGTTTTTCCCCTAATTAGTGGCTTGCATAGGTTTGCAAATGGAGCTTCCAGAATTGTGCAGAGGAGCTGGCTACTTCATTGCTTCATTGCTTTGTGTGTCTCTGGAGGTACGCCAAGAGTCAAGGGTGCCCGGGATCTCTCTCAGAGCTCTGCGGCCTTCATTGCAATCACAAACTAAGCCAAGGGAGAGAAATTCTTCACTTCACAAGATGGCCAAGTGATAGTTTCTTCCCCCCCCCCAATTCAAACAAGCTATTTATTTATTTATTTATTTGTTTGTTTGTTTGTTTGTTAGTCACCATACAGTACCTCATTAGTTTTTGATGTAATGTTCCATGACTCGTTGTTTGCTTATAACACCCAGTGCTCCATGTAATACTTGCTCTCCTTAATACCCTTCACTGGGCTAACCCATCTCCCCACCTGCCTCCCCTCTAAAACCCTCAATTTGTTTCCAGGAGTCCATAGTCTCTCATGGTTCATCTCCCCCTCTGAATTATCCTCCTTCATTTTTCCCTTCCTTCTCCGAATGTCCTCCATGCTATTCCTTATGTTCCACATATAAGTGAAACCATATGATAATTGTCTTTCTCTGCTTGACTTATTTCACTTAGCATAATCCCCTCCAGTTCCATCCATGTTGATACAAATGGTGGATTTTCATCTTTTCCGATGGCTGAGTAATATTCCATCGTATATGTGGACCACATCTTCTTTATCCATTCGTCTGTTGAAGGACATCTCAGCTCCTTCCACAGTTTGGTTATCGTGGACATTGCTGTTATGAACTTTGGGGTGCATGTGCCCCTTCTTTTCGCTACGTCTGTATCTTTGTGGTAAATACCCGGTAGTGCAATTGCTGGATCGTAAGGTATCTCTATTTTGAACTTTTTGAGGAGCCTCCACACTGTTTTCCAAAGTGGCTGTACCAACTTGCATTCCCACCAACAGTGTAAGAGGGTTCCCCTTTCTCCACATCCTCTCCAAAATTTGTTATTTCCTGCCTTAATTTTTGCTGTTTTAACTGGTGTAAGGTGGTATCTCAATGTGGTTTTGATTTGAATTTCCCTGATGGCTAATGATGTTGAAGATTTTTTCATTGTCTGTTAGCCATTCATACGTCTTCTTTAGAGAAGTGTCTGTTCTTACTGCCCATTTTTTGACTTATTTTTTGGGGGGGTGTTGAGTTTGAGAAGTTCTTTATAAATCTTGGATACTAGTCCTTCATCTGTAGTGTCATTTACAAATATCTTCTCCCATCCCAAGGGTTACCTCTTTGTTTTGTTGACTGTTTCCTTGACTGTGCAGAAGCTTTTTATCTTGATGAAGTCCCACAAGTTCATTTTCGTTTTTGCTTCCCTTGCCTTTGGAGATGTGTCTTGAAAGAAGTTACTGTGGCTGATGTCGAAGAGGTTATTGCCTATGTTCTTCTCTAGGATTTTGATGGATTCCTGTCTCACAATGAGGTCTTTCATTCATTTAGAGTTTATCTTTGTGTATGGTGTAAGAGAATGGTCGAGTTTCAAGCCTAGATATCGACTTCATAATTGCTACTCTGAAGTCTATCTCTGATATCTTGCTTGTATCCATATCCATTATGTCTGTAGCAGGGGCAATAGTCTCTGATTCTTTTCTTTGTTGGGTGTTTCTCCTCTTAGTCATTCTGTTGAGGGGTGGTTGAGGGAATGTACAGAGTCCAAAGTATTAACCATGACCCAAGCCAGATGCCCATTTTATAGGGACCTTAGGGTTGTCCTCCTCTTGTTCTTCCAGACTGTTTCCTAGGGGAGGGGCCTGCTGTGCTGTTACTCTGCCCAAGCAGAGTTGCCCTGCCCACTGTGTGTGTGTGGTGGGGTGGGCTCAGTGAAAACCATTTTTCGGGGGCTTTTGCTCTCTGGCTGCTTTCCCTTGTGCCTTTCCATGTCTCTTCTGAGAGTCAGAGCAGAAGTTACCACATCCAAACCTTTGTCTCAGAACAGAGAAATTGCAGTCTGTTCTTCACTGAACTCTCCAGGCCATACTGTCTCCGTTTCTGTCTGCATTGCTTAAAACCACAGCCTCCTGGGTTGTGTGCCCCACAGCAACACTCCTGGCTGTGGAACCCAGAGTTAGTCATGCCTCTGCCCTTTGTGCTTCTAAAACTGTGGGCCCTGCCTGGTTCGTGTTCATGTGCACCCGCAGCTCCTGGATCCCATCTGGGGGCTGCACTAAAGTCCTTTTCCAGCACTACCAGTCTGCAAGCCTGTGCCTGGTCCCCAGCACAGCATGCTTTTGCCCTCCTATCACCATCCCGGTGCCAACTTATGGTAGCTCCCTCCCCCTTCTGTTTATCTTCCGATATCTGCCCGCAGAATCACGGCTCCTGCTTCATACCTCGAGACCGTCAGATATATTCTATTTGTAGAGCTCCAGATATATATTCTTATATCTCAGGCTGATTTCATGGGTGTTCAGAATGGTTTGGTAGATATCCAGCTAAATTCAGGGGACCAGTTGAAACAGGGTCCATTACTCTTCTGCCATCTTTTCCATCCCCCTCCAAGTGATAGTTTCTAACTGAACCTGTTCATCATTCCTCAAATGAGTTAGAAATGCTACTAGTTAATTGTTCACCAAAAGCCGATGAGGAAAATTTTAGAATAAAATCATAACCAGTCTCTGTTTTGAAGTAGTATCTCACTGTTTTGTTTAATTCAAAGAAGCTTCTAGGTATTATCTTATTGCTCATCATAACACAACTATGCTGCACTCATTAAGAAACTGAATACCACAATATTTTATAGTACAAGTGAAGTGACAGTATCACTTTGAACTTGAAATGCTGGGGAAGATGATTGTGAGTTATTTTGGATTTCCAGAATTGTGATTGTCCCAATAATTCAGCCAAAACAGGTTTCAATAAAAATATTGGGTAGGGTTTGAAATTAATTTTTCTTTAATTATATGAGCAGTTACTAAATTCTTCATTTTACTATTGCCTTAATATTTTTAATCTTTTATTTTGTAGGGACAGACCACATTGAACAATTTTAAAGGCTTCTAGTGCTTCTTTGGGTTTTTGTCAAGTCCTCAGTTATCATAAAACAGAAGAGAGTGAGAGACCAAATACACAAACAATGGCCAGATCATATATAAAAATAGAACTTCGCCTCACAACCTGCACCAATCTGCCCAGAAAACCAACCGCTTATCTATAACAAGCCACACTGTAAGCCAGCCTGCTGTAAGTCATGAAGGGGATCAGAATGTTCCACCCCCAAATATGCCACTTCGGCATGAGGATTATTTTGAGCTGATGGCAATTCAGAAACAGCAGGCTCAAAAAGAGCTCTCCATCCTCCCCAATCTGCCTAGAGCATAAAATTCCCTTTGTGGGGTGTTCCCCCTCCCCTCTTCTGTGCTAGGAAGAGAACAACTCTTAGTCGTGGGAGACTACTCTTGTCACTGGAGAAAGTGTGACTTGAGTCTGTGTAAACCAACTTCACTGAAATCATCCTTGTCTTCCATTTAGTTTCCCCATATATTTACCTTCCCAGTTGACTGCCCCAAAGCCTAAAACCTGTTTCCTCTGTCTAGACATTTCTCCACAATTTGTTGTGCTTACAAAAATGGTTTATAAGCTCCCAGGTCTTACCTTTGCTGGGTCTTCAATTCTTTTCTCTGAAGCCTCTGTACACATGTGAAATAAACATTTTCTCCTGTTAATCTGGCCTTTTTTTCAGTTTAATTTTCATACCCCAGCTACTAAAATTGAGAGGATAGAGGAAAGAGCTTTTTCTCCCCTGTGCAGTTTTGGAGACCCAGATGGGATGGCAGAGATATCCTATTCTCTTGGGAGGCTGTAGCTGAGTCTCAGGACATCTGAAAAAGCAGAAAAAGCAAAAATTCTGATTTCTGCTCAGAATCCAATCACATGAGGGCAGTAAGAACTTCTTGTCTAAATTTACATTAGCAGGAGAAAACACTCGAAGGAACTAGTTCTCTGAATATTACTCTTGGGTAACTCTCGGTTTGGGGTCCTCATTGGTTACTGATTCTTTTCCTTCCAGGGACAGCATTGTTTTGCTTTTTATGTCTTATGTGTCACTTGTCACAAGGGGGGAATCACGGGATGAGATTCTCCTTCTGCCTTCATTTTATATCCTGAGAGCTTGGCTTGGATCTCTCTAGCTTTCTACCTGCCGAGGGTCTGCTTGTTGGGCCTGCACCTGCTGTGAGGCTGGGGTGTGCTGAGAATTTGTGGTGGTCTGTATGCAAATGTGAGTTGCACCCCACTTACAGCTGATGTCCTGCTGACCACTGTCAGCTCTCAGAGTGTCCACCTAGCTTTTTCTTTTAGTTATCTTTGGAAGTGACTTTAGATCATGAGGGACTGCATCTTTTGCATCTTCATGGTTAAGCTATAAAATTAAAGCTTATTGGTCTTAGTTTTGAGTCACATTTAGAATAGGCATACATTTGGAAAAAAATTCTCAAGTGCTATTTGGAAACAAATTAGATATATTATCCACTCATACGACCTTTAAAAACATCCAGACAGCTACTACGACCTTTAAAAATATCCAGACATCCACTTGGTATTTCTAAAGTGTTTCTTGCCCAAAATTTAGTCCACAGTCTCCATTAGATTACATATGAGGGGAAATCTTAAAAGTAATCTCTGCAAATACTGGTAAAAAGTTTTAGTTGTCATTGAGTGGATAAAATTAACTTGTTCCATCTGCCAGAAACATATTGGATCTAACTATTTTAAATGGACCAATGAGTTTGTATTACCATGTTTACCTGAGTCACGGCTAACATTCTTTACATTCAGGTATAATTAACATACAGTGCTATATTTGTTTCAGGTGTACAATATAGTGACTCAACAATTCTACACATTACTCAGTAATGATCAAGGGTACTCTTATCTTGAATAAGAGTACCCTTAATCTCCTTTACTTATTTTCCTCATCCCCCCACCCACCTCCCCGCTGACAACCGCCAGTTTGTTCTGTATATTTAAGAGTCTGTTTTTTGGTTTTGTCTCTTTTTTTCTTTGTTCATTTGTTTTGTTTCTTAAATTTCACGTATGCGTGAAATCCTATGGTATTTGTCTTTCTCTGACTGACTTATTTCACTTAGCATTTTACCCTTTAGGTCCACCCATGTTGTTGCAAATGGCAAGAATTCATTCTTTTTTATGGCTGAGTAATATTCCATAGTATATACATTACATGTTCTTTATCCATTCATCTATCAATGGGCACTTGAGCTGCTTCTGTATCTTGGCTATTGAAATAATGTTGCAATAAACAGAGGTGTATATATCTTTTCAAATTAGTGTTGTTGTTTTCTTTGGGTAAATACCCAGTAGTGGAATTATAGGATCATATGGTAATTCTAATTTTAATTTTTGAGGAATCTTCACACTCTTTTCCATAGTGCCTGCACCAGTTTGCATTCCCACCAACAGTGCACCCCCAAGGGTTCCTTTTTCTCCACATCCTCATTAACACTTGTTATTTATTTTGTTTTTGATTTTAGCCATTCTGACAGGTGTATAGTGATATCTCATTGTGGTTTTAATTTGCATTTCCTTGATTATGGTGATATTGAGCATCCTTTCATGTGTTGTTGGCCACCTGTAAGTCTATTCAGGTCCTCTACTCATTTTTAATTGCATTATTATTTTTTTCTTGTTGAGTTTATAAATTCTTCATATATCTTGGACATTAATCCCTTATCAGATGTATCATTTGCAAATATCTTCTTCCATTCAGTAGGTTGCCTTTTTGTTTTATTGATAGTTTCCTTCACTGTGCCAAAGCTTTTTATTTATTTTGGTGTTGTCCTGATAGGGTTTAATTTTACTATAACATCTGTTTGCATCTCTCTGTATGTTATGTATTTCAATGTATGTATACATATATATTTATCTATATTGGTATTTTTCTACATCTGTATGGTAGTATCAAAATTAATTTGTAAAATAATTCTGTGTTAATTTACTTACAAAAATAAGTACATATATAAAATAAGTATTCATAAAACTCTCAAAATATGAAACCTAATCTATGTATTTTTCAGGGATAATCTCTGGAAAATAAGGCTAATTTATTATTGTTGGGTTAGTTAAAGTATGTATGTCTTCAGAGCTGTCTGCATTATATTTAAAATAATTTCTCCTCAATATTGAAAAAGCTAAAGATTTTTTTAAAAATACATAAATCATGATGTTTTTACTTACCTTCAAATCTTTTATTGTCACTTTGGTTAAGTGGATAGTTATTCTACTTGGGTTTACTAGTCAAGTAAACTTATGTTATCTCTATTAGATATTAGAAACTATAGGGGTGCCTGGGTAGCACAGTCGTTAAGCGTCTGCCTTTGGCTCAGGGCATGATCCTGGCGTTCCTGGATCGAGTCCCACATCGGGCTCCTCCACTGGGAGCTTGCTTCTTCCTCTCCCACTCACCCTGCTTGTGTTCCCTCTCTCGCTGGCTGTCTCTCTGTCACAAAAATAAATAAAATTTTTTTAAAAAAAAGAAACTATAAAATTAGAAGACCATTCTAGGAACCAAATGTACAATAAAAATAAATAGCTTGATGTATGTCAAAAACAAGTTGGTGGGGAGAGTCACATGTTTAACTTTTAGGTTCTTCACTTCTGCAGTATTTGTTGCTTGCCTAACATGCCTATGTCACAAAATTTGTGAACAAGAAAACAACTTAAGGTAATGGCTAGTTTTGTCCAAAGTCTCATGAAACTTTTCATCAACAATCCAGGCGTAATTGTTAAGAACACATGTTTTAAGTGGATATAAATGAGATAAATTTTGTAAATGAACTTTTCTTCTTAAAAATAGTTTTCAAAATCTTTTTGGTTACTTTAAACCTTGAAGTTATACTTATTTGAAAGACAGATATTAATTAATCTAGATCATTTGCAAGTAACACAGAATACGGAAACATTAATTGCTAGACATAAATTTAAATTTATCTATATTTGGGTCTATTAGTAAATATGGGGACTGGGGAAATGAGAAAATGTTGGCCAAATGGTAGAAAATCCATCTATAAGCTCTAGGGGCACCTGGGTGGCTCAGTCAGTTAAGCAACTGACTCTTGGTTTCAGCTCTGGGTCATGATATCAAGCCCTGCATCAGGTTCTGTGCTTATTGCAGTCTCCTTAAGATTCTCCTCACCCTCTGCCCCTCCCCACTGCTCACTCGTGTGCTCTTTCTCAAATAAATAAATGAATCTTTAAGAAAAGATTAAAAAGCTCTCGGGGTCTAATAAACCACATGTTGACTACAACTAGCAGTATGTATTATATACTTCAAAAAATTTTTTATACTTTAAATATTAAGAGAGTAGATCTTAAATGTTATTCCTACAAAAGATGATCATTATGGAGGAGATAGAAGTGTTAACTAACATTATTGTGGTCATCATTTCATAGTATATACATGTATCAAATCGTTACTTTGTACACCTTAAACTTACATGTGTTATGTGTCAGTGGTATCTTAGTAAAGCTGGAAAAAACGATACAATGAAGGGAAGACACTGTTACAATAGCAAAAAATATATGCAAAATTTCTGAGAATGGTTTCACTAAAAATGTATAAAACCTTTATGATTAAAACTATAAAACACTCCTCAAAGACACAAATATAGAATTAAATAAATGCAAGACAATATTCTTGAAATAGGAGGCCTGCACATCCTAATGATATTGCAAATGAAAAGATGAAGGTTTGATGGGGAACGTCATGATGGATAGGAGGCTGACAGTCTCACTAATCGATCACATCACGAAAGTGGGGTAGCCAGACCTTCTGTGTTTCCTTATCTGATGCAATTAACAGCATGCGGCACCCTCTATGGAGTATTTGCACCAAAAGAATTAAACCAGAATCTAATCAAATCTCTAAATTTAACTGCCAGTTTACAGGAAATATGACAAAGAGAAACATACAAAGGATATTCTGGGATATCACAGAGTAATATCCACAAAGTCTATAGGACAATGTACCACAGGACAATTGATTCTAGAGAAGGAGGAGGGTACTGTTATAGATCACAAGGGACTGGAGATGCATCAACCCCATGTAGTCTGTGGACCTTGTGTGCATCTTGATTTAAGCCACCCATGGAAAGACATTGGTGATGATTGGGGAAATTTGAAAATTGACTGAGTATTAGATGATATTGTTAATTTTGTTAGGTGTGGTAATGGTATGTGGCTACAGGTATCTTAAAGACATGTCTTATCTGAAAGATGTATAATAAAATACTTATGGGAAAAAATAAACAATAACTGAACAATAACAAACAGGGAAAAGCCAAATATGCACTTCTGACCCGTCACATTGGATACCCTGCATCTCAGCTCACCTGTAGCTTTCCTAAGCCGACAGTCTCCAATTGGGATATATCTGAAGACTCCCCCCCCCTTTTTTTCTCTACATAAAGCTTCCCCACTCCTCTGCCTGCATTTGAGTCTCTGCCAATATGTAAGTAATGATGACTGACTACTTGCTATAGCAAGCTCAGAATAAATAGCTTTTGTTTTTGCTATTAGTTCGTCTTTGTGTATTTTTTCAAGGGTTTTAAAAGCATTACAATGGCTGATGTGATTTCTAAATTATTCGCTCTCAATCTCACACAGAGAAAAAAATGCTATTTGGTGATAAATCCATTCACCTACAAATGAAAAACTAATTAACTGGTGTGCCATTTTAATAGGGCAACTGCCTGAATGCAGCTTTCTAAAAAGCATTACTACCATGGAACATTTAGTTCTGTGGTCAGCCCCAAACATTGATGGAAAGTTTTTTATAACTATATCAAAGTCACTGAAGTCAGGGTAGGCCTGGAACTTAACTGACTTTGTTTAAAAAGGAAGAGGATATTTAACAGATGAAGGGAGCTATGCAGATTGGTTAACAGATTAGGTATATACATTAGCCTGCACAGATTCCACAGGGGCCCAGTAAGCTGTGAGCTTGGCTGGCTTGTAAATTCCTAGGGGTGCCCCTTCTTCTCGACAGAAGATGAAACTCTGTGATCTACAAACACCATCATGGTCATTCACATAGAGGAGACTGAACACAGAGTCAAGTTTTTCTAGCCATTCATCCATTCAGGCATTTATTCACTTATTTGACAAGCATCTGTGGAGCATCTCATATATGCCGAGCACTGTCAGACTTTCTGTGGGCAGACAGAGAGGTGAGTTAGAGATTTGCTAAGCTCAAAGTTTACACTTCAGCAGGAAAAACAGCATGTATGTGGATAACTGCACAGATAGCAATGGTGCCAAGTGTTTATGGAAATGGGTGTGGCATGACATGTGTTCCTGCTAACACCTAGTTATACAACTGTTGGTAGCTGGAAGACTACGTGCCAGCTGTACTCAGCTGCTTTCCTGTTACATTACAGCCTCTCAGACCAGGGTTCCCTAGAGCTGAGTTAACAGAGAGTTTGGTATAACATGTCTGTTTGCTAATTTTTTTCAGTGATTCACATAATATAGAAACAACCAGTCTTCTTTTGTTCAAATAGTCAACTGCAGTGGTCCAACCTGTATGATATTTGCCTCATTGTCATATGTGTTCATTTTTAAAACATACTTTGTTCAACAAGTACCCATCAAGGTTGATTCTTTTTGACAGGCTGAAGAACTAAGGAGAGCAGAAACTTGGCTCTCTGTTGGCAATAAGAGAGAGAAGTCTTTAGTACTTTTATAGTTCCAGGTCTAGCTGCTTTTCTTTGAACCTGGAGTCATAGGATTTTAGAGAATGAGAAAATAAAAAATTACCTAAGCCAACCCCCTCAGTATACTTGAAACTACTGAACAAGAGGCTTGTTCAGGTCTGCCAACAAATGGTGCAGCCAGGGCTCCAAGCCAGACACTTTGGTTCCTGCTTCTGTGCTCCTTCCATCAGGAAACACTGGCCGTACATCACTGTGGCAAGTGAGTCATAATGTTGTCTGCCATTTACATTTTTCTTAATTTTATATCAGGATTCCGATTTGCAACGGAACTACCGAGGTAGCTATGTCATTTTGTATTTAGTGTTAGTGCTTGCTTGTTTACAGAGTGCTCTTCTGTTTTGCCTTTGCAGCTATTGGATTTTTACTTAGCTGAATTACTCAGTTGCCTTTATTACTTAATTGCTCTTCAGCAGCTCTTAATTTTGTACCTTTCTTTACAATTTCAATTACAGCTCATTACGCTTTACAGAAGTCAGATCACATACTGTCTCATGAGTGCAGACCACTTGTACGCTTGTTAAAGGGACCTGCCTTGGCACACCTATGAAAAACGATGGGCAATTCAGAGGATTCCATAATTTGACAACCCGGAGAAGTAAGCAAACCTTTCTTTCTCTCTCTCTCCCTTCCCCCCTCATCTATTTACCTATCTACCAACTGTATGTCTATGTCAGTGGTTCTTAATCATGGGACATTTTGGCCCCACCCCCACCCACCCCTCGAGGGCATTTGGTAATGCCTGCAAACAGTTTTGGTTGCTCTAGCTGGGAGTTGCTACTGGCATCTAGTGCACAGAGGCAAGGAATGCTGTTACCATCTTAAGAATGATAAATAAACTAGATTATATGGAGGAGATGTATCATTCTGTCAAGAAGCATAAATTGGACTACTTGATTTTAACTTTGTTTTTGGAAAGATAACTATAGTTTAGCTAACTTGTCTTAAGACTCTAGTCCTTTACATGATGCTGCAAAGACAGAGCAGGACAGCATTTTTCAATGTGTCTTGCGACATTTATCTTGAGAACTGATTAGGAAGTACAGTGATAAGAAACGTATCTGGCTATTTCTGATAACTAAACATGAGTTGTTTATTTTTATCTCCATGAATGATAAAGTGTTTTCCCAGAAATTAACTTCTAACTCAATTTGCTTCCTTTTCCATTGTTACTTTATTTTTTGGATGGCAAAAACCAGTGGTCTCAAATAAATAAATAAATAAACAAGGAGAAGGACAGCATTTTATTACCAAAGAATTCCAGATAATAAGCACAAAGAGAGTGAAGGAAACAGAAAACGGCCATTAGGACAGCATCATAAGCATTGCTGCGGTTGAGACCCAGTGATGGATGCTAAAATTCATGGGTAAAAGTTTGTGAAGAAACAGGATATCTGAATAGTCTCTAAGTATCTCTCCCCAAATATTCACTAATTACGAAGGGAAAGATAGTGTATGTATTTGTTTTCTCTGGCTGCATATCAAATTGCCACAAACTTTGTGGCTTCAAATAACATCTAATCATTATCATAGTTTCTGTGGATCAGGAGTCCAGGGAGAGGCTTTTGCTCAGTCTCACAGGTTAAAATCAAGGTGTGAGGAGGTTGTATTCTCATTTGGGGCTCAGAGCTGTCTTCCACGCTCATCCAGAGTGTTGCCAGAATTCAGTTCCTTGTGCTATGAACTGAAGACTGTGTTTTTGATGAGTCTCAACTGGGGCCCTTCTCAACTCCTAGATGCGACCTCTATTCCCAGCCACAGGGCCTTATCCTCAACCTACAGCTTTATCTGTGAAGACCAACAGAGTCTCTTCCACTTCCTAGTTCAGGCCCAGGCAGGATCATCTTGCATTTGGTGAACCCAAGTCAACTGTTCAGGACCTTAATTAAATCTGTAAAATCCCTTCTGCAGTATAACATAACCATGGGAACTCTTTCTCCTATTTTTTGCAACTATTCTGTAAGTCTAAAATTATTTTAAAATAATAAGTTAAAAAATATATGAATAGTCTTCCATGAAGGTTGGTTAAATCCAGAGAGCTAATGATTTGGAGCTAAACATTCCTGCTAGGGTGATATAGGTGCTTGGACAAGAGTGAAATTTGTCATTTGTCCTTTATGGGAAATGGCAGGAAATCTATTAAGGTAGGCAAAGCCAGGTGTAAAAAGGATACAGTCACATTCCCTTTCAATTTTGACCTCAGGCAAGATAGTTGGTGTTGGGAACCCTGTTCCTTTGTGAGCTATGGGCACAGAGGCGGGGATCCAGTGCTAGGGGAAGAGGTGTGGGGGAGCTAGACAGGTTGTCAGATTTCTTACTCAAGGAAGGACCAGATAGAGGTAGCTGAACTAGTTATGGTACATGGAAGCAGTGGAGGGAAACTTAGGCAGAAGCTCATCTCTAGACAGAGCCAGCACTGGGAATGGGCAAGAGATAGGGAGAACGGCTCCTGGATTGATTCTGCTTTTGAGGTTCAGGGGCTGTTAGGTTTGGTTGATAGAAAAGAATATTTGGGTCATGTTAGTGGGAGAACAGTGGGTAAGGCTTCCTTCCTCTTCCTGTCAGGGTTTACTCAGGACTATACACGTATGTGGTGGATGTTATCCAAACATACTTACAAGGCTAAAAAGCAGGAGGAAACTGAGTCAGAGGAAAAGTTGCTGAAATGTTCACTAAGGAAGAGTCCTACCCAACTGATCTCATCACATCTTTGACAAGTATATTGAATTGGAGACATTGATTGACAGGTCTATCTAGCATCAGCAAAGGCCTTTGACTAGATTCTTCTTGATACTCTTGCATACAACTCATTCATTTTGTTGAGTGCTATGGATGAATGTTAGGACAATTATATGAATTAATTAAATATTGTTAATAAGTGTGTCCTGGTCAATGTCAAAAAGAGTGGCAACAGTCTCTACTCCTATTCAATCTTTTTCCTAATGACACAATCCAGAGAAGGACAATTTCCAGGACGGCATACCTGCCTAGAGAGCCAGGAATCAGTTTAGTATCAATAGAGGACCACCATTAACTGTATGCAAAGTAGGAGACATGACAAAATGAGATTTGGAGCTGCATTGCAGAGTGGGAAGCAGTCAGAAGGAAACAGATTGGTGTGCGTTTTCCGGCAGTTGGACTCCTGTGTAGATTTTTAATAAGCTCTGTTTTTTTAAACTTCATTTCAGGAATTTATTTTAGAAGCTTATTGAATTTGTAAAAATTTCAGTCATATTCTCCTCTAAAACACTGACATAATCTTAATATAAACTGTATATTTTGACCAGAGAATATTGGCATCATTTAAAAGTTAACAATGAAAAAATCATTATTGAATTTTTCGTGTAGAGACCAAATATTCTTTTCTTTTGGTATAATTGGTTTCTTGTTATAACTGAAAAAAAAAGTCCTAATTTACCTCTTGCACACCTTTTGCTCTCTTCAGCATCTTTAATGATTTTCAGTACAGGCTTTGAAATTCGTAAGGAGAGAGGAGAAATCTACCTTACTGTGTTACACGGCTCAGGAGTTTAAACTTTATTTAATCACTTAACCAACTGTCTTATCCTGTCACTCTACCCTTAAAAACTGAGCCTGACGTGGGCCTTGATCTCATGACCCTGAGATCATGACCGGAGCTGAAATCAAGAGTTGGACTCTTAACTGAGCCATCCCCCACCCCCTCACCTTAAAACTTTTTAAATAACAGTTTTATTGAGATATAATTCACACACCATACAATTCAATAATTTTTAGTATATTCACAGAGTTGTGCATTCAGGACCACAGTAAATTTTAGAACACTTTCATCACCCCAAAAGAAAACCCATACTTTTTTTTTTTTTTTGAGAGAGAGAGATAGTGTGCACAAGTGGGGAGGGGCAGAGGGAGAGGGAAAGGGAGAATCTTAAGCAGGCTTCTTGCCTGTTTTCTTTCTTTCTTTCTTTCTTTCTTTCTTTCTTTCTTTCTTTCTTTCTCTTTCTTTCTTTCTTTCTTTCTTTCTTTCTTTCTCTTCTTTCTTTCTTTCTTTCTTTCTTTCTTTCTTTCTTTCTTTCTTTCTCTCTCTCTCTCTCTCTCTCTCTCTTTCTTTCTTTCTTTCTTTCTTTCTTTCTTTCTTTCTTTCTTTCTTTCTTTCTTTCTTTCTCTTAATTTCCCTGGCTAGAACTAGTAAAATGTTGAATAGAAGTGGCTAGAACAAACATCTCTGTCTTATTCCTGATATTCGGGGGAAAGAATATAGTCTTTCATCATTAAGTATGACGATAACTCTGGTTTTTTCACAGATGCCCTTTATCAGGTTGAGGAAGTTCCCTTCTATTCCTAGTATGTTGAACATGGCCTTAAAACCCTAAGGAGAATGAACAAGAAGTCACTGCGTTTATGTAAACTTTACCCCCTAAAATTTATATTAATGGCTAGCAGATGATTCTGACCCCTTACATTTAGCACAGGCTGCTTCTCACCAAAAATCTGCAAAGTTCCAGGGAAGGATATTGAACTGTGAAGTTGGTAGTAACACCAGGCAGTAGAGTGGCAGTAGCCTAGAGGATCAGATCTGCTAACTCCGGGCAGGAGAGGGGAAGGGAACCAGAACTGGCCTGTGGGGACCAAACGCAGAGAGGCTGCAGTTACGATGCCATACCTCAGTACCTCATACATTGGAGGGTTGGTAAGTTCATCCTACTCTGGAGAAGCAGCTTGCCATTGTCTCAAGCATAACACTAACTTAATAGTGGTTTCTCCTAATGAATAATTCTGAATGAGAAAATAAGCTTATAGTATATATTGGGTAAACTTTTCATTATGTATGGGTGGTTCAATTTGTTGTTGTTGTTGTTTTAGTAGATAATGAAAATTTTGTTTGTAGCACAGAGTTTCTGCTCTCTCAATTTGAAAATTGAGCAACTGGAAACAAGGAGCAAATGAGCAAGAAATAACATTGGACTGTCCCAATATATCACTGCTCCAGCTAGTTTAAGAAACAAAAGCAGAGCTTTGGCAGGGCCAGGGCCATATATGGACACGGTCAGCACAGAAGTGCCCAACCTGAGAGAGAAACAAAGAACAGTCCAAGAGAAAGTTCAGTATCAGTGTTGATAGGAATTAATGAAACAAAGTCTCTGGATTCCAGGTGAGAATGAAGCAGGTCTAGACAGTCTCTAGCACTAATTTTGGGGTTGGCAAGACTACCCTGGCAGCCTCAGACTATCCCTCCGGGGCATGCCTTGGCCAGTCTTCCAGGCATAGCTAGCAGCTAAGTATCCACTGAATGGTACCAAGAAGGTGTGGTCCCTGAGCCAATACAGAGGACAGCAGTCTCGGACCCTACAACTGGGGGCAGAGAATGGGGTCTTTGTGGATAAAGTCTGGGGTAGAAAATGATTAATAGCATCTAGCAACAAATCTCAGCAGCTACAAACTTCTTCCCTAACAAGAAGGAATGCAGGTTGAAAAAAAAGAAGCTTGAGTTGTTTTGCTGGGTAGATCGGCTTGCCCACTGAAAGAATCACATACCCCAGGGTAAGTTAGTTTGTACCTAAGGATAAACTCTTAGAGCGTTCTCCAAATGGGTAGGTATTAGGGTTATTTTTTCTTATTTTTTAGCCTGTCTTTATAAGGTAGCTCAACTTAAAAGTGTAATTATTTTCAGAATTATTTTTCAGAAGTTCAGCTCATGAAAGTGATCGTTTTGAATGGGAAATGGTCCCATCTATTACCCTACATTAAATGAAAGAGGCCTAGGTTTCTTTCATTTTCTTGACAAACCATCTCCAGAAACTGATAGGTAATTGAAAATCACAGCGACTGAGACTAGAGAAACCTGCTACTCTTGTGTGAATTACTTTGTAAGTTCAGAAATAAAGTGTTGTGATTCTGACAACTTTCCATTGGGATATGAAATAGATAAGATATAACAAGAATTGCTTGTGCTCCCAAATTAGACAAAAATTATTGATTGTCTCCCAGTGGGTATGAAAATACTCAGATGTTAGAATTATCATCTAACTTTCACAGAAGTAGAAGCTCATTTTATTATTTTTAAGTGGCTGTCATAGGCACCACCTCTGTTTGTGTGTGTGGGCATAACAGAACGGTGATTTTTTATTTCTCACCCATGTTTGTGCTGATAGGTGGAGCAAGTGGAAGTTGAAACTTCAAATACAACCCATCCAATGGTAGTTAATGGTTCCTAGTTTCTTATGTGCCTGTTTCTATTTTCTTATCTGTCTGGGATGCTTTGTGTGCGCCAGGAGTTGGAGAAGGTTAGGACGTTAGCTTGGGAGAATGCCTCAGATTTACTCAAGGCATTTGTTAAAAATAACGATTCCTGGCCCTTCCCCCTTCCTTTGCCACCCCCTTTCCTTCAGATTCATCATGTCGGAATCTCTACATGTCACTCAGGGGGTCTGTGTCTTTAATAAGTATCCTCAGATGATTTTAAAGGGTAAATCAGTTGAGAACTTGTAATCTTGTCCAGTCTGTTTTACAGAAGAGGAAATGAGGCTCAGCAGGAGCTAGGCTATGCATGCTGTTAGAGTCCTAGACTGTCAAGAAAGAGGACAGAGGTTCTCAGTGCCGTGCTAAGACCTGGGTTAAAAGCCTTGCCCCTCCCCCACTGCCCAGGCGCCTGAGTGCTCTTTTGCAGCTGCTTCCACCTCAACTTCTCCCTCGGCATAGTCTTACTTTCTTCTCTCCCTCCACCTTGCTAATCACCAGGCAAAAAGAAAAAGTATAGAGTCCCGACTATAGAATGTTTTGTAGTGGGAGAAATTTTTACAAGTCAGAGTTTTTTTTTTTTTCCTGAAGATTTTTCATTTATTTGTTTTTGCGGGAGAGAGCGGATCGCATCGCAAGCGCTCACTTGCATAAGCCGATGGGGGGGATGGGCAGAGGGAGCAGACTCCCCGCTGAGCAGGGAGCCCTACAGGGGAATGGATCCCAGGACCCTGGGATCATGATCTGAGCCAAAGGCAGACGCTTAACTGACTGAGACACCCAAGCACCCTAAAAGTCAGAGTTTGTAAGAATAAATTCAGTATAACGATAATATGACAACATCTGTTTCTGAAAGCCTTATTTGAAAGTTTTCCGCCAAAGCCCATAAGTTGTCAACTATATTGTTTTTCAGGTGCATTTCATTTTGAATGGCAAAGGTTTGTTGCTTGTCATTCTCACTATGAGACAGAATTTTCCTAAGGACGGGCACTGGGAAGGACCTCAGTTTGATGTCTCAGAGTCAGGCACATGGGTTCCTGGAAGGCTCTGAAATGCTTATTTCCATGAGTCGCTTTTTGGTGTTTTGTTGTTGTTGTTTTAAATTTTTTTTTTAAGATTTTATTTGTCAGAAAGAGAGAAGATAGCACAAGCAGGGGGAGTGGCAGGCAGAGGGAGAAGCAGGCTTCCTGCTGAGTAAGGAGCACTAGGTGAAACTTGATCCCTCATGACCTGAGTAGAAGGCAGACACTTAACCCACTGAGCCACCCAGGCATCCTCCCATTAATCATTTTAACTTACTTACTCTTCACGCTTTATGCAAAGACCTGAAACCAAAGCAAAACAAAACAAAACAAAACAAAAGTCATTTATTTTTTTCTTGCATCATTAAGATTATTGCTCAAACTGTCCTTTGGATGCCTTTAGGCTTGTCCCGGAGTGTCCTTATTTATGCTATTTCCTTTAGGAGGAGTTCAGAAATCTGCTTGAAAACCTGAATATCAAACATTGCCAATTTATAAATGTTTATTCAACTTCAAGTAATGATTTTAACTTAGGTAGTAGAAAGCTATTGAAATTCTGTATCAGATAAGTTTTTTTTTTCTAATTGAGTAAGTACAATCTATACTGCACAATAACTCTCATAAATACCTACTACCAGTGCTAGTTCCTCTCGGTGACCCACCAATAAGCTGCACCAGAGGTAGAACTAAAATGAAAATCTTGGACTATTCTAAAATAGGTGATCGACTAGCACAATTTAAGTCGGCTGATTTGGAAGCACAAAAGGTATCCCAGTTCTCATTACCTGAGAAGAAGAGTAATGTACTGATACTATAGCTATAGGTAAATAAGCTCTTCCTCCAAAGGGTAGTATAATTTATGGGGATTGGTGAGCTGGGATGTGAGGAGGTGGCAGCAGGCAGACCAGGAGGTAGTAGTATGTGTGACCTCAGATTCCTGTTATTATCTATCCATTCACTCATTTTGAATGGATATTTGAAATGTTTCTGATCATCAACTTGCTGAGTCTTACAACATTTCTCTGAAGTAGGAGTGGGGCAAGTTGCTTTTTTATAAGAGTAAAAAAATTATTTTATTTTTAATTTTTTCATTTGAGTATAGCTGACACACAATGTTACATGAGTTTCAGGTGTACAACAGAGTGATTCAACTTCTCTGTGTTATGCTGTGCTCACCACAAGTGTAGCTGCCGTCTGCCACCGTACACCACTAGTACAGTACCATTGACAATATTCCCCGTGCTGTGTCTTTTATTCCCGTGACTTATTCATTCCATATCTGGAAGTCTGTATGTAGGAATGGGGCAAAATCTACAATTCATAGTCAGTGGCTATCAGAGGAATGTGCTATGTCTATTTTCTTCTTTTTTTTTTTAAGATTTTATTTATTTATTGAAGAGAGAGCAAGAGTGGTGAGGGGAAGGGGGAGAGGCAGAGGGAGAGGGAGAAGCAGACTCCCCACTGAGCAGGGAGCCCGATGCAGGGCTCCATCCCAGGACGCCAAGATCATGACCTCAGGCAGACGCTTACCAACTGAGCCACTCAGGTGCCCCTCTATTTTCAATTCTATTTACTATTCCTGCTTATATCCTCTGCTAGCCTGTGAAAAGTTATATATAATTTAAAATGTCCAGCATTCAAATAAGTTTTTTGATATGTGCTTCTCCACTTTGCTAAATGTATAATAAAGTCAATTAGGGCTACAAGATACAAGGAATGGATGAAACTAATACTTTATTCATCGTAAGTGTTGTTTCTGATATAAATTATTAAAAAAGAGTTCTTAATATTTTCATAGAAAAAAGAATCTCTAACATAGTTGTGGTGAATAAAACTATTTCAGATCAACAATCAAAGCACACATACCATAATAATCATGTATGGAAAATGAAGCATGTGCTAGAATAGAAACCAGTTGACAATAATTTTAAATTGTTCATTGTGGCATCTCTAGAGCCCAAGCAATATCTCATATATAATAGGTAAATGAAAATATTCCTTGAATAATTATAAGTGGTAAAAATATTGAGGTTTAATATAGTTGTGGAGGCTTTTTAAAAAAATATGGAAGTCGCTAAAGGAGCATCTTATATCCTTAGGGAAATGGGATGCATGTGAGCGTGTGAGAAGTATGCACAACCTCGAATGAAGATACTAATTGTTCATCAGGGATGCAAACTGTTTTTACTTTTGTGCTTCCCCTTCTCTCTCATTAGACAAAACACTCTTAGGGACAAGAGACACTGCCTCTGAAGAATTCACAGCCTTGGAGAATAGACAATCATGAATCAATAACCATGCCCTGATGTGGCAAATGCTTTCAGAGTACAGGGGAGGGAACTCATTGACGGTAAATATGAAGCTGCAATTTCTCTTTAAACAAATAGAAATGGAGGTTGTAGTAGCCCAAATGGAACACTGCGCATATGGAAATACTGAGTCATGTGAAGTTGAATGATTTTCTAGTAACATCAAGGGAGAGCAGGTGGCCTCCCTTCCTCTGGTTCTCCGAGCTTTCGCTGCGTGAAGCTGGAATGTGAAGTGGTTGGGGTGAGGGGCTGATGGGGGAGAGAACACAATGTGTTGAGGACCAATGTGAGGGATAAAGGTACGGTGTAGTGAGGGTGAGGTAGGGGGTCAGAATATGGTGTGGACACTGTTAAAAAGAAAACCACAGGCCCAAAATAATATCTCTTAGGCCAAGGCCCCAGGTCAGTAAACCAAGACTTAATACCTAACCGAACTGCAGTTACGCCCCCCAGAAAGGTAACCTTTAGCCAGTCAGTATGGGAATTTCTGGTCAGCACTAGGAAATTACTGATCGATCCCTTCCATTCCCCTTAGGAGGGTAACCTTGCCTAAAACAATAGATTCTTTGATAATAATTTCCTTTATTCTGTTACCTCTCTACCTTTAAAAACCTTTCATTTTCTGTAGCCCTTTGGAGCTCCCCTCTACTTGCTGGACAACATGCCGTCTTATTCATGAATTGATGAGTAAAGCCAACTAGATCTTTAAAATTTACTTGGTTGAATTTTTGTTATTTAACACCATTCACGTGCAACTTACCAGGTACAGCTTCATGCATATTTCCTTTCTGAGGTTTCTCTTCCTAAATGTTGCTTTAACTGATCTCTGAATTGCTCTGATTACAACCCAAAGTGAGCCACGCTCAACTCTTAGATGCATAGCAGGACCAATTTATATTTAATTTGTTTTTCTACTTCCTATTGCACAAAATTTCTTAATGAAATTCCCACAAATGTACCTAATTTTTGATGAATAATTTGGCATGACAAAAAACCAGCTTCATCTTTCTACAAAAAGTAGCTCACTTTTTGCCGGGAAGATGCCTGCTGGGGAGCAGTGATAGTTCAGATTGTACTTCATAACCAGAGGGTAGAGGTCGCAGTCCTGATATGCATTTGACTGTGAACACGTAAGGTAAGTTTGCCAGCGATTTCTATGGAAACTAGGGATGGATATGAGAGCTCTGTTTGGGAGAAAGGGAAGTAGTTATCATTTGTCACCAGCATCTTGCATATTCTCTTTATCCTATTGAAACATTCACTCTGAAGCCAACTTCATAAAAGAGATATGATTATGGATATATGTAATAAAATTACAAAATCATGTATGGAAAACATAGGCACCAACCTAAGTCTAGTGATAATTGTGAGGGAGTCAAAGAGAGAAGGAAGAGATGGGTTGGGAGTTGGGTGGGGTCATTAGCTTGTGTTTAATATTTTCTTGATGAAACAGAGAAAGAGCTCATGAATGTAGCACAACACTGTTACCATATGTCTCAGAAATACTATTTTATGAGTGTTCAGCACATTTTATATATTTCATAATTAACAAAACCTTTGTTTTTGAAATAAATAAAACCACAAGATGGTGGTAGGGAATAAAAAATAAGAACATTATCCTTTAAGAAGATCTCATGTATCAATTAAAATAATCATGTCATGCAAACTCATCACAATCTGATAACTGCAGAAAATAACATAAGAAGAAAAACAAAAGCATTTTAAAAAGCAGCAGAACTATTGAAGTCTTTATTTTTAACTTTATTTGCAAATATTCTAAAGGACTAGAATACTTGCCCAGATAGACTGAGAGTGTTCCTACTGATTTGTTTTAAAACAAAAACAGAGGGTGCGTGGGTGGCTCAGTCAGTTAAGCGTCTGCCTTCAGCCCAGGTCATGATCTCAGGGTCCTGGGATCAAGCCCCACTGCGGGCTCCCTGCTTAGCAGGGAGCCTGCTTCTCCCTCTCCCTCTGCCACTCCCCCTGCTTGTGCTCTCTCTCTGTCTCTCAAATAAATAAATAAAATAAAGCAAAAGCAGGTACTAGTTTTAAGTAACTGAGTTTGTGCACTGATCAATTCCTTTCCGGTAGAGACTTAGGTCATACTCTCATTTATCAGGACTTGGTTGGTAAACCCTTGAACAATTAGAGGCCTAAGGGACATTTCATACTGTACAACTGTATATTTGGCCAGGCTAACCATGTGTTTAATCTATGATTGAGTTAAGAAAGTTTTGGCAATATTCCTACAACGTCCTATCTGAAATGTACAGCTGTTTTAAAATAAGCTTTTTGTGAATCTGAAGTCAGTGTGTGATAGGAACTTCTAAAAAAGGGGTCAATGACATTTGGGTGACCATCTGCTCCTGCTGTGAGCAAGGCCAGTAGAGCATTCTACCTGCAGAGGAAGGAGGAGTGGCTTCTTTCTGTAGCTGACTGGCCTGCTGAGCCACATGGCAGGCAATGAAGTTATTCATCATTCAGCATGAGATACTGTCTTCCACCCAGTGGTGGATTTTAAGATTATGTAGCTGAGGATTCAGGAAGTCCAGAAAGGATTTTTGTGAGTTAAACGTTGTAGTAAAATCAATCTACACATTGGATAAACTAAGGTATTTAAAAGTTAGTTCATACTTTGCATAAAGTAGTGTTATATATTTAACTTTAATATTGTTTAATCAAATTAAAGTCATTGCTAATAAACAGAAAATTCTGAGCGGTATGGGAAACAGAAATTAGATTCCTTTATCCTGGTATTTTTCTACAGCAATTAGAGGTAAACATTGCATTTTATAATAAATGTTCTGGCAAACTTGATCCCTTTAGACTTTGAACATTAGCAAATTTTTAAATTTATCAATATTTAGAAAAGTCTTGAAAGGTTTCACTGTTTTAATTTCATTGTTTGTCCTCCCTCTATTCTGGAGTCAACCTCACAGATTGTGCCAAGTTAAGCCCCTGATTCTAGTTGTTTGGTAAAAACTGAAAGCCTTGTAATACAAACCATATATTAATAACTAACTGTTCCATGCTATTGATGCCAGCAACAAAAACTATTAATTAACTTAACTAAAGATGCTCCCAACTTTTATGGGGAAATTTTTAAAATTCAGTTTTACCTGCAAAAAAATGAATTGCTATGGAACTTGCCTTCTTCTACAAACAACTAGAAAACCATTAAAAAATATGAAAGAAGTACTTTTATTCAGACAAGAGGCAGTGCAGGACTGAGGAGGGAAACAGCAAGTTTAGCCCCATCATGGCCCCAGATTACTGCCTGAGGCATTTTCCAGGCCTCCGAGCATAGACAGGAAACCCAGGCAGAGCCCAGGAATTTGGCAAAGTTGAGGGGGAAAGAGACCAGAGTTCAAGGAGGCTGAGGTAGCTAGAATTTGAGGGGAAAATTTTGGGGTAGGTGGTAGTTCAACAGAGGAAGCCCTGGAGATGACAGATGGATTCTCTTCAGCCTTTGGCAAGTGTTAAAAGAACCACCAGTGCACGTAACACTGTATGTTAATGAACTGGAATTCACATAAAAACTTAAAAAAACAAAGCACCAGACAACATTAGGTCAGAGAGTTCTCAGAGCTTACACAGGACTGGGAATAGTTCCTGTTCACAGCAGCTGGAGTAAATAAGCTTGGTAAAACGGGAGCATTGATTAGAAGTTTCATTTAATGCATTAGTCAGTTTAAGCTGCCATAAAAAATACCTGGGTGGCTAGGTGACTTAAACAACAGAAGTTAATTTGCTCCGAGTTTTGGAGGTTCGAAGTCCAGGATCAAGGTCAGCAAGGTTTGGCTACTTGTAAGGGCTCTCTTCATTGCTTGCAGATGGTCAACTTCTCACTGTGGCCTCACGTGGTCTTTCCTGGGTGTGTGTAGTTGGACACAGATCTCTTTTTCTCTTCTTATAAGGCTACAAAACCTATGAGATCAGGACTTTACCCTTATAACTTCATTTAACCTTAATTATCTCCTAAAAGCCCCAACTCCAAGTACAGTCCCTCGGGGATTAGGGCTTCAATGTAATAATTTGGTGGAGGGAAGGGACACAATTCAGTCCATAGCACTCTCTATTAGGACCAATTAATTCTGGAGTAGTTTAGACTGCTCTGACCTATCTAAACAAAGATTTAAAACAAGTCTCAAGGGAATAATTCATTCCCCAAATAACTTACCTGCATGCCAAAATAATTGTTAATACTCTTTAAGAGAATAAAACAAAATCCAGCACTCACAAACATCATATTCACAATTCCTGGCATTTTATCTAAAATTATCAAGTATGCAAATAAGCAGGAAAATTAATCCATAAGCAGACAAAAAAACAAAAAGCAAAAGCAGATTCAAAAATAACAATGATTGGGGTGCCTGGGTGGCTCAGTTGTTAAGTGTCTGCCTTTGGATCCTGGGGTCCTAGGATCGAGCCCCACATCAGGCTCCTCCCCTGGGATCCTGCTTCTTCCTCTCCCACTCCCCCTGCTGTGTTCCCTCTCTCGCTGGCTGTCTCTCTCTTTGTCATATAAATAAATAAAATCTTTAAAAAAAAATAACAATGATGATGGGACTAGCAGATGAAGACGTAAAAGCTGGTTTTATAAAACTGATAACTATATGCTTAGTGACCTAAAGGAAACATGAACATGATCAGGAGAGACATGGAAAACGCAAGATGTTCAAATGGAACTTTTAGAAATGAAAGGCAATACCTGAAGTGAAAAATACTCTGGATGGGATTACTAGCTGATGAGAACAAGAAGTCAGTGATCTTGATGAAATAGCAATAGAATGTATTATCTAAAATGAAGCGACAGAGAAGGAAAAAAACCTGTGTAATTATGGACAGAAAATTAGTGACCTGTGGGACAACATACAGCAACCTGTCGTACATGTGATTGAGGTCCCAGGAAGGAGTGTGTGTGTATGTGTGTGTTTGTGTATAGGGGACAAAAATTATTTGAAAAAGCAATTACCAAAAATTTTCCAAGTTGATGGGGCGTCTGGGTGGCACAGCGGTTAAGCATCTGCCTTCGGCTCCAGGCGTGATCCCGGCATTCTGGGATCGAGCCCCACATCAGGCTTCTCTGCTAGGAGCCTGCTTCTTCCTCTCCCACTCCCCCTGCTTGTGTTCCCTCTCTTGCTGGCTGTCTCTCTCTGTCAATAAATAAAATCTTTAAAAAATTTTTTTTCCAAGTTGAATGTATAAAATAGATCAACAGATCCAAGATGCTCAATTAGCACGAAGCCGCATAAGCACAGATGAAATCACCAAGGCACATCATCATCAAATTGCTAAAAACATGTGTTGAAGAGAAAATAGTAGCAGTGGTCAGAGGGAAAAAGGACACTAACGTATAGCAGAATAAGGAAAAGAATGGCCCATTTCTCTTCAGAAGCAATTCAAGCCTTCTAGAATACAACGGAACAACATTTTTAATGTACTGACAAATGAAACTTGTCAACTTAGACTTATATACTTTCAAAATGGTAGTTAAATAAAGAGCTTTCAGACAAACAGAAGCTGAAAGATGTCATTATTAGCGGACCTGAAATACAAGAAATGTTAAGAAGTTGCTGAGGCAGTAAGAGAAGAATACAGGATGAAAATTTGTATTTACACAAAGGAATGAAGAGTGCCAGAATGGTAAATATATGGGTAAATATAAAAAAAAATTTTCCCCCTCCTTTTAAATGTCTTTAAAGTATAATCAACTATTTCAAACAAAATAATAACATTGTACTATCTGGTTTTTGATTCATATATAAAAACATGATGCATGAACAAATAACATTAAAACCAGGAGGGGAAAATGGAAGCAAAATGCCAAAGTGCTTACACTACACATAAACATAAAATGTATATTTTTGAGGGTAGTCAAGACAAAGTAGATTTCAAAACAAGGATATATATGGACATTTCATAATGATAAGGGGTCCATTTTCTTAAAGGGGTCAGTTAATCAAGAAGATATAATTATCCTAATGTGTAGGACTCAAGCAGAAGGTCTTACAATAGATGCAGTAAAGATTGACAGAACCTAAGAAATAGACAAAACCTCAATTACATTGGAGACTTAATGACTCCTTCCTCAGTGAGTAATCAAACAAGTAGACAGAAAATTGGTAAAACAGAAGATTGAACAGCATTACCACCACCTTGACCTATTTGATCTTGACCACTCTGTTCACTATAGCTTGTATACTATACTCGTTCTTTTCAAATGCATGGGGCACATCCACTAAATTAGACCATACATTTTGGGCCTCAAGCAAATCTTAACAAATTAGAAACCCCAAACATTTAAAAACTAAACTTTACAATACTAAATAAACTATGGGTCAAAAAAGCAATCACAAGGGGAATCAGAAAATATTTTAAATATCATGAAAGTGAGAACTTTACAAAATATCACATTCTGTGGGCTACAGCTGAAGCAATGCTCAGAATGAAATTTATAGCATAAATGCTTATGTTAAAAAAATGAAAGGTTTTAAATCAATGATATCAGCCTTCACTAAATAAGAAAAATAGAGCAAATTACATTTAAAACAAGCAGAAGAAAATAAATAGTAAAGAAAAAAGTGGAAAACTGTAAAATAGAAAATGGACAAGTAACAGCGAATTAATGAAAGCAAATGTGAGTTTTTTGAAAATATGAAAAAACTAATACAGTTCAGCTAGACTAATCAAGAAAAAAAGAGAAAAGAGAAATTCCCAACATCAGGCTTGAAAGAGATGACTTCACCACAGTTCTAGGACATTAAAAGGGTAATAAGAATATTATAGAGCAGGGGCGCCTGGGTAGCGCAGTCGTTAAAGCGTCTGCCTTCGGCTCAGGGCGTGATCCTGGCGATCCGGGATCGAGTCCCACATCAGGCTCTTCCGCTATGAGCCTGCTTCTTCCTCTCCCACTCCCCCTGCTGTGTTCCCTCTCTCGCTGGCTGTCTCTCTGTCACATAAATAAATAAAATCTTTAAAAAAAAAAAAAGAATATTATAGAGCAAATTTATGCCAATAAATTCAATAACTTAAATAGGCAAAGTTCTTAAAAGATAGAAAATAATGCTCACTAAAGTAAAAATAGATAGAATACCTCTCCATCTATTGAAAAAAAATGAACTTATAGTTTAAAATCTTTCCACAAAGAAACTCCAGACCATAATGACTCTAGTGATGAATTCTCTTAAATATGGAAGGGAGAAATAATACAGATTATATGCATACTTTTCAGAAAACTTAAGAGTAGCATTGTTTCCCAAGTCTCTTAATGGAGCCAACATTAACCTGATACCAAAACCCAGCAAAAACATTGCAAATAGAGAAAATAAAAGTCAATATCTCTTGTGAACAGAAACTGCAAAAATCCTTAAGAAAATATCAGCAAATCGAATTCTACAATATACAAAAAGAATAATCATGACTATGTAGGGTTTATCCCAGGAATAAAAGTTTGGTTTAACATCAAAAATTCAATCAATATAATTCACTCAGTCAGTAGATTTAAAAAAAAAAACCCAAAATGTAGAAAAAAAAGCATTGACAAATTAAACCTAGGCTCAGAAAATTAGGAATAGTAGGAAACTGCCCCAATCTGGTAAAGTATATTTATCCAATCAAAATATCTTAAAAATAGAACTGCTCTACAATGATGTGTACTGTTTACAAAATTTTTTGGCATTACTCCAGTGTTGCAACCACTCTTGTGGTCAAGTGTGCATTCATTGGAAGGGTTTTTGGCACTCTGACAGAAGGGGCAGACTTTGGAGGGAAGTTGACACTTTTAATAGTATTCCAAAAGTTTTCTCTTAACAAGTGTCCCTCTAACTGACCTTCCACTTCAGGCACCAACATGCATTTTTAAAAAATGCCATTATAGCCCTGCCTCTAATTTCAGTGGGATTTCAGAAGTAGAAGGGGTACTGCATGCCAGGAGACATATTAGGCAGATAGAGCCCTTGGTTTAGCCCTACTGCTAAAATTGTGCCCCAGTAGGTGGCTTTCCACTTCCCTACAAATATTGTTTGCAAAATGAACACATTCTTTTTTTGGGAACACACCATTTACTTCTCAAGAGGTGATTTGACAAGTCTGAGACAGTGATTATAGTTTTCTGTCTTGGCTATTTATTTGAAGACTGACATTTCAGAGCCCTGACCCACAGTTTCTAGAATATTTTAAAGTAATGCTTTTGCATGGGATAAATACAACTGTTTTTTCTTGAAACCCAATCTTCAATGGCTCTTGATATTTTTTGGTCATAATGTTGGCCTGTGACCCGACACTCCATTCAATATACCCACCATCTACACTAGCAAATGCATTTCCCTTGTGTTGGAAGTCACCAGCTACATGAGCTCAACTAGTTTTCCAAATAATTGGCCTGAAATTCACTGCCTTTTCATTCAGCATTGCATTTAATAGAAATAAGTTACCCATTTCTATGTGCAAAACAACCTTTATTTTTATCTTTATTGTAGCATTTCTGTCATTCTGTCTCAAGTTGTTTGCAGACTTATCTCAGCATTGGACAATCAATTCCTCGAGGGTAGGTTTGTTTCTTCCTTATATCTCTGACACTTAGCATGCAGTGCCTGGTATCTATCAAATGTGGCTTAAATATTGCATATTTGGATGAAATAACTTTGACTTCATGAAAGTGGAGGAAAATTTGAGGGGCTTGCAAATGCATATGGTGTTATCCCGAGATGTATTTAAAATTTTATATGTGGTAAGAATAACATTAAAAGATGCTATTAATGTCTGTGGAAGAAGCAAAGGACAAGAGTGAGATGAGATATCAGTGGGAAGCCAGGGAAAGACATGTCTGGTTATTCCACACTGTGGAAATGAGCAAGAGCTGGGAGTATTCCAGCAAGAGGAACTTAGTAGGTGGCCCAAATAGGGATGCTTTAGAAATAGAAAGAAGGCTGACTTTGTTAGGTTGACCAGAGTCTCCTTGAAGAGCTTCAGGTGGCAAGCCCTCTGGGTTCACTTCCAACAGTGCTCATTCCTCAAGCAGCAAGTGCAAGGTGCTAACTTGCACTAGGGACATAGCCGAGCACCTCTATCATTAGACACAGCTTTCACACTAGCTCAGCAGTGTAGGGCAAGGGGTGAGGTGAGTCTTCCAGCACAGAACTATGGAGACTGCTAGAAGCGGGAGGGATTGAAAATTCAGGCCACAATAGTCTCAAAGCCAAAGAATTTGGATTTCTATAGTCAGGTAAGTGCATGGACTTTGTTGTCAGACAGATCTAGGTTGAATCTCATTCTACTGCTTAGCAAATTTGGACCTGAAGCAAGTTAACTAAGCCTTTCTTCATCTGGAAAATGAGATGATACCTGGCACAAAGTTAGCACAAATATTGATATTATTATTTTTGTATTACTATTATGACTTGGAATGGCAAGAGCTGGACTGAAGAGAAGGAGCAGGTTCCAAGGGAGAAGCTTCAAGTGGCTAGGCGCCCAATGACTTAACTAGTTTATTCACAACTACAGATCAACAGATTCAGGAAGGCTCAAGGATTCCACTTGGCTTAAGTTGCTAACAACTCAGACTCAAAGCCCAACTCAATTTAAAGATCTATTTATTTATTTGGGGAGAGGGGTAGAAGGAGAGAGAGAGATCTCAAGCAGACTCCCTGCTGAGTGCACGGAGCCTGATGCAGGGGTTGATCCCAGGACCCTGAGATCATGACTTGAGCTGAAATCAATAGTTGGATGCTCAACCAACTGAGCCAGCCAGGTACCCCAAAGCCCCAATCAATAGGGGCTCAGTCCAGAAGCCGGATAGTGTTGTGGGATAGACAGGGAACCAGGGGCTTTGTGCCCTGCTAGCTCTGTATTCCAACTGTCTGTGCTCCACACACAAGCCCACACCTTTGCACACATGGAATTTTACTCATTTTCTTTTGCTTACATTATAAAGTTTCCTCCTGGAAAATGCTCATGTGTGAGAACAGTGGGGCTAGAGAAGTTTCAGAACCCAGAAACCTGGAGGAGCTGAATAGAGGCAGTGGCCTTCCAAAAGGGCAAAAGTGTTTTTTTGTTTTGTTTTGTTTTTTTGTTTTTCACTTCAGCTCTGCTCTCTAAAACTGCCAAGAGACACATGGCCTGGGCTGCGTTGGGCCTGCATGATTGCAGAGTCCAATCTTCCTATGAAGGCAATGAAGCAACACCTAAGTATCTGTTTTTGCATCGATACCTCCATAGATGTTTTCAAAGACGCTGCGAAAAAAAGGATTTTTTCACACCATGTTTCCAAAAATCTTGCAAGCTTTAATTCCTTTACTCTCATATTATGAACACACAACATTGCTGTGTGAACTAGCACATGCACAGGACAGCACTCAAATGAGCTGAAAGGAATTCCTTCCTTTGGAAAATTTTCTTTAACAATATAACACGATAGAGTGTCTAACTTATAGTCTACGGCAATGCTTCTCCAAATATCTTTCCTCCCCCGCCCCATTCTTTTTAATCCTTATGAAGCTTCTAAAATATAAATAAAAACAATTTTCTAAAATAACACTTAAGAAATTGTCCCAATTTCTCTGAAGCCTGCCTGTTTTCTTTGTTTCTTGCTTTTCTCCCACTCATTTTTTTTCCCACTTCAGTAAAGAAATCTCTGCTTTTTCTCAGACCTTTTCTGGTCTCTCCATTATCTGTGACAAAAAGCCCAGGATAAGAGTTGGGAAGGATAAAGCTTTACTTAATGGCTGAGAGTACTTGTTAAATTTTTTAACCATCACAACAAGAGACGAAAAGCTGCCTGATTTCAGAGCCTAACTATGTAAGTGTACACCAGCCTGTGCTTCCTGAACTGGAAGTTAGGTGGTAAATGTGGTACATCTTTATGACATTAATTATAAGTGATGGAAACGTTATTTTTTATATAAAGGCAGGTGCAAATATTTTACAAAGCTTGGAAGTAGGTAATTGCCAACAAAGCTGGGCAATTAGGTAAATGAGTTCTTATATTCTACTTTATAGATCCCAAGGTTCATTTAACTTTATTTATTGGGCTGGGCAATTTGCCCAGCTAAAAACTCTACATTCCCAAGCCTCCATCATAAGCTGAAGCCACCATCAAAATCTTCCCAGAAAACTCTTTTCTACAATGGCTGTTCGGGGCCTTTTGCCCTTTCATTCCATCCTCCTGCTCACCTCAATCATGGACATTTGAGTACAGCAGCTGTCTTTTGACTTAAAGGTGACTTTGAGAATGGAAGCCATGTGCCAAGGATGGAAGAGCAGAATCATGGTGGGAACCTAGGTTCAGATGCTAGGATTTCCAAGCCAAAACATGACATACCAATTAAATTTAAATTTCAGATAAAAAGCAGGAGTGCCTAGGTGGCTCAGTCCGTTAAGCGTCTGCCTTCAGCTCAGGTCATGATTCTGGGGTCCTGGGATCGAGCCCCACATCTGGCTCCCTGCTTAGCAGGGAGTCTGTTTTTCCCTCTCCCTCTGTCCCTCTGCAAGCTTGTGCCCTCTCTCTCTCTCAAATAAATAAATAAAATCTTTTAAAAAATAATATAATTAAAAGCAAAAAAATTTTAATATAAAAATGTACCAAATAGAGGAGTTAAGATGGCGGAGGAGTAGGGGACCCCTTTTTCAGCCGGTCCCCTGAGACGAGCTGGATAGGTACCAGACCAGCCTAAACAACCAGGGAATCAGCCTGAGACGCAGGAAGATACATCTGGATCTCTACAAATGAACATCTCCAGCGCTGAGTATTGAGGTACAAAGCGGGGAGCCGTGAAACCGTGCACAGATATCAGAAGATAAACAGAAGGGGGAGGGAGCCGCCGCGTTTGGGTGCCGGGAAGTGGCAGCCAACTGCACGGGGGAGCGGGCAGACTCACGGATGGCACCCACAAGAGAGCGGACTGAGACCGGTGAGCCAGGAGCGCGCGCCACCAGGCATCTCGCGGAACACTGGAATCCCGGTGTGCTCACGGGATCCAGACTGAGACCAGGAGCTCCTGGAGCACTTGCGGGGTGGCTGGCAGCTGGCGGCTGGCGGCGTTAGAAACACAAAGGGCAGAGACGTGCTGGCCCTGGAAGTGAGGGCAGGGACGCCGGGTGTGGGGCGCACATCCCGGGACGCTGCAGGGTTGAGCAGCACCAACAGTAACGGAGTTAAAGTGGCCAGAATATCAGTGGAGAACGGGCCGCAATCCCTCTGTTCTGTGACAATTCAGACTCTGCTGCTCTGACTCTCAGAAGAGGCATAACAGACCTCCAGGGAAAGCCACCAGAGAACAAAAGCCTGGAAATACCGGCTACAGAGTGCCCATCCCCATCCCCCCTCACAGGGGACATGGAGACTCTACCCAAACAGGGTTGCCTGAGTATCGGCGGGGCAGGCCCCTCCCCCAGAACACAGAAGGCAGGCTGAAAAATCAAGAAGCCCACAACTCAGGGCGCCTGGGTGGCGCAGTCATTGAGCGCCAGTCTTTGGCTTAGGGCGTGATCCCGGCATTCGGGAAAGGAGTCCCTCATCGGGCTCCTCCGCTGGGAGCCTGCTTCTTCCTCTCCCACTCCCCTGCTTCTGTTCCCGTTCTTGCTGACTGTCTGTCTCTCTCTCTCAGATAAATAAATAAATAAAATCTTTAAAGAAGAAGCCCACATCCCTAAGATCCCTATAAGACAAGGGGTACAGCCTGGGACCCAGTCAATAATTTGGACTCTGGACAGCCCCGCAACCTCTCCTCATCAGAATGACAAGAAGGAGAAGCCCCCCCCCCCCAGCAAAGAAAAGACAGTGAGTCTGTGGCCTCTGCCACAGAAATAATGGATATGGATGTAACCAAATTATCAGAAATGGAATTCAGAGTAATGATGGTCAAAATGATGAGTAGAATTGAAAAAAGTATTAACAAAAAGGTTACTGAGAATATAGAATCCCTAAGGACAGAAATGAGAGCGAATTTGACAGAAATTAAAAATTCTATGAGCCAAATGCAGTCAAAACTAGAGGCTCTGACGGCTAGGGTCACCGAGGCAGAGGAACGTATTAGTGAATTGGAGGATGGGTCAGTAGAAGAAAAAACGAGAATAGAAGCTGGTCTTAAAAAAATCCACGCCCACGAATGTAGGTTACGGGAGATTACTGACTCAATGAAACGATCCAATGTTAGAATCATCGGCATCCCCGAGGGGGTGGAGAAAAACAGAGGTCTAGAAGAGATATTTGAACAAATTGTAGCTGAAAACTTCCCTAATCTAGCAAGGGAAACAAACATTCGTGTCCAAGAGGCAGAGAGGACCCCTCCCAAGTTCAACCACGACAAACCTACGCCATGTCACGTCATAGTGCATTTCGCAAATATTAGATCCAAGGATACAGTATTGAAAGCGGCCAGGGCAAAGAAATTTCTCACGTACCAAGGCAAAGGCATCAGAATTACGTCAGACCTGTCTACACAGACCTGGAATGAGAGAAAGGGTTGGGGGAGCATATTTAAAGCTCTTTCAGAGAAAAACATGCAGCCAAGGATCCTTTATCCAGCAAGGCTGTCATTCAGAATTGATGGAGAAATAAAGACGTTCCAGAATCGCCAGTCATTAACCAATTTCGTAACCAGGAAACCAGCCCTACAGGAGATATTAAGGGGGGTTCTATAAAGGTAAAAAGGCCCCAAGAGTGATACACAAAAGAAAGTCACAACCAATACAAACAAAGACTTTACTGGCAACGTGGCACCATTAAAATCATATCTCTCAGTTCTTAGTGCCAATGTGAATGGTTTGAACACTCCCATAAGAAGCCACAGGGTTGCAGATTGGATAAAAAGAAATGACCCATCCATTTGCTGTCTACAAGAGACTCATTTCGAACCCAAAGATGCATTCAGAGTGAAAGTAAGGGGATGGAGTACCATCTTTCACGCAAATGGACCTCAAAAGAAAGCTGGGGTAGCAATTCTCATATCAGATAAATTGGATTTTAAACTAGAGACTATAGTTAGAGATGCAGAGGGGCACTATATTATTCTTAAAGGACGTATTCAACAAGTGGATATGACAATTATAAATATATATGCACCCAACAGGGGAGCAGCAAGATACACAAGCCAACTCTTAACCAGAATAAAGAGACATATAGATAAAAATACATTAATAGTAGGGGACCTCAATACCCCACTATCAGAAATAGAACACCATGGCAAAAACTAAGCAAAGAATCAAAGGCTTTGAATGCCATACTCGACGAGTTGGACCTCTTAGATATATATAGAACACTACACCCCAGAACCAAAGAATACTCATTCTATTCTAATGCCCATGGAACATTCTCAAGAATAGACCATGTTCTGGGACACAAAACAGGTCTCAACCAATACCAAAAGATTGAAATTATCCCCTGCAAATTCTCAGACCACAACGCTCTGAAATTGGAACTCAACCACAAGGAAAAATTTGGAAGAAACTCAAACACTTGGAGACAAAGAACCATCCTGCTCAGGAATGACTTGATGAACCAGGAAATCAAAAATCAAATTAAACAATTTATGGAGACCAATGAGAATGAAAATACAACAGTCTAAAACCTATGGGATACTGCAAAGGCAGTCCTAAGAGGGAAATACATAGCCATCCAAGCCTCACTCAAAAGAGTAGAAAAATCTAAAATGCAGTTTTTATATTCTCACCTCAAGAAGCTGGAACAGCAACAGAGGGACAGGCCTAATCCACGCACGAGGAAGCAGTTGACCAAAATTAGAGCAGAAATCAATCAATCAGAAACCAGAAGTACAGTAAAGCAGATCAACGGGACTAGAAGCTGGTTCTTTGAGAGAATCAATAAAATTGACAGACCACTGGCAACACATATCCAAAAGAAAAGAGAAAGGACCCAGATTATTAAAATTATGAATGAAAAAGGAGAGGTCACGACAAACACCATTGAAATTGGAAGGGTTATTAGAAATTTTTATCAACAGCTATATGCCAATAAACTAAGCGATCTGGAAGAGATGGAATCCTTCCTGGAAACCTATAAACTACCAAGATTGAAACAGGAAGAAATTGATTTCTTAAACAGGCCAATTAATTATGAAGAAATTGAGTCAGTGATAAACAACCTTCCAAATAACAAAACTCCAGGCCTGGATGGTCTTCCTGGGGAATTCTACCAAGCATTCAAAGAAGAAATAATACTTATTCTTCTAAAGCTATTTCAAAAAATAGAAACAGAAGGAAAGCTTCCAAACTCATTTTATGAGGCCAATATTACCTTGATCCCCAAACCAGGCAAAGACCCCCTCAAAAAGGAGAATTACAGACCAATTTCCCTAATGAATATGGACGCCACAATCCTCAACAAGATACTTGCTAATAGAACCCAACAGTACATTAAAAGGATTCTCCATCATGATTAAGTGGGATTCATACCTGGGATGCAAGTGTGGTTCAAAATTCACAAATCAATCAGAGTGATACATCATATCAACAAGAAAAGACTCAGGAACCATATGATCCTCTCAATTGATGCCAAAAAAGCATTTGACAAAATACAGCATCCTTTCCTGATTAAAACCCTTCAGAGTGTAGGAATAGAGGGTACATTTCTCAATCTCATAAAAGCCATCTATGAAAAGCCTACTGCAAATATTATTCTCAATGGGGAAAAGCTGGAAGCCTTTCCCTTAAGATCAGGAACTCGACAAGGATGCCCACTCTCGCCACTATTATTCAACATAGTACTAGAAGTCCTTGCAACAGCAATCAGACGACAAAAAGGGATCAAAGGTATTCAAATCGGCAAAGAAGAAGTCAAAATGTCTCTCTTCGCAGATGATATGATACTCTATATGGAAAACCCAAAAGAAGCCACTCCCAAACTATTAGAAGTTATAGAGCAATTCAGTAACGTGGCGGGATACAAAATCAATGCTCAGAAATCAGTTGCATTTCTATACACGAATAACGAGACCGAATAAAGAGAAATTAGGGAATCCATCCCATTTACAATAGCACCAAAAACCATACGTTACCTTGGAATTAACTTAACCAGAGACGTAAAGGACCTATATTCTAGAAACTATAAATCACTCTTGAAAGACATTGAGGAAGACATAAAAAGATGGAAAGATATTCCATGCTCATGGAACGGAAGAATTAACATAGTTAAAATGTCCATGCTACCCAGAGCAATCTACACTTTCAATGCTATCCTGATCAAAATAACGAGGACATTTTTCAAAGAACTGGAACAAATAGTCCTTAAATTTGTATGGAAACAGAAAAGGCCCCGAATCTCCAAGGAACTGTTGAAAAGGAAAAACAAAGCTGGGGGCATCACAATGCCGGATTTCGAGCTGTACTACAAAGCTGTGATCACAAAGACAGCATGGTACTGGCACAAAAACAGACACATAGACCAATGGAACAGAATAGAGAGCCCAGAAATAGACCCTCGGCTCTTTGGGCAACTAATCTTTGATAAAGCAGGAAAAAACATCCGGTGGGAAAAAGACAGTCTCTTCAGTAAATGGTGCTGGGAAAATTGGACAGCTACATGCAAAAGAATGAAACTTGACCACTCTCTCACACCATACACAAAAATAAACTCCAAATGGATGAAAGACCTCGATGTGAGACAGGAAATCATCAAAATTCTAGTGGAGAACATAGGCAGCAACCTCTATGACATCGGCCAAAGCAACCTTTTTCATGACACATCCCCAAAGGCAAGAGAAACAAAAGATAAAATGAATTTATTGGACTTCATCAAGATTAAAAGTTTCTGCACGGCCATGGAAACGGTCAGAAAAACTAAGAGGCAGCCCACGGAATGGGAGAATATATTTGCAAATGACACTACAGATAAAAGACTGGTATCCAAGATCTACAAAGAACTTCTCAAACTCAATACACGAGAAACAAATAAACAAATCAAAAAATGGGCAGAAGATATGAACAGACACTTTTCCAATGAAGACCTACAAATGGCTAAGAGACACCTGAAAAAATGTTCAAAATCATTAGCCATCAAGGAAATTCAAATCAAAACCACACTGAGATACCACCTTACGCCAGTTAAAATGGCAAAAATAGACAAGGCAAGAAACAACAATTGTTGGAGAGGATGCGGAGAAAGGGGATCCCTCCTACATTGTTGGTGGGAATGCAAGTTGGTCCAGCCACTCTGGAAAACAGTGTGGAGGTCCCTTAAAAAGTTAAAAATTGAGCTACCCTATGATCCAGCCATTGCACTACTGGGTGTTTACCCCAAAGATACAGACGTAGTGAAGAGAAGGGCCATATGCACCCCAATGTTCATAGCAGCAATGTCCACAATAGCTAAATCGTGGAAGGAGCCGAGATGCCCTTCAACAGATGACTTTATTAAGAAGTTGTGGTCCATATATACAATGGAATATTACTCAGCTATCAGAAAGAATGAGTTCTCAACATTTGCTGCAACTTGGATGGCACTGGAGGAGATAATGCTAAGTGAAATAAGTCAAGCAGAGAAAGACAACTATCATATGATTTCTCTCATCTATGGAACATAAGAACTAGGATGATCAGTAGGGGAAGAAAGGGATAAAGAAAGGGGGGGTAATCAGAAGGGGGAATGAAACATGAGAGACTATGGACTATGAGAAACAAACTGAGGGTCTCAGAGGGGAGGGGCGTGGGGGAATGGGATAGACCGGTGATGGGTAGTAAGGAGGGCACGTATTGCATGGTGTACTGGGTGTTATATGCAACTAATGAATCATCGAGCCTTACATCGGAAACCGGGGATGTACTGTATGGTGACTAACATAATATAATAAAAAATCATTTAAAAAAATGTACCAAATATTGCATGGAACTTATTATTACTAAAAAAAATTATTTGAAATTCAATTTTAACTACAGTACCTGTATTTCTCATTTATTTCTTTAAAGAGACATCAAATTATTTAATCAAATTAGCAAAACCTAGAGAACAAAAATATGGCAATTGTAGTCTTCTAACCTCTATGTATGTGAAGTGGGTTTCTTACAGAAAATTGATAATGTAGTACAGAGCTCCCATTTACCCCACACCAAAGTATTACATTAGTATGGCAACTTAGTTACAATTAGTGAATCAATAAATTATTATTAACTAAAGTTCACAATTTATTCAGATTTTCTTTGTTTGTACCTAATACCACTTTTCTGTTTCAGAATCCCATTCAAGATACCACAATTACATTTTATCATTATTACTCCATAAGTACCTCTTGCCTGTGAGAGTGTCATTATATACAGGTAATATAGCTATATAATACATACATATGATATACATAATGACCTTTTTTAACCCATTTATCTGTCAGTGCACACTTAGGTTGTTTCTATGTTTTGGCTACTGTAAGCAATGCTGCAATGAACATGGTGATGAAGATATTTCTGGAAGATAGAGATTTCATTTCTTTTGGACATATACCCAGAAATAGGATTGCCAGACTATATAGCAATTTTATTTTTAATTTTTAAAAAAACCGCCAAACTGCTTTCCACAATGGCTATGCCTATTTACATTCCTACCAATAGTGAAGAAGGGTTCTCTTTTCTACATACCCTTGCCAACACTTGTTATCTCTTGTCTGTTTGATAATAGCCACTCTAACAGGTGTGAGGTGATAGTTCATTGTGGTTTTGATTTGAAATTCCCTGATTATTAGTGACGTTGAACATTTTTTTAAATTTTTCTTTAAATAATTTTTATTTTGTTATGTTAGTCACCATACAGCACATCCCTAGTTTTTGATGTAAAGTTCCATGATTCATTACTTGCATATAACACTACCTGTTGGTCTTATCTTTGCCCATTTGTTAATCAGATTAGGGTTTTTTTTTTTTTGCTATTGAGTTCTATGTATTTTGGAGAGTGACTCCTTATCATGCAGATGGTTGCCTTTTCATTTTGTTGGTATTTCTTTCGCTGTGCAGAAGCTTTTGAGTTTGATATAGTCCCACTTATCTATCTTTTTTGCTTCTGTTATTGTGCTTTTGGTGTCATATCCAAAAAACTGTTGCTAAGACCAATGTCAAGGAGATTTTTTGATATGTTTTCTTGTAGGTGTTTAACAGTTTTGGGTCTTAACATTTAAGTCTTTAATCCATTTTGAGTTAATTTTTGTGAGTGGTGTAAAGTAAGGTCTTGATTCTGTTTCATTGGTCTTTGTATCTGTTTTTATGCCAATACCATACCCTTTTGATTAAGCGACTGGGCTGGTTCTAGGTTGGGCCAGAGGCCTGGTGCTGGGTTGGTTGAAAGTCTAGCTCTGTGGTACTTGCCTGGCCAGCATCCATCCAGAATCCTGGGTTTGCAGGGGCTCATCTGGAGCTTGGTGCCATAGAAATCGGTTGGCACTGAGGTGGTCTGGGAGCCTGGGTCCATGGGGCCTATGGGTAGCCTGGTGCCATAGGAGTTACCTGGGGCAATGGAAACCACCTGCCACTGCTGGAACCAGCTAGAGACCATGTGGGCTGGGGGTCTGGGTTTGTGGGAGCCTTCTGTTTGTCTGGAGCCAAAGAAATCTCTTGGAGTTAGAGGAGCCACCCAGGGCTGCTGAAGCCAGCAGGTGTCAGGGAGATCTTGGTTTCATGGGAGCCAGCTGGGAGCCCGGTGCTGGGGGACCCACCTGGGTCTGCAAGAGCCACTTGTTACTACAGGAAACTCCTGTGGCTGCAGAATCCACTTGGGGTCACCTGAGCTGGCAGGTGAAAGAGTAAACCAGGGGCCTGAGTTCACAGCAGCCCTCAAGGAGCAACCTCGGGCCACTACAGTGGGCCTGGTGCTGGGTCCACAGTGAAGCTGGGTGCTCACTTTTCTTCTCCTATGGGGTGAGTGTCTCTCCTTGTTGGACTACCCAGCTTTGAGAGGGGTAATAGAGTAGTGTGAATCTATTCCTGCCCTTCTCATTGTATCTTTCCTTGTGTCGCTCAAGTGCTGTAATCCATCATCTGGAACCTTTGGCTCTTGTGAAGGTATTTTCACATGCAGATAATTGTTTAAATTGATGTTTCTGAGGAGGGGGGCAAGGACGAGAAATTCTATGCCATTTTGATGACATAACCACCTAATATTTCAAACTCACTATTGAAGGGTAGCACATTAGGCCATCCTAAAATGTACCACTTTGGCATAATTATTTTGAGCTGAAGGCAATTGAGAAGAAGCAGATACTAGAAAAACTCCCTTCCCTCTTATTTGTCTGAAGCAAGCCATACATTTATAAAGGTGTCCCTTTTCCCCTCTCTACCAAGACGGACACAGGTTAATCCCTGGAGACAACTTTAGACCGTAAAGGCCTAGAGAAAGCAACAGAAGACTCTATATGACATACTTCACTAAGCAGCCTTTATCCCTGGCCTTGGAAGCCCAGATCTGCTCTCCTTTTTTCAGTCTTTCTTCACAGATTTATGGTTCTTTGTTGAAGATGCTATAGAATCTGGAATTCTAAGCCACCTTGGATTATTACTCCTTTTTCCTTGGGTATCTCCTGTATGTTCATGAGACATACATGTTATTGAATTTCTGTTTGTTTTACTCTTGTTAATCTTTATGTCAGGGATCTCAGCTAGGAACTCAGAAGGATAGAGGGGAAAATATTTTTCTTCTCTATACTATATTCTTATTATTGGTATGATGTTCTTTTTGTTTGCTTCCTGTAATGTCTCTGCTACTTTTCTATATTGCTACAGCTCCCAGACTAGTGTGAATATTCTTGATGGGTTTTTAATAATAACTATTGATTTATTGGTTTATTGGTTGATTAATATAACCATTTCCCCATCTACAAGGACTCTTTTGTAAGGAGGATATGGAAAAGTAAATACATTAAACTCCCATTTTTCCATCATGGCTGGGAAATTAGGAATTAGATATTTTAACTTACTAAATGTCTCAGCAACTAAACATTTTTACCACCTCTGTATTACACTGTAACTATCGAACATTAATTAATTTTTCTTTTCAACTTAATTTGAGTTGGCATTCTGAATATCTTTTATCAATATATATATACTACTGCAAATAAATACCTGCTTGTGTTGACTTTCAAGTTTTTGTGGAGAAGTGAAAATGTACTGTTACATACAGTATTTTAGGGGTGCCTGGGTGGCTCAGTCGTCATTAAGCATCTGCCTTTGGCTCAGGGTGTGATCCCAGAGTCCTGGAATTGAGCCCCACATCAGGCTCCTCCTCTATGAGCCTGCTTCTTCCTCTCCCACTCTCCCTGCCTGGGTTCCCTCTCTCGCTGGCTGTCTCTCTCTCTGTCAAATAAATAAATAAAATTTAAAAAAAGAAAAAGAAACAGTAATTTATTGATCCCGTATTGTAGATCTCTTACACATTTAGCAGATGGGAAGGAGAGAAATTTCAAAATGTTTGGTCATATTTGACAAGCCGCTTAGAAACTTAAAATGCTAATTTAAATCCAGCTTTTTATCAGCCTTCTTCTATTTTTGTAATACCTCACTTCATTCCTGACAAGCGAGATGATTTTCTACGTTTGCCTGGGACTGAAATCTTGGCTTAATATCTCCTGGGAACACTAGAACACTATTTCCTTGAAAGTATTAAGGTCGAGATGTTATGAGGGTTTCATTCCAAGCTTTTTCTCTTTAATTAGTTTGTTTTTGCCTATTCAAAGAATACTCCCAAAGATGTCTTTTTTTATTTCCAAAGACCTTTTACAGGTTCTCTCTTTCACCCTCCAAATCAACTAGATGATTGTTTACAAATGTCTTTTGTTTTGAAAACTGACAGCCGAATCCTCTGTGCAAAAGATTACAAACCAAACCTGCATCTCTTTCAGGATTGCTTCTAGACTCTTATTTTATATTTCGTTTCTGAAGTTTGATAAACTGAAAGTAGCTAGCAGAAGAAAACTATTTAATAAAACTATTGAAGGGAGAGGTTTTGTGACTTCTGGTTACAGAAGGACCTCTCTGCTGGTGCCTAGAAGTGGTTTCATCAAAGAGAAACAAAGCTGGACTTCAGGTAAAGTGGTGAAAACATTTTATCCAGTGACTACTGATAATGGTAGAAAGAGCTGAGCCCCGTACTGATGTGCATAGGGATGACCTGGTGTTTTAGAGGGAAAATGAGTAGGGATGGGGGATTGGAAAGCAGGACCTCAGTAGAATCAGAGAAGTGAGAAGTTACAAAGGGGTGGTCGGTGTCAATGCAGTTAGGTCCATCATATCTGCTAGACGGCAGTTAGTTATGGAAGTTTGAGGCCCTATCCTTCCTGATGACTACATCTCAACGAAATTGTTTTCAGGTCTGTGAGACAGACACTACTGAGTTTTAGGGGATGCATATATATATATCTCAAAGAAACAGAGAAAGGCTTCACAATTGTAAGCCCTAAGTGCTCTAAGAAATGGAGGTCAAAGGCCCATGCTCAGGTATTGGCAAGAGCAAACAATAAATTCTTTTGACAGTGCCTATCTTTTTGGTACAGGAACTCAAAAGGGGGCTGGGTGGTCTGAGGAGTGTGGGCTTTAAGCTACTAGAAACTGGTCAGGTCTCAGCCTGGGGGTTTGGAGGAGTGGTTGTGGGCCTTTCTCAGTATCCCCCAGAGGGAGGCTCTCCTTGTTTAGACTCATGTAGAACAAAGCTTTCTACAGTATTATACCATCTCAGCTTATTTTGTAATGTCTTTAATGCCCTTTAGTTACCTTGGTATTGTAAATAAAATCATAATAGGCACAATTTGTAATTTCTTGGTATCTGTTCATTTGAATATGTTTATAAACTGCTTTGAGGACAGTATTGGATTTGAACCTCTGAGCTCCGAAGAAAAATAAAATAAAAGGGAATGTTTTGCCCAGCAAGTTCACACCCCCTCATTTACATTCGCTTTCTATGAATAGCGATCTAAGTACTGGCTTAAAATGTAAAGTTTTATATTTTTTCCTAATTTTGTCAATCTCTTCCAAACTTCAGCTCATGCACCACTGTTTCATAACACTCTTTTAAACCGTCTTCTGAAATCATTCTTCTGTCTTGTAATTATGTTAACCCAGAATAGATTTTTTTTTTTAAGATTTTATTTATTTATTTGACAGAGATAGAGACAGCCAGCGAGAGAGGGAACACAAGCAGGGGAAGTGGGAGAGGAAGAAGCAGGCCCATAGCGGAAGAGCCTGATGTGGGGCTCGATCCCAGAAAGCCGGGATCACGCCCTGAGCCGAAGGCAGACGCTTAACCGCTGTGCCACCCAGGCGCCCCCCAGAATAGATTTTTAAACTTTCTGAATCCTTTCGTAGAAAACCAATCACCTCTGGAGCCAACTCAGCCCTGAGCCCAATATCTCACAATTATTTATTATTCAATTAAAACCTTCTGAAACAAGTGTAAATGGCTCCAGAATTTTAAAATATGCTGCTGCTGAGTCCCCATGAGAGAAGTTGTCAAAGGAAGGAGTGCCACCTAAAATAAACGTTTTCCCCTGGGCATTTCAAATCACTAGGCTGAGACACTGCATTTTAAACTCTTGTCTATTCCAAAGTGCAATGTTTGGGAAAAGCAAGTTTCCTTTTTAGACAGACAGAAGCTCCACATAATTTTCAGAGGAGCCATGTTGGAGGCCACTGGTAATGTTCTTCAAAAATCCATTTGCCATCACAGAAGGCAACAAATGACATTTATCTTGTAAATCAACAAGATGTTTTACTGCTCACACATGTATGAATGTGCCTGTGTGTGTGTTGTGTGTGTGTGGCATGTGTATGTGTGAGAAAGATAGAGACAGACAAAGAGAAAGAGACACAGAGAGGAAGAGGAGGGGGAAGAAAGAAAGGAGAAGCAGAAGAGGAAGTACGTGATTTATAAGCTCCTCTTTCCTCTGGATTTTCTTCAGTGGTCCCTGCAGATTGAATTTCCATTCTTCTGTATATTGCTCTATAGCCCTGGCATTAACCTGATTTGCTTTCTGGCTTCCAGCTGAGTCAGCAAAGTGATGCAGTGACAGATTGGAGGTGCTAGAAAAGAGATATCAGAGTTTTTATGTCCCAGCTCCCTCCCTGCTTAGAGGCAGGTGTACTACATTCTTCACGAAGGTCATAAGGCCCCCTGGGTAGACTTGTCCAACTGCTTCACAATTTCTCCCTCAATCCACACTTAGCATCTCAAGAAAAGTTCCCTATGACCAAGTAACAGAAAAGAATATAGGCCTACGTATGGATAAATCTATAACATGTCTCACCCCAGCCAGAAGGTGATGTCCATCTTTCTAGAGCACCATTCCAATGTGGCTCTGAAAGGCAGTCAAGAAAGGGTATCATCCCACTGGGGAGAACTTTGGGCAGTACATATGGTTGGCCAGTCTATAGAAAAGATGATCTTACGAACAGATCTACATGATTTATGGACAGTAGCTAATGTGTTGTCCAGTTGAACAAAGGATCTGAGAAGAACAAGGACATCTGGGGAGAACATTTATGGCTAGCCCTCTTGGAATGGATTCAGAATGTGAGAATAGTTGAGTAATGCCACCCAGCAGGCATGCATTATGGAGGTAGCCTCAATCACCAGGGGGAATGAAATGAGCATCCTCTGTTGTCAGACAGCCCTTTTCCACCACCCTGGTGTTTGCTTCCTGGGCTCATGCACAAATTGATGGCAGGGATGAAGTCTATGCATCCATCCACAACTCAGCATGGATCCCCCCCTCACTGGGGTTAATCTGACCACTGCCACTACTGAGTGCCAGCCTGCAAACAGCAGAGGTAATATAGCTTTCAGTATGATTCCATCACACTGAGGAATTGGCTGACTGCCTGGTTGCAGGCTGATTAGATGTATACCTCAGATTTGAGTTTACCTTCCTTGTCTCTAGCACTATTTGTGAGCTTACAGAAGGCCATCTTCATCGACACGATACCACAATCAAAATGGCCTCTGATCAATTTTTTTTTTAACAGATGAGCTCATGTCCACAGAATTAATGTGTCTCACCTACATGTCCTATCACCCAGAAGCAGCTGGCTTGATAGGACGGTGAAATCACCAGCAGAAAGTTCAGTTATTTTATCATCTAGGAAATGACACTGTTTGGGACACTGGGACGCTGTTTATAGGATATAGTATGTGCTTTAAATCAGAGGCTAATTGACAGTTTCATCCCTCCTACATCTAGAATATTCAGGTTTGTAACTAAGGGGAGGAGGAGATGAGAGTGGCTTCTATCACTATTAAATGTAATAACCCACATCAGAAAATTTTACTTTCCTTCCCCACCATTTTGGACCAAGTATGTTTGAAGGTTCAAATACCCAAGAAGGAATGTTTCCACCAGAATTCACAGTCCTGGTTCTGTTACATTGGAGGCTGAGAATGCTTCCTGACTCTTCGATGTTCTTACTATGCAGCCGAAATGCAGACATTTCAATCTCAATACCTAGAGAGGAAATAGGGTTGCTGATACAGAACAGGGGAAGGCTATCCATGTAAGGAATCCAGAGGATTCCGAGATGCTTTTTGGTCAGTGCTTTGTCAAATAATTGTATTCAATGAAAAGTGTGGTCACTCTATAAAGACAGGACCTCCGAGAACTTAGACCTGCATGAATAAAGGTTTAGATCACCTCACTAACTGAAGAATCCTTTCCAGCTGAGGGACTGGCAGAGAATAACAGGAAGATGAGTTGTAGAATATCACATTTATGATGGTGAACTTGGATCTCCTGACCGACTTACAAAATCAGGAACTAGAGCCATAACATCTTATGTAAATGAATGTTTTTTCCCCTTCTCCTCAACTTACATAATAAATATCATTAGTGCTGTTAACATTTTAGGTTTTAGATGGGAGTATGACTGAATGGACCTCATTGCACAATAGAACTTCCAGTAATAAGGAAATTTGTGTGACCCTTGCATTGGGGACACTATTTTCATCCATACAAAGAACTCTTGAAATCCTGAAGACAAGGAGTGGAGAGACAAAGGAATAGACCGTCCTGAATGTCCTCTGATTGGCTTTCCCATAGTTACTGACCATGATGCTTCATCCTTCTCTGCTCCTCAAGAGCCACACCATTGCTCTGCTATCTGAGCTACGTCACTTGGGATCCTTGCCTTCTAGTTTCTGGTTGGGTTTTGTCAGTGAGAGGCACTAGCAGTGTAGAGGCCAGAAGTGGAGAAATGTCAAGGTGTTTGCTCCCTTGGTTTCTTCCAGTGGCCCTGGGGTTTGGCAGTGGCTTCCTCCTCTCCGGAAGGCCAGAGCTCCTTCCTGTCAGAAGGGCCACTGCTGCAGCCACAGCCTCTCCTCATCGACTGTGTGTCCCATCCCGCAGATGACGGCTTCCCACTGAGCCCCACCGTGACTACTTCAGGTTGCTTAATTGCTTTCCTCAAGCCTACCTACACCTTTGGGGTGAGTCCTTATCCTGTGGGTCTGCTATTTATTTCCAGCTAACAAATTCCCATTTCCATAGATTCCCTTTTGTAAAAAAGCAAACATTCAAAAGTAAAATAAGTCTGTTTTATTTATTTATTTTTTAAATATTTTATTTATTTATTTGAGAGAGAGTGAGAGCAAGAGAGAGCATGAGCTGGGGAGAGGGGCAGATGAAGTGAGAGAGGCAGATTCCCCGCTAAGCAGGGAGCTTGAGGCAGGGCTGGATCCCAGGACCCTGGGATCATGACCTAAGCCTGAAGGCAGATGATTAACCAACTGAGCCAACCAGGCACCCCAGATAAGTCTATTTTAATGGTCTCCAAATGGGCTTTTTCGAATATGAAAAAAAAATGAAGAACTAGATTTTTAGTAAGAGAAACACTTGTGAACTTCACATAAAAATTTCAAGCTCCTATTAACAAGATGTTGTCAGTTTCCCATCTGCAGTCTCCATGTTTGGTTCTTCTCCATGTGTCATGGAATCATATTATAAAATTCCAGGTTTCAAGAATGTATCTATGCAAGTAAGGATAGAACATAAAAAAGTAATTCCATTTAGTTGAGTGGTAACCAACTTTGAAGTCCTTGGGGATCCCCAAATTTAATCATAGGAGGTTGTCAATTAATTAAAACAATTATTAAAGTTTGATATAAACCATCCATTTCCCATGATGTCTATGAGGAAGTAATGTGGCAACATACAGAAGATATTTTAAACCACAAAATTCACTTCTGAAGTTTTTAAAAATAGGTAATTTATAATATATTAGAAATAAATAGATTATGAAAGCGTTTCGGTGTATATTATTATACTGCATTGTCACAAATATCTTGGTTTTTTTCTATTCTACATTCTATGCAAAAGAAGTAATGCTGGCAACATTTAGTTTTAAGTTGATTGTTATTTATTATCAAGAGAAAGCCTTATTAAACATCATTATTAGGTAGTAACACTGCTTATACAGCATAGAACAAAACAATTTGCTTAAATTGTCCAGGAATTTAAGGCTGGGATGACAATACCAGATTCACGTAGGTTCCTAAAATTTTGTATTGAAATCTAAATCAGCTGCTTTAATAAAGCTGGTCAACTCATTTTTACCACCAAGACTACTCTCTTTCTAGATTCCAAGAAAAATTATCTTTGTGTTGGAAATCTCACCTCCATCTGCAGCTTCTATGACCTGCCTTCTGTACACCCTTAATGGCCTATTCCTGTCAGGGTCTTTTATGCCCTTCCACGCCCCCTCTTATTGCACTTTTCATGTGATGCACGAGTCAGTCATTTGGTTAGTGATTCCATTTGATGTACTCTTTTTGCTGGACTATATGGCAAGTTCTTTAAAAACTGAAAGCCTCTTATGATTCAGATATAGGCTCCAATATGTGCTTACTCAGAGAAAATGCTCAATAAATGTTGGTGACAGTTTTTGAACAAGTAAAGTCTTCCCCTTCATTTTGTCCCCGTTAGCCAGCACGAGGACATGCCACACTGGGCTACCACCTCACTGTATGGAGGATGTCTCTAATCAGATAGTGAATGTTGATGTGTAGGAGGAGTGCTGAGCTAAGGTTCCAGGGGCCTTAATCTAGTCCACACAGTTACGAGCCTAATGTGAAACCCAGCTATTTTCTGTCTCAGTTTTCCTTGTCTGTATCATAGAAATTGAGATAACTTGGGGTGCCTAGGTGACTCAGTCAGTTAAGCATCTGATTTCAGTTCAGGTCATGATCTCAGGGGCCTGAAATTGAGCCCTACGTGTGGGCTCTATATTCAGGGGGGCAGTCTGCTTCTCCCTCTCCCTCTGCCTCTGCCCCTCTCCTGCCCCGTTCATGCTCTCTGTCTCTCTCTCAAATAACTTAATAACTAAATAACTAACTAAATAAGTCTTAAAAAAAAAAGAAATTGAGATGATGTCCCAACCACAGAGACTCAAATTATATAATAGGTAGCTAACTTTGCTCCCAACCCCTGCCAGAAAAAGGTATCATTAAGTCGGAGTTGGATTAGACGCTTCTCAAGGGAGCTGTACCTCCAAGCTATTGTGCTACTGTAACTATAACCAGAAAGATGAATTTTCTATCCAGCAACCTATTCCCAAAATGACTGATCCTGCCTTACGTCCAAACGCTAGTTCTTAACTTTCTTCCAAAGGCTATTCACTGACTAGATGTACTGATTATAGTACTTTAAACTCAACCTGGCTATACTCTGTAATTGAATGATTGGCAGTTAATCAAAAGGCTAGAGATTCATAGAGGTTTTTGTTTTATTAATCTGAAGCTAGTAAAATAATCGGATACAGCTGCAATTGTGTGTTTAAGCCTCCATGATTAGACAGTTTATGTCTTGTCATTATAAAAATAACTGACCGCGGTATAATCCAATCACACAGTGAACCAACTAACACAAGAAAAAAATCATTTCGGTTTGGATTTATTTTATTTATTATATAAAGGCTGGGATGCAGTTCATACCTGAAATAATTAAGGTAGTGAATCTTGCACAAAAAGTTCAAACAAGGGGCACCTGGGTGTCTCGGTCAGTTATGTGTCTGCCTTTGGCTCAGGTCATGATCCCAAGGTCCTGGGATAGAGCCCCAAGTCAGGCTCACTCAGGGAGTCTGCTTCTCCCTCTCCTTCCCTGCTTCCCCTGCTTGTGCATGCTCTCTGTCAAATAAATAAATAAAATCTTAAAAAAAAATCCAGACAAGAAAAGAACTAGGAACTACGTCCCCCACGAGCATTGCTGCCCCGGCTTAGCTTGGCTTTAGCACGTGCTCTGCAAACACTGTGTGTCTTTGCACTTACAGAATTTTATTCATTTTCCTTTGCTTACACTTTAAAGATTCCTTTTGGAAAATGCTTATCTTATGGGAACAGTGGGGCTAGAGAAGCTTCAGAAGCCAGGGACCTGGAGGAGCTGAACAGAGTGGATGAGCTCCCAGCTCACTCTCTACAACAGAAAAGGTTTCTGAGGGACACGTGGCTTGGGCAGCCCCAACTACATCCTGAGTGATTTCATTGTCCAGTCTCATCAAAGACAGCCAAACAACACCTAATTAACTATTTTCCTGTTTACATCTCCGCAGATGTTCCTAATACAGTGAGAACAATTATTTTGTTATACCATGTCTCCAAAAATGTTGTAATCTTTAATTCCTTTACCCTCTTATTGTAAACAGCACATTGCATTTTTAACTAGGTGGCACCCCTGCAACCAGGCTTTTCCAGGTTGGTGTTGATGATGACACTGAGGATGAAGATGGTGATGTCATGGTGATAACTTACTCTGAAAGCAGTTCAAAGTCCTAGCTCACAGAGATGAAAAGCACAGCATAGTTAATATAGTCAATAGTATTGTAATAACATTGCATGGTAACTACACTTATCATGGTGAGCACTTGATTAATGTATAGAATTGTTCAGTCACTATGTTGTATACCTGAAACTAATATAACATTATATGTCAATTATATTTTATTAAAAACAGAAATATGAGCTAGGGCAGCAATGTGGGTGGGAATGAATATGAAATGAAAGGCACGAAATTATTAAGGAGGAGGAACTTTTTTTCGGGGTAATGGAGATGTCTCCATTTCAACACTAAAATTGTTCATAAAGATGACAAGATTGTTATATATAGGACAGTTTTACACCCAGTTGGTAAAAGGGCTTACACGCTCCATGGAGACCCTCCCTGCTACTCTTGTCCTTAATTATTGCCCTGTTCTCTGAGTTCAATCAATACACTTTATCTGAGCCAATTATATAATATTTGGCAATGTACACTAATCATCCCAAATTTGCTGCTTTTGTGTCCTCGACTAGATTATAAGTAGCTTGTTTATAAATTCTTCTGTGCCCCTTATAAAAAGCTTGGCACAATGATTATTCCAAAGTGGATTCAGTCAAGGCTTGCTAACTGATTAATTGAGCAATTTATTAAAATGAGACCAACCTCAGTGTAATTTGTTGTTTTCATAACTGGAAACTTACAAAATTCTTCTACTTTTGTCCTCCCAAAATGGCTACATACCAGAAAAGAACATGTATCTTTTAGAAAGGAAAATTTATTCATCCATTCAACAAATATTTGTCACATTCCTACAATGTGCCAGGCATTTTTCTAGAAACTGAGAATGCATGATGAAACAAAAATTTAAATAAAAACCAATGAATAATTCCTGTTTGGGGGGAGTCTAGTAGATGAAGAAAGAAAATTAACATCATAAATAAAGTATGTAGCATGTAAGAAAGTGATAAATGCTAAGTGAAAATACACACCACAGTAAGAAAACTCCTGCATAGGTGGGGTTTGGGGCTGAGGAGTGGGGAGGAGGTCAGGCAGCACAGGTATCTCTAAGAAGGTGACATTGAAGGGAGGGGATAACCACGTCGTACTCCCTGTTTCCATGTGAGATCCTTCCACCTCCATGTTATTTTCATCTGATATTAATATTCCCTGGCCCTTTTCTGATACTTTATGTAAAAGCAGGGAGAGTATTCTCTCTTCACCTTCCCTGAACAGCTCTTTTTATCTGTACCACCTAACATGGTTCAACAGGCAGCATGGAACTCTAGACCAGAAGAACACCCAGATTCTAATCTTCACTTTACCATACAATTAGTTTTATATTTGGATAGCCATTATTACTATCTAGTGTGTGTGAATACCAACTGTGTACTAATACTCTCCAAAGTGTTTTATGAGATTTTACCAAATTTATCTTCACAGAAAATGTTTAGGCAGATGACCTATCATTCCTATTTTATAACTACAGTAAACTGAGACCCAAGAGATTTCAAAGGTTCTTTGATGCTCCAACTTTCTATATATTTGAGACAATTCAAATCATCTCCTAAGAAGATAACAAATGGCTTCACAGAACTGTGGTACTTGATGTGAGCACTTGTGTGTGTGTGTGTGTGTGTGTGTGTGTGTGTGTGTGTAAGAAACTTTCTTTTTATGTGTGATCTCATTTTAATCCTGTAGCAATCCTATCTAGTGGGTGTTTTTAACAATGCCACAGATGAAAAATGACGCTTGGAAGTGTAAGTAACTTTTTCAAAGTCCTATAGCAGATCTGGATTTCCCATTCAGGTTCAAATCCAAAGTGCTGCTGTCTCCACTAATTTGGTTTACTTGCTTACTAAGCGTTTTTAAATATGTACCAAGCTTACATGAATGATGTCTCAAACTGCAGGAACTTAGAATTTTTGGTGGAGACAGACCAGGAAAGAGACAATTACAACATAAAGCATTTAATGTAATGATTGAAGTATAGATCAAGCAGAGGTGTATTTACCTTGAATCTGATGAAATTGAAGCTTCCAAAGCGCTGGAAGCATTCTAATAAGGTGTTAACATGGTTGTTTTGTTTCTGTTGTTTAACTTGCAAAAATTCGATATTTTAATTGCCATTGATGACGAGAACTGTCTCTTATATTCTGACTTTTGTCGCATTTCCCCTTTTGCCAGCTAACGTTGAAATAATGGCAGGCATTTTGGGGGTCCAGCAAAGAAAAGTTTAAAGTGGGACTACATTAGCTTGGATTTAGTGAGATCTACTTATGTAGTTTGTAGGTATTTCCATATAAAGTCATTTATGAAACTCTTAGGGAGGATGAGTGTGTCAGGATAAATAATTGTTTCCAAAGCTATGCAGATCCTAATTCCTGGCACCTGTGAATTTGACCTGACATGGCAAAAGAGAGTAAGCAAGAATCTTGAGATGGGGAGATTTTCCTGGATTATCTAGGTGGGCCCTAAATGCAATCTCAAGGAAATCTGAGAAGGAAGAAGAAGGCAATGTGACCACTGAAGCAAGATACTATGCTACTGGCCTTGAAAATGGAGGGAGAAGCCACACGCCAGGAGATGCAAAGATGGAATGCAGGGCAAGGTACAGATGCTCTTCTAGAATCTCCAGAGGAAGCGCGACCTTGCTGACACCTTGATTTGGGCTCATTATACTGAGTACAGGTTTCTGACCTCCAGAACTGTAAGATAGTAAATGTTTACGTTTTAAGCAACCGAGTTTGTGGTCGTTTGTTACAGCAGCTATAGGAAACTAAATAGGGTGGAATATTCCACGAGTATTCCTACTGCCCAACAGGTGACAGATCGAGTGTTTGAAAGAAAGTAAAGGCTACAGGTCAGTAAGAATGCATCTTACAGTGTCCAACACTAAAGGTTTGGAATTTAAGAAGCCAGCAGCTATTCTCTGGAAAATTCTTCCCATAACCAGATTGTAAAATTATAATCAAAGAACAAGTGATCCAAAAATACATTCATTTTTTTTCTTTTCTGAATTATATGAAATGAAATTAATCAGAATTCTTGTGTTTGACAGTATAAATCAATAGCAATACTATCGCTGCTTGTGAAGTTTCCTGTTTTATGCATCAACCTAAGGGAAGTTTCATATTTTATACATCCCAACTACTAACATAAAAACAAGTTTCGATCAAATGGGTTAGTGGAAGGATTGCATTATCTTTTTTCCCCTTAGAGAACATTATGATAAACATTCTAGCTATTAAAAGGCAAGAGACTACAGTAAGAAATAAATGTAGGCAAAAAGTACCTTAACAGAGTATCAGGCAGTAAATTAGTAAAATTGTTATGCTCTTTTTCTGGATTTTGTTATGTTTGTGATATCTGAGATTTATCTTCTCATTCTAAAGAAGTATTTGTTCTTGTACATAATTTTATATTTATTCAATTATTCTTTTAAAATAAGGCCCTGGGATTCATAAGCTTCAGGCCCCACAAAACCTGATTTACCCATGGCACCAAGTGATTGGAAAATGTGACAGAAGGACTCAACCCGGTGCATGGTGGAAGTCAGGATGAGTTTCTTGTTGGGGGGAGGGGATCCTGTGGCAACTTCCAAAGGCTAATGGAGGACATTAGGAAATTAGGATGTGGGGAAAGAGGCTTGAGAGGAGGCAGTAGTCAAATTATGCAGAACTGTACTGCCTTTTACTAAGGAATAGAATTTATATAGATGATGGATTTAGCAAGCAGGTAGGTTTGCAATATTATCTGCCTCTTTTAATTTTACAGGATTATCCCTCAGATTTGTTTTTTAAGCAACCATGTGGGTATATACTAAAACTGAAGGCTGACACCCACTCAAGGGAAAAACACAGCCCTGAGGCATTGGTGTGGAAGATCACTGATATTTACTAGCCTGAGAAAAGCAAACAATAACCACAGCAGGAAAGGCTTTTCATACCAGCAAGAAAATAATGTACCCAATATTAGATTAGGAATATTAGTTCAATTTATTCCATTTAATTGCAACTTCATAGTTCATTGTGACATTATGGAAGGCAACCTCTTTAACTCTTCTGAGCATTACAGTTGATGTTAGCATTCGTCTTCCTCTCTGCCCTAGAAAACACACACACACACACACACACACACACACACACACACACACACACACACACAGTTTGAGTCAATCCATTGAAATACTTGAAGAATTATTTGCATCCATACATTTTAAAATGTGAGAATATAATATGTGAACATATGGGCAGAAAAGCCAATTATTATAGTAAAATAACTCTTTCATACAATTTCTTCTTTTTTTCTTCAAGGGTAAATGATTCAAGGAAACTTGTCGCAGTTCTAACAAGTACCTCATGCAGTAGCACCTTCGCATAAGGACCGGGACTGAAAGTGACAGAGGGTAGGTCAGGCTGAATCCTATCCTGTAGCCCACGTGTCAGCCTTAGAAATGCCTAAAACAAACTGAACAAGGCTAGCCTAGAGGACAGCTTGGTCAATACAAGGAGAAGTCTGAGGGATGGACCAAAACTCAACCAATGGTTGTCTAGGAGACAGCTTTTCTATTTCAGAGTCACATTATATAGTAGCTACCCAAGAGTTTACTGGCATTCAGCATAGGAAGAAAAGTAATGTCGAGATTTTGGTAGCAGATTTCTAAATAAATTCGTATATCTGCATTGAAGGACATCTGTAGAATTCTATACGAAAATGTGACCCATGATCCCACTTTATAGTTAACTATCATGAATATATATTTTCTTGAAGTCATTTCTTAATCATCTATAAAACCTTCACAATTGGGTTTATTCTATGTAATTTTTGTGCCTACTTTTTATTAATTAATTAAATTTTAAAGATTTTATTTATTTATTTGAGAAAGAAAGAGTGAGAGAGAGCACGAAAGTGGGGTGGGGGCAGAGGGTAAAGCAGACTCTCTGCTGAGCGGGGAGCTGGATGCAGGGCTCGATTCCAGTACTCTGGGATCATGACCCGAGGCAAAGGCAGACGCTCAACCAACTAAGCCACCCAGGAGTAGCACCCTATGTCCTACTTTATAATTGAATAATGTATTTTGAGCATTTTCCCATGCCAGTGAGTATTCCTCAAACACATTATTTAAAATAACCTCAGAGCATGCCACTGTATACATGTGTCATAATTTAGTATTTTCTATACTTGGAAATTTATGTCATTTCCAACATGAGGCTATCAACTAATACTGTGATACATATTCTCATGTGATGAAGGTGAACACAGCTAATTATTTCCTCAATTTCTAGAAAAGGAACTATTGGGTATGATGATTATTTTTAAACTTGATAGATATTTTTCTGAAGAATATACAGATGGAAAGGTGCTCAACATCCCTCATCATCAGGGAAATACAAATCAAAACCACAATGAGATATCTCCTAAGACCTGTCAGATGGCTATTATCAAAAAGGCAAGAAATAAATTGGTACAGCCATAATGGAAAATACTGTGGAGTTTCCTCAAAAAATTAAAAACAGAACTACCGCATGATCCAGCAATCCCAATTCTGGTTATACATATGAAGGAAACAAAAACTCTAACTTGAACGATGTATGCACCCTCCTGTGCACGGCAGCATTACTCACAGTAGCCAAGACATGGAAGCAACCTGAGTGTCTCTCAGGGAAGAAACGGATAAAGAAAATACGGTCTCTATGTATATATATGGAATATTACTCAACCACAGAAAAAGAATGAAATCTTGTCATTGCAGAGACATGGATGGACTCTGAGAGCACTATGTTAAGTGAAATAGGTCGGAAAGGGAAAGACAAATACTGTATGATCTCACTTAAATGTGGAATTTGAAAAATAAACAAAAAACAAAACCCTGAACTCAGATACAGAGAACAGCTAGGTGGTTGCCACAGGTGGGGCATTGGGGGTGAGTGAAATGAGTGAAGGGGTCAAAAAATACAAACTTCCAGTTATAAAATAAGGAAGTCTGAGGGGTGTAATGTACAGCATGCTGACAGTAGTTACTAATACTGTACTGTATATTGGAAAATTGCTGAGAGCAGGTCTTAAAAGTTCTCATCACAACAAAAAAATGTATGTGTAGGGATAGATGTTAACTAGATATATTGATCATTTTGCAATATACACAAATATTGAATCATTGTGTTGTACACTTTTAAAAAATTAATATATTATATGTCATTTTATTTCATTATATATGTCAATTTTGTCTCCATAAAAAATTTGATAGATATTGCCAATTGTAATTAATAAGATTTCATTAGCAACATCAGAATTTCTGTTTCACTGCTTGTCAACACAAAATTGGCACTTTCAAGAATTTCTCTTTTTTTTTTTAAGATTTTACTTATTTGTTTGTCAGAGAGAGAGAGTAGAATCAGGGGGAGCAGCTCACAGAGGGAGAGGGAGAAGCAGGCTCCCAGCTGAGCAAGGAGCCCGATGTGGGACTCCTGGGATCACGACCTGAGCCGAGGGCAGACGCTTAACGCACTGAACCAATCAGGCATCCCATGAATTTCTGAAAAATATATAGCCAGAATACTTTATTATTTTCACATTTATATTTCTTGAATCACTAATGAGTTCAAAAATTTTTCATACGTTTATTAACATTTGTATTTATTTTTTACTTTTTCTCTTTAAATTTTATACTCCTATTTATACAGTGGTTTTTATTTTCTATTGATCTTAGCATATTTCTTTTTTCTAGAGTATTATTTAATCATTTTGAGTATTTATATAATATATATTTTAAGTATTTCCCACTTGGCATTTGTATTTTAATTTTTTTCTTTTTAAAATTGAGATATAATTCCAATACCTAAAATTCACCTTTCGCAGGTACAATTCAGTAGTTTTTACTATATCCGCAGGGTTGTGCAACCATCACCATCTATTCCAAAACATTTTCATCACTCTGGAAAGAAACCAGGTGCCTGTTACTGGTCACAGACCATTCTTATCTCCCTCCAGCCCCTGTTAACCACTCAGCAGGGAGTCTGCTTGAAGATTCTCTTCCTCTGCCCCTCCCCCAACTCTCACTCACTCCCCCCTCAAATAAATAAATCTTTTAAAAATAAAATAAAATAAGATAAGGTAAAATAAAATACCTGCCTGGGGTAGGAAATCGCAACATTGTTTCTATTCTAGAGACATAGGTCTATCCTAGAGACAAGGAAAAGTGGCTGCTTTCTGTACACATGCAACAAGCACAAAAACTTAACTCTTCCTCTGCTGGGATGCTGTAACCATAAACTGACTGGGAGGTGGGGGGGATGGGGTAGTTCCTGGGTGGTCCTCACTTGGGACTCTCCCTCAGGACCTCTTAGGCCCTTCCTCCTGTCACTCATGCCTAGCTCTCTGCCTAACATTAGTGGCTAAGTTTTTGGGGAGTCAAAACTTGTACATGGATTTACAACAGTGCAAGGGGTCAGGGTCCTTAACCCTCATGTTGTTCAAAGGTCAAGTGTACTTATATATTGCAATATGATTACCATCTTAGCATTAGCTAACACCTTCATTACATGACATAATTACCTCTTTTTTAGGAACTACTGTATTAGCAGATTTCAAGTATATGACAGTGCTGTTAACTACAATCACAATGGTGTGCATTAGATCCCCAGAACTTATTCATTTCACAGCTGGAAGTTTGTACCTTTTAATCAACACCTCCCCAGTTCTCCCAGCTCCCAGCTCTTGGTAGAGACTATTCTACTATTTCTACGAGTTCAGCTTTTTCTGATTCCACATGTATGTGATATCATATAGTATTTGTCTTTATCTAACTTACTTCATTCATGTTGTCACAAATGGCAGGATTTTCTTCTTTCTCATGGCTGAATAATATTTCATTGTATACATATGTCACATCTTTTTTATGTACTCATCTGTTGATGGACATTTAGATTGTTTTCATATCCTGGTTATTGTGAGTAATGCTGTGATAAACATGGGAGTGCAGATATCTTTTTTTTTAAGATTTTATTTATTTGAGAGAGAGAGAGAGAGAGAGAGAGAGAGCCAGAGAGGGAACTCAAGCAGGGGCAGAGGGAGAGGGAGAAGCAGGCTCTCTGCTGAGCAGGGAGCTCGACATGGGGCTCGATCCCAGGGCCCTGGGATCATGACCTGAGCCGAAGGCAGACGCTTAACAACTGAGCCACCCAGGCACCCCAGGAGTGCAGATATCTTTTAGATGTGCTGCTTTGGTTTCCTTTGGATATATACCCAGAAGTGGGATCACTGGGTCATATGGTATCATCCCCTGAAGTCTCTTCTTGGTTAGTGTAACATTTGGTTAACAACTGGGCAGAGATTTCCTTTGGCTATCAGGACCACCCAGTCTCCCAGTCTTTGCTGAGGGCCTCCGTGTATTTGTTGAGACATAGCCTCAACACTCAGCCAAGTAATTGCCCTCTCTGCCTTAGCCTTCACTTCCTGTTTGTGCAGAGCTCAAGATCAGCCCAAGGTGAGATGTCAGGGTGTTCCTAGGTGTGTCCTGAGCATGCTCACTCTCCTGAGTAGGTGCACAGTCCTATACATTGAGTGGCCTTCTAGATTCCTAGGAATACGTCAGAGCTAGAATGTCAGACAGTTTAACAATTGTCTCTCACTCCATGCCCGCCTCCCCCCCTTTCCCATCAAGTGTTCCCAGGGGAAAAGGCTACACTGGGCAAATTCTGAGTCAGATTAAAGATAGCCTTGCAAGTAGAATTCTCTAGGCAACCATCAGACAGGTCAAAATATGACCATTTGGGGGAGAATGAGGATTTGAAGAAGTTCTAAATTTTGTTTTGCATTCCCTGATGACTGCCATTTTCATTGTGTTGTGACTATTGGTCTTCAGGATTACTGTGGATGTGGAGAAGGAAGGATTTGAATTGGGTAAATTGAAATGACACAAAATCCACCATTCTTACCCAGATTCATCCACTTTCTTGAATAATTTCTCCCCAGATAGCTGGAAGCATTGGCCTAATTTCTAGAGTTCTGAAAAAGTTGATTCTGATGATTTTTAGCAGCTTTCTAATTGCTTTCATGGAGAACATAATTTTCAGAAGCTTTTATTCCATTATTTTATGGATGCCACCCAAACTAATTAAATTTTAAAATAACCGTAAGAATTATTTTTTGAGTATCAGTGGATTTTTCAGTTACATGGACTTTTCTTTAATGTTAGAGTAAAATAAGTGAGCAATAACAAGAGAAATATAAGAAAAAATGGACATGGAAAAACAGAAAATTTTGGCTAACCGTGTGTTATCCTCTTCAAATCAATGAACTTTTAGAGTGTACTGGCTACATATAGAAAATAGCATTAAATGAAAACTTTCAAACTGTAATTTCACCAATAGCTATAAAATTATTATTAATTATTGATTACTCGCAACATTCTTGGTATTTATAGGAGGTATGGAATTTGTAATCAAGTGAGTAAGCAAGCACAAGGAGAAAAACATAAATCAGCAGAGTATAATATGTAGATTATAGAGATAACATATAATAAATAATATATGCAGGATAGGTTTTCTAAAACTCTAAAAAGCCCAAACCTTTCAAATCAATGAATTAAGCATTATGCCTATTACAAAATTTGCATTGTAAATATTACACATGGTAGTGCAGGATTCCTTTAAATGCAACACCTCTTATGCTTTTCATTCTTTTCATTTCTTTTTTCTTTCCTTTTAATCTTTAATTGATTATGAATTACTTGACATGTGATGTCAGGGATATTGGCCCCTAAATCTAAAGCTTAAGCATCAGCAATTCCTGCCAATTAAAGATTAATATAATTGTGTACAGTTTCTCTGAAATATAAAGTAATATAGTAAGGGAGATGGAATTCACATTACAAGAATTAAATACACAGGCAGCTTTTAGGAAATGAATAGTTAAATCCTGACAGGAAACCCATCCATTCACATTAAGATAGGGACACAAAAAGGAGGGTAAGTTAGTACCCTAAAAATGATTGTACAAGTTATTGATTGAAATTATTTAGTTAAGCCTTTTTGGGGAAAACTATTGACCACAGAGTCGTAGATGAGATCACAAAGACCCAGAGAGGCTGTGAGAGCCCACGGAGGTGATCGTTATTGGCAGAGTGGGAATTAGAGCCAGGTCTCTGTATAGTCCAGTATTCTTTATAAGCCATGAGTAATTTTGGGGGGGAATTACTTTTTCTGGGAATTCCCAGGACACTCTTAAGGCCTCTCACATTGAAGACTGAGGGAAGGGGAATCTGTACAGACAGTACGAAAGTGATTTTTTTTTTTAAATCCTAAGTAAAGCATTTACTCACTGCTTATTCATTCATCATTTCTTACTACCAATAAATTTATATTGATTCCCATGCTGTCATGTAATTTGCAGGTCAATGGAGGAGACAAACAGTAGATAAATAAATCCAGTATTTAATATATAATGAAAAAATAAATATAAGTTTTATAGGAGAAAGAATGTGGGGACAGATTATCAGGCATCAGAGAACTCATTGAAGAAAGGATATTTAGCTGAAACATAAAGGATGATTAACAGCAGAAGAGAAATGGAACTCAGCCAATGGCAAAGTACTTCATCTGATCTTCCTCCTCATTGGTCATTCTTTGAGTGATTTAAGATGCTCCTTACCTTGACATAGTGTGTGAACAAAATTATCAGGTTTCTTTGAACACATGGTCCTGTTGTCATGGCTTGATGAATTCTTGCCTCTGAATGGGGACTTTCACTTTTTCTTGTCCAAAATGCACCATTCTAGTTTCCTCTGTGAGACCTTGCAGGAGTTCCCTGAGTGTGCTCCTGCAGAATCACTCTGATTACATTACTTTGTACAGAGCCCTGTGAAGAAAAACCTCCTTCTTTACTACCTGTTTTTTTTTCTTTTCTTCATACAACTTCACTATAACTCATCAGAATAATGAATAAAAAAACCCACAGCCTTCCAGAGTCCTACCATGTAATTTACTCATTAATATAGAGGTAGTAGCCAAAAAAAAAATCAATGAATTTTTTTTTTTTACTTCATAGCCTCATTTAACAAAGGACACTATTGTATTTTAGAGTAATCACATTTCTGATGTGTCTGTTTTGCACAATCATTATCCTGACTGAGGTTAACATGGTTTGTGGGTTTTCAAAAATTATTTTTTGTTATTATTTATATTACCTAGGATCATTTTACAAAATGCTACTTTATTTTCTAGCTTTGAGAGCCCAGATCACATTAGCAAGCTGAGCTGGAGGAACCGGCCTCTTCTGCCCTTTGATGTGGCACACTGAAATCTGCAAAGTCTGTGTAATTGCTGAGCTGTGCACTCTGCAGTCAAGATTAGTTCAGAGCCTTCATAAAGCAGACTGCAGACTGCTATATTAATGAGAGAGGACCAACTTTCTACTGGAAAATGGAGGCAGAAAATCGAAGTCTTTATCTGGCTGACATAGGGAGAAAAACACCCTTCCAAAGATGGAGGAAGCCAAGGCCAGAGCCTGAGGTCCCACAGCAGGATTCCAGAAAATTGCACAAAGACAAACTTCAAAACCAACTGTGAATGACAGGATTGAGTGAAGAAACGAATATTCACCCTTTATAATTTTGCATGCTTTTTATTTTCCTTGGCTCTTAGAAATGAGTAAAAATTATCTTGAGCGCTCACTACTGGAGAGAAATACTTTCCATTATTGCCACTACTCTTTTAAGAGGGTGAATAACCAGGATGAAAAATTCTAAGCAAAACTATTTATAATTGGTTGGACTTCTTCAAATTGGCATGTATTTCACACAGGACTCCTAGCACATTGCCAATTCTCTCTTCTACTTTTTGTTTATCTTAGCGACTAGACATTGATCACAAAACTAGAGGGCAGATATGCACAGAAAAAGACAAAAACAAAAGAAGAAATCTAAGTTTTCTTTTAAGCATCAAAGTAGTTTGAAAGAAAGTGGTTTTGTTTTATTTTTATGTTATAATTTTATCTACATAAGTAATTTTGATATTTTTTAGAGTTGATCTTTTAAAAAATGTGATTGCGAATGTATTTATATTTTGTGTGCCTACGATTCACACACAGAGAATTTTGGAAAAGCTAACTGTCTTCTGCTGGCAATGACAAGGTATCCTGGAAAGAATGCAGGTGGAAGTGGGGCTCGTGGGAACTTCAGTGGGTAGCTCTCCAGCATCAGTGGCACGGGCTACCCTGGTGACGAAACAGGGCCCTGACTCTCTGAAGTTTCAATATCAAATTGGATTATATTAAGGCAAACCTATTTTAAAGAAAATACATTTTGTTTATAGCTTTTCTCACAAGGTTCCAAACTCTCGTTTATGGAGAAAATGCAAACTCAAATCAGAAGATTCTGCTAGGATCAAGATAATTGCCGTATTTTCTTAAAGAGGATGATGGTAGGTTTCCTTTTGGAAGAGAGTAGAATGAAAGTTTCTAAGCTCCCTTGGAGGGCTTTGGGACCATAAGGAAAGATGAAGTCAGTAGCCATGTAGGACTATGGCCATTTCAGAACATCTCAGTAAGGGATGGTCTAGCATTAAGAGTAATCAAGAAGCTGGGAATGTGAAGTGGGTTTTATTTAAGGTAGAGGTGGGATTGATTTGAGTTAGGGATGCAATTACTCTTTATTTTTTATTTTTATTTTATTTTTTTACTTAAAGCTACACAAATTTATTATCTCACAGTTCTGGAGGCTGGATGTCAAAATTAAGGTGTTGTCGGGGCTATATTCCCTCTGGAACCTATAGGGAAATCATTCCTTTCCTCTTCCTAGTGTCTGGCGACTTGCTGATAATCTTGGGTGGTCCTTGGCTAGCAGCTGTATAACTCCAAATCTCTGCCTTCATTGTCCCATGGTATTCACCCTAGCTTCACAAAGCCTTTCTCTTATAAGGACACAAGTCATATTGGATTGGGACCCATATCCAAGGTGACCTATCTTAACTTACATCTGCAGTGATCCTCTTTCCAAATAAAGTCACATTCTGAGGCATGGGGGTTAGGACTTCAATGTATGTTTTCTGGGGGGACACAATTGAACCCATAATACCCAGTCTAGCCCTGTAGGTCAGAGGAGACTTCACAGGCAGAGGAAATCTGTTCACATAATTCTCAAATGGCCATGACTGTGTTTCCCAGGAACTCCAGGCCCCCAGAGACTCTGAGGCTTTATCTTCCGGGCTTTGTATAGTTCCAAGAGAGAAATTGTCTTCAGTAGTAGGTCCTTTCTTAGGGATCCCTCAATTCATTTTTCTCCAAACAGTACATTTTCTGCTCACTGAGTGAATGTCTTTGCCCTCAGTGGCCAGGCTTTTTTATTACTTGGAAAATCCCTTGAACTCCAAATCGAAAAGAACCACAAGTTAACCATATTGCTATCTATTTTCCCTCCATAAATACAAAAAAAGCATTAGGGAATAAAGCTGAAATGTCATGCTGGGCTGACAGTTTTCCGTGCTGATTGGTTTTTTTTTTTTTAATTAGTTTCGGTGGTAGATTTAGTGATTCATTAGCTGCATATAACACTCAGTGCTCATTACATCAAGTGCCCTCCTTAATGCCCATCCCCAGTTATCCCATCTCTCCATTCCCCTTCCTTCCAGCAACCCTCAGTTTATGGCCTAGAGTTCTTTTGGTATCCCCCCTCTCTGTTTTCCTCTTATTTTACTTTCCTTCCCTTGCCCTATATTCATCTGCTTTGTTTCTTAAATTCCTCATCTGAGTGAAATCATCTGGTATTTTGTCTTTCTCTGACTGACTTATTTTGCTTAGCATAATACCCCCTAGTTCCATCCACGACATTGCAAATGGCAAGATTTCATTTGTTTTGATGGCCGAGTAGTATTCCATTGTATATATACACCACATCTTCTTTATCAGTTCATCTGTTCATGGACATCTGGGCTCTTTCCGTAGTTTGACTATTGTGGACATTGCTGCTATAAACATTGGGGTTCAGATACTCGTTCAAATTACTATGTACCCTTAGGATAAATAATTAGTAGTACAATTGTTGGGTTGTAGGGCAACTCTATTTTTAACTTTTTGAGGAAGCTCCAAACTGTTTTGCAGAGTGGCTGCACCAGTTTGCATCCCCACCAACAGTATAAGGGGGTTTTCTTTTCTCTGCATCCTCACCAATAACTAATGTTTCCTGAGTTGTTCATTTTAGCCATTTTGACTGGTGTTAGATGGTATCTCATTTTGGTTTTGATGTGTATTTCCCTGATGACAAATGATGTTGAGCATTTTTTCATGTGTCTGTTGGCTATTTGTATGTCTTCTTTGGAGAAATGTCTGCTCATATCTTCTGCCCATTTCTTGATTGGATTATTTGTTCTTTGGATGTTGAGTTTGATAAGTTCTTTATAGACTTTGGTTAGTAGCCCTTTATCTGATAAGACATTTGCAAATATCTTCTCCCATTCCATGTGTTGCCTTACAGTTTTGTTGACTGTTTGCTTTGCTGTGCAAAGGTTTTTATCTAGATGAAGCCCCAATAGTTCATACTTGCTTTTGTTACCCTTACCTTTGGAGACGTGTCTAGCAAGAAGTTGCTACAGCCAAGGTCAAAGAGGTTGCTGCCTGTGTTCTTCTCTAAGATTTTGATGGATTCCTATCTTACATATAGGTCTTTCATACATTTTGAGTTTATTTTTGTGTATGGTATAAGAAAGTGGTCCAGTTTCATTCTTCTGCATGTTGCTGTCCTTCCCAACACCATTTGTTTGCAGAGGCTGTCTTTTTTCCATTGGATATTCTTTCCTGCTTTGTTGAAGATTCATTAGCCATAGAGTTGAGGGTCCATTTCTGGGTTTTTTGTCTTGTTCCGTTGATCTATGTGTCTGTTTTTGTGCCAGTACCACACTGTCTTGAAGATGACTGCTTTGTAAATAGCTTGAAGTCCAGAATTGTAAGTCCAGCTTTGGTTTTCTTTCTCAACATTCCTTTGGCTATTCAGGGTCTTTTGCGGTTCCATAAGAATTTTAGGATTGTTTGTTCCAATTCTGTGAAAAATGCTGTTGGTATTTTGATAGAGATTGCTTTGAAAGATTGCTTTGGGTAGCATAGACATTTTAACATTATTTGTTCTTCCAATCCAAGAGCATGGAATGTTTTTCCATTTCTGTGTGTCTTCCTCAATTTCTTTCATGGGTTCTATAGTTTTCAGAGTACAGATCCTTTACTTCTTTGGTTAGGTTTATTCCTAGGTATCTCGTGGTTTTTGGTGCAATTGTAAATGGAGTGGATTCCTTAATTTCTCCTTCTTCTGCTTCACTGTTAGTGTATAGAAACGCAACTGACTTTTTTGCATTGATTTTATATCCAGCGACTTTGCTGAATTCTTGTATCAGTTCTAGCAAATTTCTCCTTTCTGCTTTTATCTTAATTATTTCCATTCTCCTGCTGGATTTAGGTTTTATTTTGCTGTTCTTTTTTCTGCTCCTTTAGGTGTAAGGTCAAGCTGTGTAATTTGAGCCTTTTCTTGTTTCTTGAAGAAGGCTTGTATTGCTATATACTTCCCTCTTAGGACTGTCTTTCCTGCATCTCAGAGGTTCTGAACTGTTGTGTTTTCATTTTCATTTGCTTCCACATATTTTTAAAATCCTTCTTTAATTTCCTGGTTGACCCATTCATTCTTTAGTAGGATGCTCTTTAGTCTCCAGGTATTTGTGGTCCTTCCAAATTTTTTCTTGTGGGTGACTTCAAGTTTGAAAGCATTCTGGTCTTAAAATATGCATGGTATGATCTCAATCTTTTTGTACCAGTTGAAACCTGATTTGTGACCCAGTATGTGATCTATTCTGGAGAAGGTTCCATGTGCACTCAAGAATGTGTATTCTGCTGCTTTAGGATGAAATGCTCTGAATAAATCTGTTAAGACCATCTGGTGCAGTGTGTCATTCAATGCCCTCTCTCCTTATTGATCTTGTGCTTAGATGATCTATCCATTGCTCTGAGCAGAATGTTAAAGTCCCCTACTATTATTGTATTATTATCAGTGAGTTTCTTTAATTTTTTTTAGTAACTGGTTTATACTCTTGGCTGCTCCCAGTTTGGGGGCATAAATATTTACAACTTTTAGATCTTCTTGTTGGATAGACCCTTTTGTTATGATATAGTGTGCTTCTTCATCTCTTGTTAGTCTTTGTTTAAAATCTAGTTTGTCTGATATAAGGAGTGCTACTCCAGCTTTCTTTTCATGTCCATTAGCATGATAAATGGTTCACCACCCCCATAAATGGTACAGGTGTCTTTGGGTCTAAAATGAATTTCTTATAAGCAGTATATCAATGGGTCTTGTTTTTTTATTCATTCCGATACCCTATGTCTTTTGATCGGAGCATTTAGTCCATTTACATTCAGAGTAATTCCTGAAAGATACACATTTAGTGCCATTGTATTACCTGAAAAAATCATTGTTCCTGTAGATTGTCTCTGTCCTTTTTGGTCTTTGTTACTTTTGGGTTCTCTCTCCACTCAATGGATCCCTTTTAATATTTTTTGTGGGGCTTGCTTAATGTTCACAAATTCCTTTAGTTTTTGTTTGTCCTGGAAACTATTTCTCCTTCTATTCTGAATGACAGCCTTGCTAGAGATAGTTTTCTTAGCTGCATATTTTTCCCATTTAACACATTAAATATATCATGCCAGTCCCTTCTGGCCCACCAGGTCTCTGTGACAGATCTGTTGCCAGCCTTTTGTGTCTACACTTGCAGGTGAAGAACCTCTTGTCTGCAGAAGCTTTCAGGATTTTCTCTTTTTCTTTGAAATTTGCAAGCTTGGGGGTGGGGGTGGTGACTGGGTGGCTCAGGTCCTGATCCCAGGGTCCTGGGTTTGAGGCCCACCATCAGGCTTCCTGCTCAGTGGGGAGCCTGCTTCTTCCTCTTCTCTGCCCCTACCCCCTGCTCTCTCTCCTGCTCTTTCTCTCAAATAAATAAATAAAAATTAAAAAAAAAAAAGAAATTTGCAAGCTTCACATTACATGTCAAAGTGTTGACCTATTTTTATTCATTTTGAGGGGAGGGTTCTCTCTGCATCTTGGACTTGAATGTCTATTTCCTTCTCCGGATTAAGGAAGTTCTCAGCTATAATTTGTTCAAATAAGCCTTCTGTCCTTCTCTCCTGCTTCTCATCTTCTGGGATCCCTATCATCTGATATTATTTCACTTTATGGAATTGCTGAGTTCTCTAAGTCTCCCATTGTGATCAAATTGTTTTCTTCCTCTCTTCTTTTCAGCTTCATTATTTTCCTTCATTTTATCTTCTATATCACTGACTTGCTCTTCTGCCTCATTCATCGTTGTTTTTATAGCCTCCTCTAGGGACTGCATCTCAGTTATAGCATTTTAAATTTCAGCCTGACTGGCTTTTAGTTCTTTTATTTCTATAGTAAGTGATTCTCTAGTGTCTTCCATGCTTTTTTCAAGCCCAGCTAGTATCTTTATAATCACTGTTTTAAATTCTAGTTCAGAAATCTTAGTTATATCCATATTGATTAAATCCCTGGCAGTGAGTACTACCACCTCTTCTTTCTTTTGGGGTGAATTTCTGTATCTTGTCATTTTTGTACAAAAGAGATAGGAAGAAACAAAAAGAAAAAAATACAACAAAAACAACAATAATAACAATAACAACAACTTCAGGGATGATACTGGTGTATGCAGTGTACACTCAGCTGTTGTGTTTGGGCTGCTCTTTCCCACAGGTCTGTCCTCTACAGAGTTCTTCCTTGCTTACAGTGGGGAGGGTTTGGACCTTTAGCTAGGTGTGCTTTGATTTGCTTGTCAAGATAAGTCTGGAAAAGAAAAAAAAAAGGAAAGAAGAAAAAAGAAAAACAAAACAAAACAAAAAAACAGGAACAACAAACAAAAAACAAAAGCCTTATCTAAGACAAAAGAAAAGGGAAGGGAAAAAATGCAAACAAATAGACAAACAAAAAACTATTAGCCTGATTCCAAAGAATAAGAAAGAAAGAAGGAAAAAAGAGTAAGAAAAGAGGAAAAGAGGAAAAAAACATAAGAAGACTGATCTGAGAAATAAGAGAAGGAAACAAACAAACCAACAAGTGAACAAAAAATATGTTCTGATACAAAATTTTCTGACACACAAAAAAGAAAGAAATGAAAAAAAAGAAAAAAATATATAAAATAAAGGATAAAGAAAAAGAAATAAAAAGTAAAAAATTAACAAATTTAAAAAATTAAGAAAAGAGAAGGGGGAAAAAAGAAGCAAACTTGGTCTTATTTCCACCTGAAGCTGATGTTTGGAGCTTTCTTTAATCAGTAGGCTTGGTAGATATGAGGGCTTGTGTTGGTCTTCTGTGGGAGAAGCATACTGGGATGATTCACAAGGCGACTTGTCCTTGTAAAAATGCCCCTGCCAGGTGCTGAGGGGCAGCGTGTAGTGTACGGGACTCTAGACTCCACTGGAGGTGCTGTGCTCCTCTCTGAAGTCCTACTGTGCTGGTGGGAGGGAGGAGAGAGGGGTGGTGGAGGAGGTAGAAAATGGCATCACCCACCCTCTTGTCCCTGGAGAGCAGAACTCCTGACCACTGCTGTTTAGGAGACCCTCTCAGAAAAGAGAACAATCTCCTGTGTCCTAGGCTTTTGTCAGTTCCCTGCCCTAACCTGTCTGTTCCTGGGCTGTTGGTATGCATGGAGCCACAGATCTGCTGTATTTTATCTCTGACCAGTGGCTGGGATTCAAAACTCCCACATTTTAAAGGGACTGGTAAGGTTCAGGCTACTACCCCCTCTTCCCAGGACTAAAGTCTTAGGGCATGCCCATTCTGAAAAGACATCACACAGAGTGCCTGCAGAGGCTAGAATTTATTGTGATGATCAGTGAAAAGCTGTAACCAGGTGACTGGCCATCTGCACACAACTCCATCCCCTACTCCCTTCTGTCCCAGAAAGGTGGAAGCAGAGGCTTGACTCTATCCTGGCAGGCAGCAAAAAGTAGCAGCCAGGTTATCTGCAATCTGCTCCATTCTCTGCTTTCTGCTCTGTTCAGCTGCAGAAAAACAGCCACTCAGCACACACAGAGGTTTAAACCTGTTGTGGCTGACAGGGACAGTTGTAAAGAGGTTTTCTGCCCCCTGTGTGCACCTCTGACCCTGCTGCTGAGATTCACTCCATGGCTCCCAGCTGGCCGTGTGTCCTTGGAGAGACAAAATACCCTCTTTCAAATGTACCCGGGGGAGGGGAGAGATCTCTCCCTATGCAACCCAGGGATTCTCCTCACCAAGGCTTATTGTGCAGTCCCTATTCACTGGGCTCTCTCCCACTTTCTCTGTCTCCCTGACTTTGCTCTGTGAAAAGGGTTCCTTCACCTTTGTGGCCCAGAGGCTTTCCTCTCCCTCATTTCATGGCTCTGAACCTTGCATCTGCCACGTTCTCTCCCTCCAACTGTGCAGATCGTTTCCTTAATCCTCAGATCATCTTCCTAGTTGTTCAAAATAGTTGGATGCTGATCTAGTTGTGTTCAAAGGCAAAGCAAACACAGGGTCCTGCTGCTACTCCACCATGTTAACCTGGAAATGGTACACAATTACTCCTACAGTACTTTGTTCAGACAAATACTTGGTGATATATTTTCCGTGCTTGGCACTGGGTTGGAGTTAAGTGATACAGTTCCTACCCTTGTCCACTTTATACTCTAATGGGACTCAGTTGGGGCAATAATAAGCAAACAATAATTTCATTGGAGATTGATTTGCATTATGGTAGAGTTAGTTGTAGTATAAGGGGAACTAAGAACCTGGTATATTAAAAACATAAGAAATAGAGGATGATGTTGACAGCATTTGAGGTGGGGGGGCAATCTCAGGGAAAACTGTGAAAAATCTAAATTTGTCAAGAGATTCATTCTTTATCAAGGAACGTTCCCTGCCCCCAATTTTTTTTCACAGAGATGCTGGGACCTCGGCAGTTGGATCCATCCCTGAGAAAAGAAATTTTAAAAACTAATAAATTCTTTTTCTTCTTTTTTTTTCTTTATTTTCTTTCTTTCTTTCTTTCTTTCTTTCTTTCTTTCTTTCTTTCTTTCTTTCTTTCTTTCTTTCTCTTCTTTCCTTCCTTCCTTCCTTCCTTCCTTCCTTCCTTCCTTCCTTCCTTCCTTCCTTCCTTCCTTCCTTCTTTCTTTCTTTCTTTCTTTCTTTCTTTCTTTCTTTCTTTCTTTCTTTCTTTCTTTCTTTCAAATAAGTTCGATGATTCATTAGTTGCCTATAACACCCAGTGCACCATGCAATACGTGCCCTCCTTACTACCCATATCCAGCCTATCCCATTCCCCCAACCCCCTCCCCTCTGAAGACTTCAGTTTGTTTCTCAGATTCCATAGGCTCTCATGCTTCATTCCCCCTTCTGATTACCCCCCCTTTCTTTATTCCTTTCTTCTCCTACCGATCTTCCTAGTTCTTATGTTCCATAGATGAGAGAAATCATATGATAATTGCCTTTCTCTGCTTGACTTATTTCACTTAGCATTATCTCCTCCAATGCCGTCCATGTTGCAAACTCGTTCTTTCTGATAGCTGAGTAATATTCCATTGTATATATGGACCACAGCTTCTTAAGCCAGTCATCTGTTGAAGGGCATCTTGGCTCCTTCCACGATTTAGCTATTGTGGACAATGCTGCTATGAACATTGGGGTGCATATGGCCCTTCTCATCACTACGTCTGTATCTTTGGGGTAAATACCCAGTAGTGCAATGGCTGGGTCATAGGGTAGCTCAATTTTTAACTTTTTAAGGGACCTCCACACTGTTTTCCAGAGTGGCTGTACCGACTTGCATTCCCACCAACAATGTAGGAGGGATCCCCTTTCTCCACATCCTCTCCAGCAATTGTTGTTTCTTGTCTTGTCTATTTTTGCCATTCTAACTGGCGTAAGGTGGTATCTTAGCGTGGTTTTGATTTGAATTTCCCTGATGGCTAATGATTTTGAACATTTTTTCATGTGTCTGTTAGCCATTTGTATGTCTTCATTGGAAAAGTGTCTGTTCATATCTTCTGCCCATTTTATGATTTGTTTATTTGTTTCTCGTGTATTGAGTTTAAGAAGTTCTTTGTAGATCTTGGATACCAGTCTTTTATCTGTAGTATCATTTGCAAATATCTTTTCCCATTCCGTGGGCTGCCTCTTAGTTTTTTTGACTGTTTCCTTGGCTGTGCAGAAGCTTTTATCTTGATGAAGTCCCACAAGTTCATTTTATCTTTTGTTTCTCTTGCCTTTGGAGATGTGTCATGAAAAAGGTTGCTGTGGCCGATGTCATAGAGGTTACTGCCTATGCTCTCCTCTAAGATTTTGATGGATTCCTTTCACACATCAAGGTCTTTCATCCATTTGGAGTTTATTTTTGTGTATGGTGTGAGATATTGGTCAAGTTTCATTCTTTTGCATGTAGCTGTCCAATTTTCCCAGCACCATTTATTGAAGAGACTGTCTTTTTTCCACTGGATGTTTTTTCCTGCTTTATCAAAGATAAGTTGCCCAAAGAGCTGAGGGTCCATTTCTGGGTTCTCTATTCTATTCCATTTGTCTATGTGTCTGTTTTTGTGCCAGTACCATGCTGTCTTTGTGATCACAGCTTTGTAGTACAGCTCGAAATCCGGCATTGTGATGCCCCCAGCTTTGTTCTTAATTTTCAACAATTCCTTGGAGATTCGGGGCCTTTTCTGGTTCCACACAAATTTAAGGGCTGTTTGTTCCAGTTCTTTGAAAAATGTCCTTAATTTTGATCAGGATAGCACTGAAAGTGTAGATTCCTCTGGGTAGCAGGGACATTTTAACAATGTTAATTCTTCCAATCCATGAGCATGAAATATTTTTCCATCTTTTTGTGTCTTTTTCAATGTCTTTCAAGAGTAATTTGTAGTTTCTAGAATATAGGTCCTTTACGTCTCTGGTTAAGTTAATTCCAAGGTAACATATGATTTTTGGTGCTATGTAAATGGGATGGATTCCCTAATTTCTCTTTCTTCAGTCTCATTATTCGTGTATAGAAATGCAACTGATTTCTGAGCATTGATTTTGTATCCCGCCACATTACTGAATTGCTCTATAATTTCTAATAGTTTGGGAGTGGATTCTCTTGGGTTTTCCATATAGAGTATCATGTCATCTGTGAAGAGAGACAGTTGACTTCTTCTTTGCCGATTTGGATAGCTTTTATCCCTTTTTGTTGTCTGATTGCTGTTGCGAGGACTTCTAGTACTATGTTGAATAATATGGTGAGAGTGGGCATCCTTGTCGTGTTCCTGATCTTAAGGGAAAGCCTCCCAGCTTTTCCCCATTGAGAATGATATACGCTGTAGGCTTTTCATAGATTGTTCTTATGAGATTGAGGAATGTACCCTCTATCTCTACACTCTGAAGGGTTTTAATCAGAAAAGGATGCTGTATTTTGTCAAATACTTTTTCTGCATCTATTGAGAGGATCATATGGTTTTTGGCTTTTTTCTTGTTCATAAAATCTATTACACTGATAGATTTGTGAATGCGAACCACCCTTGCATCCCACGGATGAATCCCACTTGGTCAAGATGAATAATCCTTTAAATGTACTGTTGGATTCTATTAACAAGGATGTTGTTGAGAATTTTGCGTCCATATTCATTAGGGAAATTAGTCTGTAATTCTCCTTTGATGGGGGCTTTGCCTGTTTTGGGGATCAAGGTAATATTGGCCTCATAGAATGAGTTCGGTAGCTTTCCTTCTGTTTCTATTTTTTGAAATAGCTTTAGGAGAATAGGTATTATTTCTTCTTTGAATGTTTGGTAGAATTCCCTGGGGAATCCATCAGGCCCTGGAGCTTTGTTATTTGGAAGGTTTTTAATCACTGTTTCAATCTCTTCTTAATTAATTGGTCTGTTTAAAAAATCAATTTCTTCCTGTTTCAGTCTTGCTAGTTTATAGGTTTCCAGGAAGGCCTCCATCTCTTCCAGATTCCTTAATTTATTGGCATAAAGCTGTTGATAAAAGTTTCTAATAATCCTTCCAATTTCATTGGTGTTGGTTGTGACCTCTCCCTTTTCATTCATAATTTTATTAATTTGGGTCCTTTCTCTATTCTTTTGGATAAGTCTTTCCAGTGATTTGTCAATTTTATTTATTCTTTAAAAGAACCAGCTTCTAGTTCTGTTGATCTGCTCTACTGTGCTCCTGGTTTCTAATTCATTGATTTCTGCTCTAATCTTGGTCAACTGCTTCCTCGTGCGTGGATTAGGCCTGTTCCTCTGTTGCTGTTCAGCTTCTTGAGGTAAGAATATCAAAACTGCATTTTAGATTTTTCCATTCTTTTGAGTGAGGCTTGGATGGCTATGTATTTCCCCCTTAGGACTGCCTTTGCAGTATCCCATAGGTTTTAGACCGTTGTGTTTTCATTCTCGTTGGTCTCCTTAAATTGTTTAAATTGATTTTTGATTTCCTGGTTTATCAAATCATTCTTGAGCAGGATGGTTCTCAGTCTCCAAGTGTTTGAGTTTCTTCCAAATTTTTCCTTGTGGTTGAGTTCCAATTTCAGAGTGTCGTGGTCTGAGAATATGCAGGGGATAATTTCAGTCCTTTGGTATCAGTTGAGACCTGTTTTGGACCCAGAACATGGTCTATTCTTGAGAATATTCCATGGGCATTAGAATAGAATGAGTATTCTTTGGTTCTGGGGTGTAGTGTTCTCTATATATCTATGAGGTCCAACTCATCTAGTATGGCATTTGAAGCTCTTGTTTCTTTGTTGATTTTCTGCTTAGGTCATCTGTCTATTGCTGATAGTGGAGTGTTGAGGTCCCCTACTATTAACGTATTTTTATCTATATGTCTCTTTATTCTGGTTAAGAGTTGGCTTGTGTATCTTGCTGCTCCCCTGTTGGGGGCATATATATTTATAATGGTCATATCCACTTGTTGGATACATCGTTTAAGAATAATATAGTGCCCTTCTGTATCTCTAACTATAGTCTTTAGTTTAAAATCCAATCTTTCTGTTATGAGAATTGCTACCCCAGCTTTCTTTTGAGGTCCATTGGCATGAAAGATGGTATTTCATCCCTTTACTTTCAGTCTGAATGTATCTTTAGGTTCAAAATGAGTCTCTTGTAGACAGCAAATGGATGGGTCATTTCTTTTTATCCAATGTACAACCCTGTTGCATTTATGGGGGCATTTAGGCCATTTATATTGAGACTGATTATTGAGAGATATGATTTTAATGATGCCATGTTGCCTGTAAAGTATTTGTTTCTACAGATTGTGACTTTGTGTTCTGTATCACTCTTGGGGCCTTTGTACTTTTATAGAACCCCCCTTAATATCTCCTGTAGGGCTGGTTTCATGGTTACGAAATTGGTCAATGACTGGCGATTCTGGGAAGTCTTTATTTCTCCATCAATTCTGAATGACAGCCTTGCTGGATAAAGGATACTTGGCTGCATGTTTTTCTCTGAAAGAGCTTTAAAAATGCCCCCCTTTCTCTCATTCCAGGTCTGTGTAGACAGATCTGACGTAATTCTGATACCTTTGCCTTGGTATGTGAGACATTTCTTTGCCCTGGCCACTTTTAATACTGTATCCTTGGATCTAATATTTGCGAATTTCACTATGATATGACATGGTGTATGTTTGTCGTGGTTGAGCTTGGGAGGGGTCCTCTCTGCCTCTTGCACACAAATGCTTGTTTCCTTTGCTAGATTAGGGAAGTTTTCAGCTACAATTTGTTCAAATATCTCTTCTAGACCTCTGTTTTTCTCCACCCCTTCAGGGATGCCGATGATTCTGACATTGGAACGTTTCATTGAGTCAGTAGTCTCCCGTAACCTACATTCTTGAGATAGGATTTTTTTGAGCCAAGTTTCTATTTTAGCTTTCTCTTCTACTAACCCATCCTCCAATTTGCCGATATGTTCTTCTGCCTCCTTCACCCTGGCCGTCAGAGCCTCTAGTTTTGACTGCGTTAGGCTCATAGAATTTTTAATTTCTGCTAGATTCGCTCTCATTTCCACCCTTAGAGATTCTATATTCTCATTAACATTTTCGTTAATACTTTTTTCAAGTCTACACATCATCTTGACCATTGTTACTCTGAACTCCATTTCTGATAATTTGGTTATATCCATATCCATTAGTTCTGTGGCAGAGGCCACAGAATCATTGTCTTTTTTTGCTGGGGGGCGATTTCTTGTTCTCTTCATTCTGATGAGGAGAGGTTGCGGGGTTGTCCTGAGCCCAAAATATTGACCGGGCCCCAGGCAGTGCGCACTTGTTTTATAGGGACCTTAGGGATGTGGGCTTCTTGATTTTTCAGCCTGCCTTCTGGGGGAGGGGCTTGCCATGCAGATAGTCAGGCAACCCTGTTTGGGTAGATGCTCCATGTCCCCTGTGAGGAGGGATAGGGATGGGCACACTGTGAGCCAGTATTTCCAGGCTTTTGTTCTCTGGCGGCTTTCCCTGGCGGTTTGCTGTGCTTTTTCCGAGAGTCAGTGCAGCAGTAGCCAAATCTCAGCTTCTGTCTCAGAACATAGGGATTGCAGACAGTTCTCCACTGGTGTTCTGGTCACTTTAACTGTTTCTGTTGGTGCTGCTCAACCCTGCAGCATCCCGGGATGTGCGCCCCACAGCCGGCTTCCACGGCCGGCGTGTCTCTGTCCTTTGTGTTTCTAACACCGCCAGCCACCAGCTGCCTGCTGCCAGTCGCCCCCATGTGCTCCGGAGCTCTGTTTCATTGTGGTTTGCGCACTCCGGAGCTCCGGTTTTCAGACTGGTTGCACGCATTCCCCGGCTCACGGTCTCAGTCTGCTCTCTCTCAGGTGCAGGTCCGTGAGTCTGCCCGCTTTCCAGTGCCGGTGGCTACCGCTTCCTGGTACCCTAACGTGGCAGCTCCCTCCTCCTTCCGTTTATCTTCCCGTATCTGTGCACAGATTCATGGCTCCCCGCTTCGTACCTCAATACTCATCGCTGGAGATGTTCATTTGTAGAGATCCAGATGTATCTTCCTGCATCTCAGGCTAATCCTGTGGATGTTCCGGATGGTCTGGTGCCTATCCAGCTTGACTCAGTGGACCAGCTGAAAAAGGGGACCTCTACTTCTCTGCCATCTTAACTCCTCCCCAAAAAAACTAATAAATCTTAATGCCTTGGTGTTCTATACAAGTGTTTGCTTCATATACTTCAACCAAAGCAACATATTGCAACAAGAGATAGAATGCAGAAGCAAATAGGAGATCCCAGATGTCTTCTATTATACCAGGCATTAGAGAGATCTGCACAAATGTAAAACAGTGCCACACCTGTCACTAATTTTTGTGTGTTTGTTTTGGAAAAGACGTATTTTTCTTAAAAAATATATCATTTTTGTTATCACATAATGATTTATTATTTTTTTATTTTTATTTTTTTAAAGATTCTTATGTATTTATTTGAGAGAGAGAATGAGTGAGAGAGAGGGAGAGCACAAGTAAGGTGAGCGGGAAGAGGCAGAGGGAGAAACAGACTCCCTGCTGAGCAAGGAGCCCGATATGGTGCTTGATCCCAGGACCCGGGGATCATGGCATGAGCCAAAGGCAGATGCTTAACTGAATGAGCCACCTGGGTGCCCCTATTATTGTTATTTTAAAGCAAATTGACAAATATTTTTAAGTGTCTGTTTCTAATGTGATAAATATCAATAGATATAATCCATATAAACAAATGTTCTTTGGGATCCTTGATCATTTTTAATAGTGTAAAGGGATCTTGAGACAAAAATATGTGAGAACTACTGATGTTATCAAAACAACAGGATTTGGCTCCTTGTAACACCTGCTAAGAATGTTGCCTTGGGCCAGAACCTCAATTTACTCATCTGTAGCATGGGCATTTGAACATAGCCACCTCACATGGTCATTATGAGGAGTAAGGCAAATATCCTTGTAAATTAACCACTTAGGAAATACCATCTGCACAAAGAATCCAAGTTTGGGAGGCCTGAGCATTCCGGCCACGGATTTATTCTGCGATGAAATAAGCATAATTCACCATAATTTTTCATGACCTGAATGGACAAATCTTTAAGACAACTCCATTATATTTGCTCTATGGTCTTGTTCATTTAGCAACTTTCAGATAACAAATTCAGTTTCCCAACTATTCAAGGAAAGGGAAGTATCTTGGATTGTGAGTAAGAGTGTACATATCTAACCACTGTGTATTAATAACAGTCACTCTTATTTATACACCAATCTTTCACTTCAATGCAGGTGCCATATAGTAATAGAAAAACCTGCAGCTGAGCACAGACTCTGGAAGGGCCTCTGCCAAGGCTGTAGAAATAAGTCCTTCAAACATTTTCCAACTGATCAAATTGCATTTAGGAGCTGAGAATCTAGGCAAAAATACAGTAACAAAAAAAAATGTAGTCATCTCAACACTCCCCAGGTACACCACCGTATGAAAATGTTCCCTAGACTATTTCTACCTATTTCTGCTATGTAACCCTGGATATATACAGCATCCTGCTGTGGAGGAAAGATATTGCTACTAATATTTTAAAAAATTATTTTTATCATTAACAGTTTTCTCTTGTAACATAGAATTACCCTCATAAATTAGAAATATTCTTAAAGTATGTTAAAATATTTCCAAGAAAATATTATATAGGCATGCTACTTTCTAGGACAGTATGGCTGTCAATTTAAAAATATTTATTTCTCAAAGCAACAAATTAGAAATTGAAGACTATTTAACCACCTATCTGATAGTTCAGTTTTTATGCCAGTTTAGAAATTAGAATTTTCTGAAGCATCCCTTCTTCCATCCTGGGCTGTGTAGTGCCTTTTGAGACTAAATTTAAATGGAAAATTCAAGTCAAGAATTTTTCATCAGGATTTTTAATCTAATCACCAAGGCTTTTTCTGTTTTTCCCAAATAGTGCTCAATGTAACAACACAGCTTTTTAGTATCAAAGAAATTGAGGCAATTAGTCCAATAAAACTTTAGAAGGATTCCTTAATTGAGTAAGCATATTCAAGAGGTGAATAGTCTACTTTAAAAACAGCAGTAAAATTTAAGCTTATTTTACATAAATGATTAATGTCATAGAATGTGTGCCCTGTGTTTCTATCCGAGGTAAACACTAGAAATTCTATCATTTGTACCTAGCCTCCTGCAATCTGCAATTTTTATTCAACATTTTTTGGAGAGTTGTCCATGCTGATGTTTGTAGTTTGTGTTTGTTCGCTTTATTTTGTATTTATTTTTTTTTAAAGATTTTTAAAATTTATTTGAGAGAGAGAGAAAGCACGTGCAAGCAGGGGGAGGGAGAGAGGGAGAAGCAGGCTCCCTGCAAGCCTGATGTGAGGCTTGATCCCAGCACCCTGGGATTATGACCTGAGCCAAAGGTAGATGTTTAATCAACTGAGCCACTCAGGCGCCCCCACATTTAGAACTTTAATCCATCTAGGATTATTTTATTTAAGCACGTTGCATTGATTTATAATTCTTCCTCCATCGTGTATCAAGGTTCTAACTATGCATTGGTCTCTTTCTCTTTCTGGGGGTTTTGACACTGGATATTTCTGTATTCCTGCACCAGCACTGCACTATCCCAGCAGCCTTTACAACTTTACAACATTGGTAAGATCTTGCTATCTGGTTAGGCAAACCTTTGTTGTTCTTGTTGTTTTTCAATACTCCCTTGCCTCTTTTTACCCTTTGATTTCTGTATTGCTTTTGTCACCAACTGTCACATTCTATAAGAAATTCTGCTGCAATTTGGATTTGCATTGTATGAGATTTACAGATTAATTTGGGGGAAACTGATTTCTTTATGACAGGTAGTTTTGTGATTTATTTAAACAATTACTTATTGCTTTCTAACTTTCTTGTACATCTTTGTTAGACTTGTTCTTGTGCATTTTATAGTTCAAGTTGCTTTTGTGTTCATATACTTTTCTGTCATATCTCCTATTATTATTGATATGGAAAAACATTTTATTTTTGTATTCAACAATCTGGTTAAATCCTATTATCATAACCTATAGTTCTTAGAGAAAGTTAAATCCACTTACCTCTTTTTAGTTTTCTAGTTTTGTTTTTTTTTACTCCTTTTTCTTATCTTTTATATCAATAAGGAACTCAATACAAGAAGAGTGATTCTGAGTCTTTTTCCTAATGTTAATGAAAATGGCTATAAAGATTCACTGTCATTTATATTTTTTTACAACCTACTGTTTCATTGATATACTTTACAAGGTTAAGGACATTTCCTCTAATTTCTGTTTTGTTAATGCATCGCTAATGAAAGTGACTTTCTCGAATGATTATACTGCTTTCATTGAAATGATCATTTATTTCCCCTTTAATCCATTAATCTGATAAATTCCATGTTAAACCACCCTCACATTCCTGGAATAAATTCTACTGTGTAATAAATGATAAGTTAGATTTGACAATTTTTATTCAGTATTTTTATGTATGTGTTCAGAAGTGGTCTATATTAGTATTTTTTTTCTTTTTCTATAGTTTATTGTTTGTATTAAAGCCATGCTCATTTAACCTTATAAAGTGAGTTGAATAGCTTTTTTTTTTCTGTCATACTCTCTATAAAGTAGAGAATAATTATATGTTAGAACTTCAGTAAAGTTTGCCTATAAACCAATCTGGGTTGGTATCCATTTTGTTGATACTTTTCCACTAAAGAATTGGTGTTTAATTTCCTTCTCTGAAGGTCTGAAATGTTACCCATTTGACTGCATCATAAGGCCTCCAAGTGAGAAAGATTTTTAGTTACTCACAGAATCTCTTACATCTTTTCCTCACACTCCAGGTCCCCACTGGGCTATGTAATGAGATATCACTTGTGTATCACCACATATGCAAAGGAATCTGTGCTACAAGAGGGGTGCTCTGGAATTGTGACACCCAAAGTTTTTATACAGTTAAAAGGGACAACAGACACAGCTTCCCTTTTTCTGGAGCTAGATTAGATAGATAATTAGATTGATACTTCATATTTTACACAGGAAGATACATAAATCCTATTTGGAGAGAGGAAGGGACTGTCCCTAGGTTTTTACAGTCTAGGTTCTAAGTTTTATTTTACCTTAATTGGGAGCAGATAGTGGCTCTGAGGAGGAGGAGACATTATTTTTATAACATGTCAACTTCTGCTGCTCAGAAGGCCTGGGCTGTGCAGAAGTATGAACATATTCATGAAGCATTGTTTCATGAGACTTCTACTGCTTGATTCCACAGGGAATGGCTTCTCGCAAATTTTTCCAATCTATATGCCACCCCATCAGCTATTCTGAATAACCTGACAAAAGCTGAACCTATATCTGCCTGGAATGTTTCATGCAATTTTTAACTAAGGTTATTAGCAGAACTGAGAGCTGCAGGATGAGAAAAAGCCATAGTATTAATGTGGGCCAATCTCTTTCTTTTACCACTCCCTACCCCCACCTCAGGATTCTGGATCTAGCCAGCCAAATAAATTCTAGCATGTTCTTTACCAAAAAGCAAGGTGGCTTTCTACTTAAGTTCCTACATGGAAATTTCCACCTGGCCTGAGGTACTAATCCAGGTTCAGCAGAATGTGTTCATACTCTGTGCAGATTTTGCTTGGCCCATGGAGAAGGAAATTTCTGTCAATTCTATCATAACAGTCTGGCCAGTGGATTGAGGCTGATTTGATTTTCAGGGCCAGGTGGTGTCATTGATCACTTCAGCTAGAGTCAAGGACAAATTTCTTACCACTTTTTCTAATTGAATGACTCCACTTACGAGTAAAATGCTCATATAGTATGTGATTGAGGGCTTTTTAATTTACTGGGTGTTTTCTTAAACACTTGAAAATTTCTTATAACCATAACCACCCCTAGCTCAAATCACAGTGTTTCTCTAGGAGAGAAGTTAATACCTGTCTTTTAAACAAGAGGGCAGATGGGGAACCTGTGGAAATAAAGTGTTTATAGTTACAGTTGTCACTATGTCCCCCATCCCCAGTGAAAATACAACAGATAGAAGCCACAAGTTGTCAGTGGCCTTCAATGGGCCTTCCACCTTTATAGGCTAGTAAGCCTTATGGTACTTAGTTCAGTTTGAATACTTGAGCCAGTCCTTGTTTTTAGAGGGACTGCTTGGGTTCAATTCAACTACTTATCTACTGCATCTATCCACAGGTACTTTTCATGGCTCATATAGGAAGCATTCTGTGCTGCCTTGCGGCCAGACCTGTCTATAGGGAGGTGGCAGACTAATGTTCAGTTAAATTCAAAGTGCTCATAACAGTTTGGGAGAGGACCACTAGGGCACTTTCTGATGGAAAAGGCTACAGGAGCAGTTCAGAAATACAGAGTATTAATGCATTTTCTCTGGTACCTTCTGCATCAAAGGTATTCCCTCTTCAGGTGGTGGGTGGTTGCTCTCTCTTTGCTGCCACAAAATCTGTGTGGCATTTTCAGTAGCTACATATATTGACTATATTTTCTTATTTTCTGTATTCCTAATGCTGCTCTTGCATTTGGGACCTTGTTGATGCTGGAGGGACTGCCTCTCCCAGGATTAGCCAATTCCTGGAGATAGCAAATGACTGACTACCCTGTAAGAGTGTCTTTGGTATAGAAACCAACAAATCCAGAGTTCACACCACCAACCATCACTTTTATCAAGATGATTTAGCCCTAAATCACCACAGGGCCAGATACCTAACAGCTAGAGACCATCCCAATAGCCCAGGGTTTACTACAATATGAAAACTATCAATCCTGGTCTCTTCAACAAATGATGTTGGGAAAACTGGATAACCACACGCAGAAAAACAAAATTGGACCCCTATCTTACACCACTCACAAAAATTAACTTCACATGGATTAAACACTTAAACATAAGACCTGATACTATAAAACCCCCAGAAGAAAATAGGGAAATAGCTCTTTGGCATTGGCCTTAATAATGTTTTTTTAAAAATATGATACTAGAGCACAAGCAACAAAAGCAAAAATAAGCAAATAGAACTATATCAAACTAAAATGCTTCTGTAGAGGGGGGAAAAGGTAGAAAAAATGAAAAGGCAACAACAGAATGGAAGAAAATATTGTAAACCATATATCTGATAAGGAGTTAATATTCAAAATATATAAGGAACTCATAAAATCTCAATAATAGAAACAAACAACCTGATTTTTAAAATGGGCAGAGGAACTGAAAACATGTTTCCAAAGAAGATATCCAAGTAGCCAACAGGTACATTAAAAAATGCTCAGCATCACTAATCATCAGGGAAACGTAAATCAAAATCCCAATGAGATATCACTTCACACTTGTTAGTATGGTGATTATCAAGAAGGCAAAATGTGGAGAAAAAAGACCCTTGTACACTATTGGTGGAAATGTAAATTGGTTCAGATACTATGTAAAACAGTATTGAGGTTCCTCAAAAAATTAAAAATAGAACTATTATGTGATCCAGCATTTCCACTTCTGGTTATATATCCAAAACAAATGAAACCAGGAATTCAAAGAGATACATGCACCCCTATATTCATTGCAATATTATTCAAAATAGCCAAGATATGGAAACAGCCAGTGCCTATCAATAGATGAATGAATAAAGAATTTGGGGGTTATTATTCAGCTATAAGAAAAAAGGAAATCTTACCACTTGTGGAAACATGAATGGACCTTGAGGGCATTTTGCTAAGTGAGATAAGCCAGACAGACAAGGACAAATACTACATGAAATCACTTATATGTGGAATCTAAAAAAGCTGACTCACAAAACCAAAGAGTAAAATGGTGGTTACCAGAGGCTGGGTAATAATTATCTTGAAGACATTCAACAATTTATAAAAGGACATAGATAAACAATTAAACAAAATTGGGAAAATGAGTCAGAGGAACAAAAAGGAAAAAAAAAATGAAGAAATGTGAAAAACCTGAGGGACTTATGGGACAGCTAACAAGTGGATCAGTATATGCATTACAGGAGTTCCAGAAGAGGGACAGAGAGAGAAAGAGACAAAGTGCTTATTGGAAGAAATACTGGCCCAATCTCCAAATCTGAGGAAGATAATATTCAAGAAGGTAAAGCAAATCTGGTGAGGAAAAGCCCAAAAGGTCCGCACTAAGACACATTATAATTAAACTGTCAAAAGCCAAAGATAAAGAGAGAATCTTCAAAACAGTAGAGAAAAGTGACTCATCACATACAGGGGAGCTCCCTTAAGATTATCAGTGGATTTCTCAGAAGAAACCATACAGATCAGAAGAATATATTAAATATATTAAAAATACTGAAAGAAAAAACTGCCAACTATGAATACTATATCTACAAAACTGTTCTTCATAAAGAAGGAGAAATACTTTCCCAGATAAGCAAAAATGGAGGGATTTCATGAACATTTAGACTTACCTTATGAAAAATGTGAAAGGGAGTCCTGGAAGTTGAAATAAAGTATGCCAGACAGAAACATGAAAGCATACAAAAATTTAAATCTTGTTGGTAAAGGTAAATATATAAGCAAATACAGAAAGCTATAGTACATAACAGTGGTGCTCAAAACACTTTAATTCTGGAATACAACTTAAAAGATGAAAGTGTAAAAGTAACAACTGTAACACTATATTAATGGATATACAATATATAAAGATGTAATTTGTGACATCAATAACACAAAGGAGAGGTAAAAGAATGAAATTTTTGCATATGATGGAAGTTAAGTTGTTATCAGCTTAAAATAGACTGTTATAACAATAAGATGTTTAATGTAAGCCTCATGGTGACCAAAAGGAAATCGCTAAATAATATACAAAGAAAATGAGAAAGAAAGCAAAGCATGCCAATACAAAATAAACTAATGAAACACAAAAGAAGGCAACAAGAGAGGAAAAGATGGACAAAAGAGTTATGAGAGACAGAAAACAATTAACATGACAATAGCAAGTCCTTCCCTATCAGAAATTATTTTGAATGCAAATGAATTAAACCCTTAATGGAAAGATATGGGGTATCTGAATGGATTAAAAAAACAAGATGCAATTATATTTTGTCTACAGAAGACTCACCTTAGGTGTAAAGGCACATACAGGTTGAAATGAAAAGATAAAAAAAGACATTCCATGCAAATGGTAAGCAAAATAAAGTGGGTAGGCATTTTTATATCAGAAAAAAATAGATTTTAAGTGAATATTATCATAAGAGATGAAGGACATTCTATAATGATAAAAGGGTCATTCACTAGGAGGATAAAACAGTTATAAAGATGTGTAAACCTAATGTCAGAGGACCAAAATGCATCAAACAAACAGAATTCAGGAGAGAGAGAGAAAAAAAACCCCACAGTAACACAATACCCCTTTTCAGTAATGGACAGAAAAACCAGTTAGAAGAACAATAAGGAAATAGAAGACTTGAACAACACTATAGACCAGTTAAACTTAACAGATGTATACAGAACACTCCATCTAACAGCAGCAGGGTATATTTTATTCTGAAACACACATGGAATATTCTCCGTGATAGATCACGTTAGGGCACAAAACATGTCTTGACAAATTTAAGAATATTGAAATCATACCAAGTATTTTTTCCAACCACAATGGAATGAAATGAGAAATGAATAGAGTATGAAAATTGGAAATTTCACAAATATTTGGAAATTAAAAATTCTTGAACAACCAATGAGTCTAACAAAAAATCAAAAGGAAAATATCTTGAGACTAATGAAAACGGAAACACAACATACCAAAACTTTTGGGATACAGCAAAAGTAGTACTAAGAGGAAAGCTCATAGCAGTAAATATCTATTTTTAAGAAGAAAGATCTCAAATAAGCAACCTCACTTTATACTTCAAAGAACTAGAAAAAGAAAAACAAACAAACCCAAAGTTAGTAGAAGAAAAGAAATAATAACAATTAGACCAAAAAATAAATGAAATAGAGAATGAGAAAACAAGAGAAAAGGTTGACAAAACTAAGAATAGTTTTTTTGAAAAGATCAACAAAATTCATAAACTCTTACTAGACTAAGAAAAAAGAGAGATAAATAGCAAAAATAAATGAGAGATGACATTACAATTGATACCATAGAAATAAAAAAGAATTATGAGTGCTATGAACAATTGCATGCCAACAAATTAAAAAACCTAGAAGAAATTCATAAATTCCTAGAAACATATAATCGACTAAGGATGAGTCATGATGTACAGAAAATCTGAATAACACTATAACTAGTAAAAAGATTGAATTAGTAGTAATAATAATAATAATAAAAGAAAATTCAAGGACTAGATGACTTCGGTGGAGAATTCTACCAAGAATTTAAAGATTTAATGCCAATCTTTTTCAAAGTCTTCAAAATATTAGAGAGGAGGGGTCACTTCCAAATTCATTTTATGAGGCCAGCATTACTCTGATACCAAAGCCAGACAGATACTGCAAGGAAAACTGTAGACTAATATCCCTGCTTGATACTGATGCAAAAATTCTTAAATAAATACCAGCATATGTTTTCTCTGATCTATGGAACACAAGAACTAGGAAGATTGGTAGGAGAAGAAAGGAATAAAGAAAGGGGGGGGTAATCAGAAGGGGGAATGAAGCATGAGAGACTATGGACTCTGAGAAACAAACTGAGGGCTTCGGGGGGGAGGGGAATGGGATAGGCTGGTGATGGGTAGTAAGGAGGGCACGTATTGCGTGGTGCTCTGGGTGTTATACGCAACTAATGAATCATGGAACTTTACATCAAAAACCAGGGATATACTGTATGGTGACTAAAATAATATAATAAAAAACATTGTTATAATAAAAAATGATAATAAATAAAAGCCAAAAAATACCAGCAAACTGAATTCAACAACATATCAAAAAGATAGGATGCCATAACCAAGTGGAATTTATCTCTTGGATACACAATAGTACAATACATGAAAACCAATAAATGTAACACACCACATTAACAGAATAAATCATGTGATCATCTCAATTGATGCAGAAAAATTGTTTGACAAAATCCAACATCTTTCATGGTAAAATCATGGAACAAACTAGAGCTAGAAGGAAAATACCTCAACGTATATAAAATGCCACAGATAATATCATACTCAACATGAAAAACTAACTGAAAGCTTGTCCTGTAAGATTCAAACAAAACAAAAATGCCCTCTCTTACTACTTCTATTCAACGTAATACTGGAGATCTACTCAGAGCAATTAGGCAAAATAAAATAAAATAAAATAAAAAAGAAAAGAAAAGAAAAAACTGGTTCTAAATCAGAAAAGAAGTAAAATTATTTCTGTTCATAGATGACATGATCTTTTTTTTTTAAGATTTTATTTATTTATTCGAGAGAGCATGTGCACACATGCACTCACAAGAGAGCACAAGCAGGGAAAGCAGCAAAGGTAGAAGTAGAAATAGAGGTAGAAGCAGGCTCCTGGCTGAGCAGGGAGCCCAACATGGGGCTTAATCCCAGGACCCTGGGATCATGACCCCAGCCAAAGGCAGACACTTAACCAACTGAGCCACCCAGGTGCCCCATAGATGACAAAATCTTATACATAGAAAACCCTAAAGGTGGGGCACCTGGATAGCTATTCAGACTCTGAATAGCCAAAACAATCTTGAAAAAGAAGAGAAAAGCTAAAGGCCTCACATTTCTTGATTTCCCAACCTATTATAGAGTTACAGTAATTAAAATTGTATGGTACTATCAGAAAGATGTACATAGAGACCAACAGAATAGAAAGTCCAGAAATAAAACCTCACATATGTATCAAATGATCTTTGGCAAGGGTGCCAAGATGACACAATGGGTAGATGATGGTCTCTTCAATGGCAGAGTTGAGGAAACTGGATATCCACATGCAAAACAATGAAGAAGGACCCTTACACTATAAACAAAAACTAACTCAAAATGGATGAGAAATCTAAACACAAGACCTGGAACTGTAAAACTAAAAAGAGAACATAGAAAAAAAGCCTCATGTTATTGAAATGGGCAATAATTTCTTGGATATGACACCAAAGCACAGGCTACAAAAGCTAAAATAGTCGATGGGACCGTATCAAACCTAAAAATGTCTGTGAATCAAGGAAACAATTAACAGGGTAAAAAGGAAATTTATGGAATGGGATGCAACAAAATATTTTCAAAACATATATTGGCTAAGGGGTTAATATCCAGAATATATAAAGAACTTTTATAACTAAATAACAGAGCCCACAAATCACCCAATTAAAAAATGGACAAAAGACTTGAATAGATATTTCTCTAAAGATGATATACAAATGGTCAATAAGCATATAAAAAGTGCACAATATCATGAATAATTAGAGAAATGCAAATTAAAACCACGATGAGATATCACCTTTCACCAGTTAGGATGGACACCATCAAAAACCAGAAAATAACAAGGGTTGACAAGAATGTGGAGAAATTGGAGTTTTTGGAACACGATTAGTGATACTGTAAAATGGTGCAGATGCTATGGGAAATAGTATGGCAGGTCTTCAAAAAAATTAAAAATTGAACTACCATTTGATCCAGCAATCTCACATCCGGGTACATATCCAAAGGAAAATTGGCTCTCAAAGAGATATTTTCACACCCCCATGTTAATAGCAGCATTATCCATAATAGCTAAGATGTGGAAGCAATCTAAATGTTCACTGATGGATGAGAAGATAAAGGGAAGTGGTATATACATAGATATGCACATACATACATACAGCCTTAAAAAAAAGGAAATCCTTGCATATGGTACAACATGGATGAAAGTTGAGGATATTATGCTAAATGAAATACACACAAATTCACAAAAAAACAAATACTACATGGCTTGACTTATATGGGGTATCAAAAGTAATCCAACTCATAGAAATAAAAAGTAGAATGGTGGCTACAGGATTGGGGGAGGGGAAATGGGATTGTTCAATATGCATAGAATTACACTAATGCAAGATGAAACAGTTCTAAAGATCAGTTGTACAACAGTGTATGTATGGTTAACAATACTACACTGTGTACTTAAAAATTGTTGAGAGGGTAGATTTATAAAATTTAGATTTATTTTAAAAAAGTAGTTATTCTGAAAAGTCTGTATACTATACTATATGTATATACATGTCAAGCATATGACATTCTGGACAAGGCAGAACTATGGAGACAGTAGAAAGATCAGTGTTTGCCAGGGGTTGAACGGAGAGAAGGATGAATAGGGAGAGCCCAGATGATTTTTAGGGCAACAAATCTATTCTGTGTGATACTATAGTGATGGGTACCTGCCATTATATACTTGTCCAAACTCATAGGATATACAACACCAAGAGTGACCCCTAATGTAACCTATGGACTCAGTGATTATATGTTAATGTAGGTTCATCAATTGTAACAAATGTACCACATCGATGAAGTCTTTGATAGTGGGAGGGGCCATGGGTGTGTAGGGGAAGCAGGTATATGAGCACTGTACTTTCCACTCAACTTTGCTTCAAACCTAAAACTTCTCTAAAAAGCAGTGTGTTAAAAAATTTAAAAACAAAACAAAAACACCCCCCCCACTGTATCAGAATTAAGTTTGTATCCTGTAAGCCCCTCTTTTGTCAGGCTGCCACCCTAGAGCATGACAAATTTTCTAGCCTGGAGTCACCGTTAGGAGAAAGAATTACATCTCTTGCTCAGGAATAGTTAGGGAGAAGCTTGAATTTTCAAAATTTTCACAATTAGTCTGTATTACCCTCCCACCTTTCATACTGACCATGACCCAGTAAGTAACCTGGAGGAGAGAGTTCCTTTGTGGGGACAGCTGCCATATTGGATGGTCCCAATTGCCTTTCTAAGATGTGTGTATAGGAAGAAAGTGAGGTAAGTTGTCAAACCATCAGCTCATTTATTCAGTAGCTTCTGTCATAACGGCACATTGTTATCAAACCACACCTGATCACAAAGCTCAGTACTTAGTGCAGATGTGAAATGAAAGCAAATTCAGACTTGGGTAAGGGAGACTTGATTCAGTAAGGGAGGGAAGGAGACTACTGCAAAAGGGAAAGCACTCTAACAGTAGGATCTGCAAGCATCTTAAAGGACAGACAGGAGAGTTTTTCTTTTCTAAGGAAGGGTAAGCAAGGCTAGAGAGAACTGCGAGTATCAGCTGGATGAGAGGGTAGCCTGATGGATGGTTGTCAGCCATTGAGGAGGTGTTGGTTGTTCTGTGCTTGGGGCTCAGGCTCTGGGGGAAAGAGGGAAACCTAAGGACTTGAACACATCAAGTTTGTGGGCATTTTGTCCATCCCAACTGGGCAGGGGGCCAAACAGTGTGGCTCATCATTTATGAGATGAAGAATGGGCATTTGGAGAAACTGCATCTGACCTTGTCAAAGAAAAAGAAGGGGACATCCACAGGCTTACCTGGGTCCTATGGGGAGGCATGGTCCTTTGCTGTAGGTTGTTTGCCCCAACACAGAAAGGTAAAGGATTCTTGATCATCACTGTTTCCAGAAGCACAGGGTTCAAGTAAGTTCAACATCATTGCAGATTCATTTCAGGAATCAGGTCAGTATGGCGAGGCTTGCAGTTCACACCCAGAGTTAACAGAAAACACAGAGAGCCCTGTGACAGAGAAAGTGCACCCAAGAACATGCTCTAGGCAGCCTCCCCTAGGGAGAGGCAAAAGAGTATCATTTGTCAGGGTCTGGCATGCAGTGGTAGCCTCTGCATTAGAAACTCTGAGTCTTTCACTTTGTGCCCTATGTGTGGTGTGGTGGGGGATGTGTTCCTGAGTCCAGTACAGGGACCTATGTAGGCAGTGATGTAATGATAAATTGTGTTGCAGACTCCGTCAGGGGCCAGTTTCTAGTATAAGCCCTCCTGTGGGCATCTATAGGAGTGATCCAGACAATCTGATAGGTGACTACAATCCATGCCTACAGTTCCCAGCTTGGGAAGGGGATGTCCTTCATCTGCAACAGTCCAAGATTTAGAGCAGAGGTAACGTGTGTGCTTTCCATCTGACAGTGCTGGACAGCCACCGTGCTCACTAAGGGGATTCAGCTTACTTAACACCAGCATAGCAGGCTCAGGACCTTAGGGGGACCTCTGTGAATTGAGGAACCCATAGAGTCAGCATTTTGCTTTGGGCAGTGGAGTGGAAGATGCAGCTCTTCCCTCAGCAGGAAAAGCTACCACTTAGGCAAAGCTGAGATGCCACTGTGACAGGCATTTTTAACTGTATCACATCCAAATAACAAGGGAGGCTTTGGGAGCCCTTTTCACTTATCAATCATAGTAAAGTCAAATGAGCCCTTCTTTTCCCCTCCTTCCCCTATAAATGTGCATGTCAAGCCAGGGAATCAGCAGACCTCTAAGGGTTAGCATTTAATTTCCACACTCAGTAGCAAACCCATAACTTCTTTCTAAAAGGAGAGAACCTAGTAGCCAGGTCAGAGGCCCAAGTCTAAAACTCCAAAAGAAGTCCCTCTAGTTGGAGGCCACCTACTTTTGAATGCTGCCTCTCTTTCCCAGGGGCTCTGCTCAGAAAAATCTTCATCAGTTACAGGAACCGGTTCTGTCCTCAGTACTTCCGAGGGTCCTCTGTCTCTTCTTAGGCACAATGAGTGATAAAATTGGGTAAAATTCTAACTGTTTAATGTTTGTATCAACCTCATGTTGTCTTTTTTTTTTAAAAGACTTTATTTATTTATTTGACAGAGATAGAGACAGCCAGTGAGAGAGGGAACACAAGCAGGGGGAGTGGGAGAGGAAGAAGCAGGCTCATAGCGGAGGAGCCTGATGTGGGGCTCGATCCCGTAACGCCGGGATCACGCCCTGAGCCGAAGGCAGACACTTAACCGCTGTGCCACCCAGGCGCCCCAACCTCATGTTATCTTTTATCCCTCTGAACAAAACATTACTTATAGTCTGTATCTTTAAAAAATCACAGTCCGTGCCTTATGATTTAATGGGCACTGTTGTTTTGTGTGGATTTGTCTTGCCTTTCCTGAGAAAAACTACAGATCGTATATGCATTCTTATTATTTAGAATTATCAAATTAACAGTTTTCTATAGATCATTAACCATTGAATGTAAGCACACAAAACTTAAATAGTCTTTGAAAAATGAAAGCCCAGGGAGGGCAGCCTTAGTCTTCCCAGTCTTTGTGACTTTCTGGTGCTCCCATCTGATAACAATGACCATAGTTTCTAATTCAAATATTGAAGCTCCTGGCTTGACTAAAGTCATCTGTACCACTTTTGGGACTGAGAGGCAACTTGGGAGATAAGTCAGTAGAAATTCTAATACTTCTTTATGTTTTACGGGAACAATGTAGCAATGCAATTGAAATTGAGACTGTTCCCAACAGGGAACTTGTACTTGGTAATTGCTGAATAATACTTTTAATGGGATCAAATGAAATAAAAATAGATAAAGTTAATCTGGGCTGTGACCTATAGTGTTTGTTTGTTTGTTTATAGTCATCATAACTCTGGTGCCTCTAGTACAACCCCCAGAGTAGACAGAGGTCCCTGAGAATGGATGGTAAGGAAAACGCAGTCAACAATGACGTTCACACCCAAAACTAGATTTTTCCTAAGACAACATTGCATTCCAGCATTCTCTGATCATTTGTCTTTATGCTTCTCATCTCAATGCATTATTCCAGACTCTGGTTTCTGCTAAAATCATAGGCAGAGAGACATGAGGAGTCCACAGATGGAGAGAATACTGCTAGTACTAAGGGCTCCGATATGCACAGATAGCGGGAAGGAAAGAGGTGGATTGTTAAGAAAAATCTCTTTCTTATGAGGCATCTGGGGCATTTGCCAGCTGCTGAGCATGAACATTTGTGGGCAATGACCAGGTCTGACTGCCTCCCAGCAAAGACTGAAACACCACGGATGGGCACCCTGGGGAACCCAGAGTGTCTGAGCATTGTGATTCTGTCAAGGATAAATGTATCCATTTAATCTCATTGTGACCAATTTCTCCTGACATTTAACCACAAAAGGATGTCCAGATAGTTAAGAAAGTTGTTACCCATTACGTAATCTCTATCACAAAAATGTGCTAAAACAACATAATCAAGAATAGTCAATAATCTGTAGAGAAGACCTAACAATTTTTTCCATACATATAGCACTCATAAAAGGGGAAGCTAGGTCAACAATCTGATTTCACTTAGTTGGAATTCTTTGTATGACAGACTTTAAAATTCTCTTTTCTGTTTCTTACATATTTTTTCTTTTATAAGAAAGTATCATCATATGAACATGACATTAATTTGATACTTTTTTGAGTACCATTCATAAAAGTTTAATTCTAAGTATGACAATACCCTTGGAAGAAAACACTCTTTAGATTCTTCTAAATCTAAATTTGTGAATCACAATTTATAAGCATTAACAAATTATATTTTAATTCATTTAATGTTATCTGTCTTCTTTTTTTTATTTTAATATTTTTTTATTATATTATGTTAGTCACCATACGGTACATCCCCAGTTTTGATGTAAAGTTTGATGATTCATTAGTTGCGTATAACACCCAGTGCACCATGCAATACGTGCCCTCCTTACTACCCATCACCAGTCTATCCCATTCCCCCACCCCCTCCCCCCTGAAGCCCTCAGTTTGTTTCTCAGAGTCCATAGTCTCTCATGTTTCATTCCCCCTTCTATTACCCCCCCTTTCTTTATCCCTTTCTTCCCCTACCGATCTTCCTAGTTCTTATGTTCCATAGATGAGAGAAATCATATGATAATTGTCTTTCTCTGCTTGACTTATTTCACTTAGCATTATCTCCTCCAGTGCCGTCCATGTTGCAGAAAATGTTGAGAACTCATTCCTTCTGATAGCTGAGTAATATTCCATTGTATATATGGACCACAACTTCTTAATCCAGTCATCTGTTGAAGGGCATCTCGGCTCCTTCCACGATTTGGCTATTGTGGACAATGCTGCTATGAACATTGGGGTGCATACGGCCCTTCTCTTCACTACATCTGTATCTTTGGGGTAAATACCCAGTAGTGCAATGGCTGGATCATAGGGTAGCTCAATTTTTGACTTTTTAAGGGACCGCCACACTGTTTTCCAGAGGGGCTGTACCAACTTGCATTCCCACCAACAATGTAGGAGGGATCCCCTTTCTCCACATCCTCTCCAGCAATTGTTGTTTCTTGCCTTGTCAATTTTTGCCATTCTAACTGGTGTAAGGTGGTATCTTAGTGTGGTTTTGATTTGAATTTCCCTGATGGCTAATGATTTTTCATGTGTCTGTTAGCCACTTGTATGTCCTCATTGGAAAAGTGTCAGTTCATATCTTCTGCCCATTTTACGATTTGTTTATTTGTTTCTCACGTATTGAGTTTGAGAAGTTCTTTTTAGATCTTGGATACCAGTCTTTTATCTGTAGTATCATTTGCAAATATCTTCTCCCATTCCATGGGCTGCCTCTTAGTTTTTTTGACTGTTTCCTTGGCTGTGCAGAAGTTTTTATCTTGATGAAGTCCCACAGGTTCATTTTATCTTTTGTTTCTCTTGTCTTTGGAAATGTGTCGTGAAAAAGGTTGCATTGGCCGATATCCTAGAGGTTGCTGCCTATGTCCTCCTCTAGGATTTTGATGGATTCCTGTCTCACATCGAGATCTTTCATCCATTTGGAGTTTATTTTTGTGTATGGTGTGAGAAAGTGGTCAAGTTTCATTGTTTTGCATGTAGCTGTCCAATTTTCCCAGCACCATTTATTGAAGACACTGTCTTTTATCCACCAGATATTTTTCCTGCTTTATCAAAGAGAAGCTGCCCACAGAGTTGAGGGTCCATTTCTGGGTTCTCTATTCTGTTCCATTGGTCTATGTGTCTGTTTTTGTGCTAGTACCATGCTGTCTTTGTGATCACAGCTTTGTAGTACAGCTCGAAATCCGGCATTGTGATGCCCCCAGCTTTGTTTTTCCTTTTCAACAGTTCCTTGGCGATTTGGGACCTTTTCTGGTTCCATACAAATTTAAGGGCTACTTGTTCCAATTCTTTGAAAAATGTCATTGGTATTTTCATCGGGATAGCATTGAAAGTGTAGATTGCTCTGGGTAGCATGGACATTTTAACTATGTTAATTCTTCCAATCCATGAGCATGAAGTATTTTTCCATCTTTTTGTGTCTTCTTCAAAGTCTTTTAAGAGTGATTTATAGTTTCTAGAATATAGACCCTCTACGTCTCTGGTTAAGTTAATTCCAAGGTAACGTGTGGTTTTGGTGCTATTGTAAATGGGATGGATTCCCTAATTTCTCTTTCTTCAGTCTTATTATTCGTGTATAGAAATGCAACTGATTTCTGAGCATTGATTTTGTATCCCGCCACATTACTGAATTGCTCTATAACTTCTAATAGCATGGGAGTGGCTTCTTTTGGGTTTTCCATATACAGTATCATGTCATCTGCTAAGAGAGATAGTTTGACTTCTTCTTTGCCGATTTGGATACCTTTTATCCCTTTTTGTTGTCTGATTGCCGTTGCAAGGACTTCTAGTACTATGTTGAATAATAGTGGCGAGAGTGGGCATCCTTGTCGAGTTCCTGATCTTAAGGGAAAGGCTTCCAGCTTTTCCCCATTGAGAATAATATTTCCTGTAGGCTTTTCATAGGTGACTTTTATGAGATTGAGAACTGTACCCTCTATTCCTACACTCTGATGGGTTTTAATCAGGAAAGGATGCTGCATTTTGTCAAATGCTTTTTCTGCATCTATTGAGAGAATCATATGGTTCCTGAGTCTTGTCTTGTTGATATGATGTATCACACTGATCGATTTGCAAATGTTGAACCATGCTTGCATCCCAGGTATGAATCCCACTTGGTCATGATGCATAATCCTTTTAATGTACTGTTGGATTCTATTAGCCAGGACCTTGTTGAGTATTTTGGTCTCCATATTCATTTGGAAATTTGTTCTGTAATTCTCCTTTTTGATGGGGTCTTTGCCTGGTTTGGGGATCAAGGTAATATTGGGCTCATAGAATGAGTTTGGTAGCTTTCCTTCTGTTTCTATTTTTTGAAAAGTCTTCAGGAGAATAGGTATTATTTCTTCTTTGAATGTTTGGTGGAATTCCCCAGGAAAACCATCCGGGCCTGGAGTTTTGTTATTTGGAAGGTTGTTTATCACTGACTCAATCTCTTCATAATTGATTGGCCTGTTTAAAAAATCAATTTCTTCCTGTTTCAATCTTAGAAGTTTATAGGTTTCCAGGAAAGCCTCCATCTCTTCCAGATTCCTTAATTTATTGGCATATAGCTGTTGATAAAAATTTCTAATAATCCTTCCAATTTCATTGGTATTGGTTGTGACCTCTCCTTTTTCAATCATAATTTTATTAATTTGGGTCCTTCCTCTATTCTTTTGGATAAGTCTTGCCAGCAGTTTGTCAATTTTATTGATTCTCTCAAAGAACCAGCTTCTAGTTCTGTTGATCTGCTCTATTGTACTTGTGGTTTCTAATTCATTGATTTCTGCTCTAATCTTGGTCAACTGCTTCCTCGTGCGTGGATTAGGCCTGTTCCTCTGTTGCTGTTCAGCTTCTTGAGGTAAGAATATAAAAACTGCATTTTAGATTTTTCCATTCTTTTGAGTGAGGCTTGGATGGCTATGTATTTCCCCCTTAGGACTGCCTTTGCAGTATACCATAGGTTTTGGACCATTGTGTTTTCATTCTCGTTGGTCTCCATAAATTGTTTAAATTGATTTTTGATTTTCTGGTTTATCAAGTCATTCCTGAGCAGGATGGTTCTTAGTCTCCAAGTGTTTGAGTTTCTTCCAAATTTTTCCTTGTGGTTGAGTTCCAATTTCAGAGCGTTGTGGTCTGAGAATATGCAGGGGATAATTTCAATCTTTTGGTATTGGCTGAGACCTGTTTTGTGTCCCAGAACATGGTCTATTCCTGAGAATGTTCCATGGGCCGTAGAATAGAATGAGTATTCTTTGGTTCTGGGGGTAGTGTTCTATGTATCTCTATGAGGCCCAACTCGTCAAGTATGCATTCAAAGCTCTTGTTTCTATGCTGGTTTTCTGCTCCGGTGCTCTGTCTATTGCTGATCGTGGAGTGTTGAGGTCCCCTACTATTAACGTATTTTTATCTATATGTCTCTTTATTCTAGTTAAGAGTTGGCTTGTGTATCTTGCTGCTCTCCTGTTGGGGGCATATATATTTATAATGGTCATATCCACTTGTTGGATACATCGTTTAAGAATAATATAGTGCCCTTCTGTATCTCTAACTATAGTCTTTAGTTTAAAATCCAATCTGTCTTATATGAGAATTGCTACCCCACCTTTCTTTTGAGGTCCATTGGCGTGAAAGATGGTATTCCATCCCTTTCCTTTCAGCCTGGATGGATCTTTAGGTTCAAAATGAGTCTCTTGTAGACAGCAAATGGATGGGTCATGTCTTTTTATCCAATCTGCAACCCTGTGTTATTTATGGGAGCATTTAGGCCATTTACATTGAGACTCATTATTGGGAGATATGATTTTAATGATGCCATGTTGCCTGTAAAGTCTTTGTTTCCATAGATTGTGACTTTCTGTTCTGTATCACTCATGGGGCCTTTTTAGTTTTATAGAACCCCCCTTAATATCTCCTGTAGGGCTGGTTTCATGGTTACGAAATTGGTCAATGACTGGCAATTCTGGAAGGTCTTTATTTCTCCATCAATTCTGAATGACAGCCTTGCTGGATAAAGGATCCTTGGCTGCATGTTTTTCTCTGAAAGAGCTTTAAAAATATCCCCCCCCCAGCCCTTTCTCTCATTCCAGGTCTGTGTAGACTGGTCTGATGTAATTCTGATACCTTTGCCTTGGTACATGAGAAATTTCTTTGCCCTGGCCACTTTCAATACTGAATCCTTGGATCTAATATTTGCAAATTGCAATATGATGTGACATGGTGTAGGTTTGTCATGGTTGAGCTTGGGAGGGGTCCTCTCTGCCTCTTGGACACGAATGTTTGTTTCCCTTGCTAGATTGGGAAGTTTTCAGCTACAATTTGTTCAAATATCTTTTCTAGACCTCTGTTTTTCTCCACCCTTTCGGGGATGCCGATGATTCTGACATTGGAACGTTTCATTGAGTCAGTAATCTCCCATAACGTACATTCCTGAGCTTGGATTTTTTTGAGTCCAGATTCTATTTTTCTTCTACTAACCCATCCTCCAATTCGCTGTTACGTTCTTCTGCGTCATTCACCCTGGCCATCAGAGCCTCTAGTTTTGACTGCATTTGGCTCATAGAATTTTTAATTTCTGCCAGATTCGCTCTCATTTCCACCCTTAGAGATTCTATATTCTCATTAACATTTTCGTTAATACTTTTTTCAAGTCTACACATCATCTTGGCCATTGTTAGTCTGAATTCCATTTCTGATAATTTGGTTATATCCATATCCATTAGTTCTGTGGCAGAGGCCACAGAATCATTGTGTTTTCTTTGCTGGGGGGACTTCTCCTTGTCGTCATTCTGATGAGGAGAGGTTGCGGGGTTGTCCAGAGCCCAAATTATTGACCGGGACCCAGGCAGTGTGCCCTTGCTTTATAAGGATGTTAGGGATGTGGGCTTTTTGATTTTTTAGCCTGCCTTCTGGAGGAGGGGCCTGCCGCGCGGATACTCAGGCAACCCTGTTTGTGTAGAGTCTCCCTATCCCCTGCGAGGGGGGATGGGGATGGGCACACTGTGAGCCGGTATTTCCAGGTTTTTGTTCTCTGGCGGCTTTCCCTGGCAGTTTGCTCTGCTCTTCTGAGAGAGCAGCAGTGGCCTAATCTCAGTCTCTGTCTCAGAACAGAGGGATCGCGGACCGTTCATCACTGATGTTCTGGGCACTTTAACTCTTTTACTGTTGGTGCTGCTAAACCCTGAAGCGTCCAGGGATGTGCGCCCCACATCTGGCATCCCAGCCCTCACTTCCAGGGCCTGCGCATCTGTGTCCTTTGTATTTCTAATACCGCCAGCTGCCAGCCGCCAGCAGCCGCACAGTCCGATGCTCCGAAGCTCCGGCCCTCAGTCTGGTTGCGCACGTTCCCGCTCACAGTCTCAGTCTGCTCTCTTGTGGGTGCCGGTGCGCGAGTCCGCCTACTCCACTGTGCAGGTGGCTACCGCTTTCCGGCGCCCAAATGCGGCAGCTCCCTCCCCCTTCTGTTTATCTTCTGATATCTGTGCACGGTTTCATGGCTCCCCACTTCGTACCTCAATACTCAGTGCTGGAGATGTTCATTTGTAAAGGTCCAGATGTATCTTCCTGTGTCTCAGGCTGACTCCATGGATGTTCAGGCTGATCTGGTACCTATCCAGCTCGACTCAGGGGACCGGCTGAAAAAGGGGTCCCCTACTCCTCTGCCATCTTAACTCCCCTCCTAATGTTATCTGTCTTCTCATATAACAAAAGCATTTAGGCCAACAGCTTAAAGTATATAAAAAAAATTTTTTTAAGTAATCTCCACACCCAAGATGGGGCTTGAACTCATAACCCTGACACCGAGAGTCACATGCTCTTCTGAATGAGCCAGCCAGGTGCCCGTAAACTATATCAGATTATTAAAAAATCACAAGGGCCTGGTTTGCAGATAATAATTAACTAAGCCAATCTTAAATTATTTTCTCTTTTTAAAAAAGATTTTACCAGTTTGGTCAGACAAGAGGCATGAATGAGCACAATTATGGGGCTGACAAGTCAAATCACCTGAGCATAAGGGGAGCTTATTATTTTTGGTAAAAGCTGACCCATCAGTGTATAAATTTCAGACTCCACTCTGTTTCATAATGGAGTTGAATATCTTCAAGACATAGTCATTAAAAGCATATCTTCTTGTTCTACCAAAATTAATTTGATTTTAGAAAAATTAGAGGGCTAAATCTGTAAATATTGTAATTGTGCCTGTCCTAAATATTTCATAAGTTTACATGGACACAAAACATTTGACTCTATGGTTTATGCTGTTACAATGCTCTTGACCATGCCAAAGTATTTACAATGACACCCTGAAATCTCAGTTTCCATGTAATAGTGTGTTTTGGGAAGAGCATTAAATGAACAGGGTCCCTGAATCCAGTTTATACAATGCCACTCAGACACTGAGGAAACTTAAATAATGAACGGAAACTATTACCTTATTGCGAAAGAACCAAAAGATGTCATATACTTAAAATGATACTTACTGGATGGGGAATTTTTAATTTCAATTTTTACTGACTTTATTTTAGATCTTTGTAAAGTTTCAGGATACAAAACCTACATAAAAAATCTGTTGCATTTCTAGACACTAACAGTGAATAAAATGAAAAAAGAAATCCCATATATGAGCTCATGAAAAATAAGAAAATACTTAGGAACAAATTTAACCAAAGAGGTGAAAAATCTAATCACTAAAAACTATAGAATATTGATGAGAAAAATATTGAAAAATACACAAATAAATGGAAAATAGCCCATATTCATGGATTGAAAGATTAATATTGTTAAATGTCCATACTACCCAAAGTGCAATCTCTTATCAAAATTTGAATGAAATTTTATCCAGAAATAAACAAAGACAATCCTAAAATTCATACGGAAACACAAAAGACCCCCCAAAGCCAAAGCAGTCATGAAGAAGAGGAACAAAGTGGGAGGCATCACATTTTCTGATTTCAAGCTATATTATAAAGCTATAATGAGTAATCAAAACAATATGTCACTGGCATAAAAACAGACACGTAGACCAATGGAGCAGAATAGAGAATCCAGAAATAAACCCCACATATATGACCAACTAATATTTGACAAGGGAGCCAGGAATACTCAATATGGAAAGGATAGTCTCTTCAATAAATGGTGTTGGGAAAATTGGATATTCAAATGAAAAAAAAAAAAAGAAATTTGGCCCCTCTTTTATAAGACTCACAAAAATTAACTCAAAATGAGTTAGGATGCAAACATAAGCCACAAAACTGTCAAACTTCTAAAGAAAAACATAAGAAAAAATTTCCTTGACATTGGTCTTGGCAATGATTTTTTGGGTAGGACAAGAAAAGCACAAGCAATGAAAATAAAAATCAACAAGTGGGACTACATCAAACTAGATTTTTTTTTTTTGCACAACAGCAACAAAAAACAACTAACAAAAAAGGCAGCCTACAGAATATGAAAAAAAAATTGCAAACCATATATTTGATAAAGGGTTAATATCCAAAAAATATGAGTAATTCATAGAACTCAATAGCAAAAAAAAAAAAAAAAGCGATAAAAAAGTGGGCAGAGCACCTGAACAGACACTTTTTCAAAGAAAACATAAAAATAGCCAACACTTACATGAAAAGGTACTCAATGTCATTAATCAGGGAAATTCAGATCAAATCGCATATATATATATATTTGAACATTATTCAGCTATAAAAAAAAAAGAAGGAAATCCTGCCTATTTTAACAACATGGATGGACTATGAGGGCATTATGCTAAGTGAAAAAGTCAGACAGAGAAGTAAATCCTGTATGATCTCACTTATATGTGGAATCTAAAAATATTGAACTCATGGAAACAGAGAGTAGAAAGGTGGTTCCCAGAGCCAAAGGGTTGGGGAAGTGGAGAGATGTTGGTCAAAGAGTACAAACTTTCAGTTAAGAGTTGGAGTTAAGATGGAGGAATAAGTAGTAGGGGGATCCTGGGCTTGCCTCACCCCTTGAACACAGCTGGATCAACATTAAATCATTCTGAACAACTAGGAAATAGATCTAAGCATTAAGAAAATAATCTGCACAATTAAAGGGAGAAAATGTGGCAGATGTGAAGTTCTGAGACATGAATTGGGGGAGAGAAAATCCATGGTGCTGCAGATCAATGGGAGCCCTTTTCATGGAGAAAGGTCAGGGAAAGAAGAAGAGATGGGAAGAGAGAGTAGTGCGGAGGGTTCATACATGGTGTGGAGATCCCCTAGGTAGCACTGGGGGGGGGAATGTTCTCCTTCCTGGAGTACTTTTGAAAGAGTGTATATTGCCTCTTCAAGGACAAAAGACCCACTGTGCACCATTGAGTGGCCGTTTAACAGTAGGGCACAGAGGCTCATGCAAAGGGCAGATACCCTGGTCATAGTTTTTTTCTGTGCTTCACCATAGACTCTAGGCACCTGCATGGCCCAACGACTGCTTTTCTGGGACAGAACAGTGCCAGGTGCAGTGCTGCAAGGCTCTCTTTCCAGGGAAGGAGAGCAGGTCTGTGACTTGTGGGGTCCTTTAAGATTTGGAGTTTTGAATCCCAGCCCTAGGCCAGAGATAAAGCACAGGAGAACTGTGGTGCTGGGCATGCAAACAGCCTGGACATGGACAGGTTGGGGCCAGGGATCTAACAGAAGCCTGGGACACAGAAGGGGAGATTATTTGCTTTTCTGTGAGGGCCTCAGGTGGGCATGAGTTCCCCTACCTGGGGACAAGAGAGCAGGGTGATGCAATCTTCCACCCCTGCCCACCAGCTGGGTTGGGCTTCAGCAAGGAACAAAGCCCCAGTGGAAGCTGGAGCCACTTATGCCAAACCACGCCCCCCTGTGCCCTGTAGGGGCATCTTTGTTAGAGCAGGTCTGACTGTGAGCCAGCATAGTGGGCCTCTCCCCCAGAGGACAAACACAGACCCTCTGCATGTATCAAGTTTACTGATCATAGAGTACTCCAAAGGGTCAGCTTCATTTCCGGTGGAAATAGGACCAGGCTTTTTGTTATGGTTATTTTTCCTTTGGAAATAGGCTTATAGTTTTTTGTTCATTTGTTTGTTTCCTTTTCTTATTTTTTGAATCAGGTTTCTTTTTCTTTTCTCTATTCTTTTTTGCTTCTTTTTCTTTGGAATCTGGCTTATAGTTTTTTGTTTGTTTGCTTTTTGTTCCTTTTCTCTTTTTTTGGATCAGGCTTCTTTTTTAAAAAATAAGATTTTATTTATTTATTTGAGAGAGAGAGAGCACAAATAGGGGGAATGGCAGAGAGAGAGGAAGCAGACGCCCCACTGAACAGAGAAGCCCAAAGTGGGGCTTGATCCCTGCACCCCAGGACTGTGACCTGAGCCAAAGGCAGACCCTTAACTGACTGAGCCACCCAGGCACCCCCCCCTTTTTTTAAATCAGACTTATCTTAATAAATCAAAGCACACCTAGTTAAAGGTCCAAACACCCCCCCAAGCAAGGAGGAACTCTACAGAGGACTGACCTGTGGGAAAGAGCAGCCAAAACACGACAGCAGAGTCCACACAGCATACAATAGACACACTTTCTGAAGCACCAAGCCCTAGACAGTGTATAACTATTTCTTAATATAGTAATATTCTCAGGAGAAGGAAACATAACAAGCTTTCATAACACACAAAAGACAGAAACCTAGACATAATGACAAGATGGAGGAATTCTCCCCAAAAGGAAGATCAAGAAGAAATCACACCCAGGGATTTGCTCAAAACAGATATAAGCAATACATATGAACAAGAATTTAGAACAACAGGGGTGCCTGGGTGGCTCAGTCAGTTAAGCGTCTGCCTTCAGCTCAGGTTATGATCCCAGGGTCCTGCGGTCAAGTCCTGCATTGGGCTCTCTGCTTAGCGGGGAGTCTGCTTCTCCTTCTCCCTCTGTCTGCTGCTCCCCCTGCTTGTGCTCTTTCTCTCTCTCTCTGTCTCTCAAATAAATAAATAAAATCTTTAAAAAAAAATTTAGAACAACAATCATAAGAATGCTAGGAGGTCTTGAAAGAAGCATATAAGACACACCAGAGAAACCCCAGCTGCAGAGATAAAAGACCTGAAAACTAGTCAGGCCAAAATAAAAAATTCTATAACTGAGATGCAAAACTGATTGGATGTAATCACAATGAGGATGGAAGAAACAGAGGAACAAATAGGTGATATCGAAGATAAAATTATGGGGGTGCCTGGATGGCCCAGTCAGTTAAGTGTCTGTCTCAATTTCAGCTCAGGTCATGATCTCAGGGTCATGAGATTGAGCCCCATGTTGGGCTCCCTGCTGAGTGTGGAGCCTGCTTGGGATTCTCTCATCCTTTCCCTTTCCTTCTCCCTCCCTTTCAAAAAAAGTGATAAAATTATGGAAAATAATGAAGCTGAAAAGAAGAGGGAAAGAAAACTATTAGATCATGAATATAGACTTAGGGAACTCAGTGATTCCATAAAGTGCAGTAATATCCATATCACAGGAGTCCCAGAAGAGAAGTGGGGAAAAAGGGGCAGAAGGTTTATTTGAACAAATTACAGGTGAGAACTTCCCTAATCTGGGGCATTCAAGTCCAAAAGGCACAGAAAACTCCCCTCAAAATCAACAAAAACGGCTCAACACCAAGACATACCATAGTGAAACTTGCAAAATATAAAAATAAAGAGAAAATTCTGAAAGTAGCTAGGGGTAAAAGGTCCTTAACCTACAAAGGTAGACACATAGCAGAAGCCTGTCCATAGAAACTTGGCAGGCCAGAAAGCAGCAGGCATGATATATTCAATGTGCTGAATGGGAAAAATATGCAGTCAAGAATACTAACTCCAGCAAGGCTGTCATTCAGAATAGAAGGAGAAATAAAGAGTTTCCAAGACAAGCAAAAACTAAAGGAGTTCATGAACACCAAACCAGCTCTGCAAGAAATATTAAAGGGCACACTTTGAGTGGGAAGGAGAAACTGAAAGCAACAATAACTAGCAAGGAACAGAGACAATCTACAGAAACAGCAACTTTACAACTGATGCAATGGCACTAATTTCATATCTATCAATAATTACTCTGAATGTAAATGGACTAAATACTCCGATCAAAGACATAGGTTATCAGATTGGATAAAAAAAATAAGACCAATTTATATACTGCTTACAAGAGACTAATTTTAGATCCAAAGACATCGCCAGATTGAAAATGAGGGAGTCTAGAACAATTTATCATGTTAATGGACATCAAAAGAAAGCTGGAGTAGCCATACGCATATCAGACAAACTAGATTTTAAACCAAAGACTGTAATAAGAGATGAGGAAGGGCACTACCTGGAATAAACATTACTTCAAATAACAGTAACCTGGATTAAATAACTGAATAATATCAGCACCCCAAGGGTCCACTACAATTAAAAAATAAAGAAATTATATATATATATATATTTGGTCTTTGTCTCTGATTTCTGGAACACAGCTTCTAAAACACTTGGAATCTCTACTGTAATGAATGTCTTTTGTATGCTAACAATGTAATGGGTGGCTGGTAGCCCCTACATAACTTCAGGATGGCTGCTGGTTGCCAGAAGAACCAACTATGTGATGAGAAGGTTGGAACTTTCAGCTGTCTCCCTACCCTACCTCCTCTATGAAGGGGAGAGAGACTGGAGACTGAGTTCATTTAATCAATCATGCCTGCATAATTGAACCTCCATAAAACCCCCTAAATAACAGGGTTCAGATAGTTTCCTCGTTGGTTAACACATCAAGGTGCTAGGAGGGTGGTGAGCCCTGAGAGACCAAACTCCGTTCTCCTTCCCCTATACCTTGTTCTATACATCACTTCAATTTGGCTGTTCCTGAGCTGTATCCTTTATAATGAACTAGTTGTGGTAAGTAAACCATTTTTCCTGAGTTCTGTGAGCCATGCTAGCAAATTAGCAAATGGGAAGGGGGTTGTAGTAACCCCAATTTTATAAAGAATAAAAGAGGCCCAGGAATTGGAATTAGTGCTTGAAGTGGGAGCAGTCCCATGGGTCAGAGCCCTTCACCCGTGGGGTTGTACCCATTCCAAATAGTTAGTTTCATAATTGAATTGAATTGTAGGACACCTAGCTGATTTCAGGGAGTTGGAAACTTGGATGATGTGAGAAAAACACACATGCTTGGTAGCAGGAACATGATGTTGGAAAGTAAGAGGCAGAGCTTGGGGTCTGTGTTTACAAGATCTGCTTTTGTGAGCCCCCTGAAAACCACAGGTATAGTGGAACACGCATGAAAAAAATCTGGCTTTAATGTTACCTCAGTCTTTTAAGAACTATCACTTAAGTGCACTTAGGTGCTTAGCATTTATGTGCCCTGTGATTAGAACCAAAGTCATGTAAAATAGAACCAGGTCCTTGTTTATTAATGGTTTGTGGTCTAATTTTTTTGTCATTTGTTTGGAAATTTAAACACAGGAGCTGTGTGTGTTGGTGGGGGGGATGTTGGGGGAGACTCCTGCCAGCCAGTCTGCAGTGTAGGAAAGGATCCCCATTTTCCTCCCTTCTGGTCCTTTGAAGGTCATGTTGACTTAGCGCAATCACACCAATCAACATGGAGCTTCTTCCCCTTAAGGTCATCTGAACTTCAAACACCAAGCTCTTTCTGAGGTTTTCTAACAGCTTGCTCTCACCCCGGGGTTCCTTGCTAGTATCTCAGCAGAGCTGAGGCCCCATCCACAGTTAACCTGCAAATATCAGTGATACCTCATAGGGGAGACTAGTGGCTGGAAGCCGGGAATGCAGGAAAAAGGAATCAAAGTGTACACTAAATTCACTGATTAAAGAGTGAGAATAACAGCTTTATGACTTGACTCTTTCTCTCCAAGAACATGGTCTTTCTCTTTCTTTCATTGAGTCTTCTTCACTTTTGTTTCTTGGGCACATGTACAGTTTTCTTCCTATAGATCTGTCACACATGTTGTTTACCTGTACATATTTTGTTTTTCCATAAGTATTTATCCCCAAGTAAGTTTATTACTAAGTATTGTATTACGTTTGTAGATATTATCAATACAGTATTTGCTTCTAGTATATTATATGATTGTTATTTTATTGCTATTTGCAAAAGTTTTTCAGTTGTTATTCTTGGGATTTTTTATGGTGCAACATTAATTATTAATTTACCTGCAAATAATATACAAAATTAAATAAAACTGAATGACTTTCAGATATCCTTACTTTGATTCTGACTTTAATGAGACTGTTTCTGGTGTTTCCTCATTATGTACAATACTTAATGATATGTATTATTAGGTTTAAAAGTTTCCAAATATTTATATATCAATAGATATTTAATTTTTAAAACTTTTAATATGAAAATCTACATTTTTTCTGTTGTTTAATAATATAGTAAATATTATAATAGATTATTAAATGTATCTATCTTTTTTAAAAATGGAAATATCTTGATATCCTTGAAATAATGGCTACTTATTCTTTGTACATTATTTTTTAACTTATTGTTTCTTGTGGATTTTCAGCTCATTATTATCTTCATTTTATGAAAAATTTAGAAAGTATGTTTTTTTTTTAGAAAGTGCATTTCTTTGTGTTCTGAAATTGTTTGAATAGCACCAGAACCATCAGTTCCCTAAAGATTTTGGTAGCATTTCACTCTAAACCTATATCTATTAAGATCTGATGATGATATTTTAGTTGTTTATGTATGTGTGTGTGTGTGTGTGTGTGTGTGTGCATCTGTGTGTCTGGTGAGGGGAAGAGACTCTCATAAATCTATGGCTGTCATAGATTTATGGCAACCATTTCCATTTTTTCCAAGTATTTAATACATATAATTTATTTTTTCCCATTACCCATTTCATTTAATTTCTTTGTACTGTACAGAGTTGTTTTATACTGCTAAATATTTACTTCTATTATCTAGTTTATGAACTTCAAATAATATCCTTTGTACTTCAATTATTAAAAATAGGGACATGTGGGTGGCTCAGTCAGTAAAACATTCAACTTTTGATCTCAGCTCAGGGTTTGATCTCAAGGCTGTGATTTCAAGCCCCACCTTGGGCTTCATACTGGGCATGGAGTCTACATTAAAAAAAAAAGTTAAATTAGCGTATTTATATCACCCCCTATAAGGCTATCCCTTATCTCTTCAAAATATTGATTTGGGATATTTACATTTACATGATATTCTCTAATCCCTACTTTTGTTTTAGTCTAGTGTATACAATTAATTAGATTCAGGGCTCATTGTAAGCCCCTGTATCGTTTTTCCATTCATTTCTTAATTGGCTGAGTTCATTCTAGGCTCTTTCAAGATGGGTGTGTGAGAACAAGAGTTTCTTTCTTTTTAAATATTATCTAATGGTTTGTCTCTTGTTTTCACATTGGAATGACAGTTTAGGTGGGTATAAAATTTGGGAAATCTTGTCTTTTTCTTTAAGTACTTTGTTCATCTCTCTTAATATTCTAATGAATAGGGCTATGGAGAATATTTATTCCCATTTGAGCATCTTAATGTTTTTGTTTGGTTGCCAAATATGTCTTTATTTTATTTTATTTTTTAAGATTTTATTTATTTATTTATTTGAGAGAGGGAGAGAGTGAACAGGGAGGGGCAGAGGGAGAGGGAGAATCCTAGGCAGACTCTGCACTGAGTACAGAGCCTCATTTGGGGCTCAATATCACAACCCTGAGATCATGACCTGAGCCAAAATCAAAATTCAGTTGCTTAACCAACTGAGGTACCTGGGTGCCCCCAAATATATCTTTATTTTTGATGTTTAGAAACTTTTCTACATATGTCAGAGTATTTCCTTTAAATTTGTGGATTCATGTCTTAGTTTATTTTTTGAAGAATTTGTTTTATTAAATCATACCTTTCAAAATTTTTCTGTTCCATTATTTATGATTTATTTGGGGGGTGAGGGGATCCAATTATGTATATTTTTAGTCTCTTTGGCTTCTCTTGCTTTTCTATTATTTTTTTCTCTAATTATTTAGTTGCTTTTTTTCCTGCTCATTCTAATCTTCCCCATCTTCTTTGTTTCCTGTGGTGTTCATTGTTCACAACTGTCAATTTTGTCCTCATTCCTGTGATCATTTTTTGCTTCCCATATTTTTCTGAGCTCTGTCAACTCTTATTTCATTTTCTTTTGTGGTTTTGACATTTCTTTTCTGACTTTTTGCATCTTGTAGTTTTGATAATTTTTAAAAGGGGATTTTTTTTCAGATTGTTGTTTTAAAACTTATTGCAAATGACTAGTCAAATTCTTATATGCTCTAATGGTAATATATGTACTTCAAAAGAATATTCTGTTCCCACTTTTACAAACAAATGATTTTGGTTGTTCCCTTTAGCATATATACCATGTCTTGGGTGTAAACTTTGTCAACTAGTTCCAAAATCTATGATACGGTAATGCTATTGTCACATCTTTCACACTTCTGAACCACACCATTTTAATTATTTTTCAGGATTCCAGGTATTTTCTAGTTTTGTAAAAAAAAAAATTTTTTGTTTTATTATTTTTTTAGTTTTGGGGAGAAAAAGGCAATTCATGAGCATATCTTAAGCATCATTGGAATAAGTAATTAATTCCTTGGTTGTATCAGATTTTTAAAACTAGGTGTTAAAAATAAGGATAGATTTCATAGAGAACAGAAGAATATATAATTAAGTCCCACAGGGGATAGATAATTAAAATGTTATTTTGACACAAGTCACTAGTCTCTTTCTCAGCAAAGAGTACATTTCTGAGTAAGTTCTATTTTCAAAAAGACCTCATTAAGGAGCTGACTACTGGGCACAAAGATAAGCCCCAAATATTTGGTTGTGATGTTCTGTGTCCTGTGTAATAATATTAGCATTCTAAGGACACCAATGAATTTAACCTAAATTCCCAGAGATGTTGCCAAGGAAATTTCCCATTATTAGACCTATGAAAATAGCTGATAGCTCCCAGGAAAAAGAGAGTAATTTTGAAATCTGAATCTGTTTACTAAAGCCTTATCATTGGGAAAAATGCATTCAGAGACTCTTAAATAAAACTATTAATAAGTTTAACCTTTGTTTTGGTGTTTGATGAGGGTGATGAGAAAGCAATGGATGTGAGATAAGGATATCTAACTGAAGTTTCACTGATTGGAAGAAGGACAAACTCTCCATCATAATATGCATTACATTCCCATTTTAACCATAATAAAAGTGACTTGCTATATTTTGTCCTAAAGCTTAAACATTTCCTTTAACTGATATGGAAATAATTCTTGGCTTCATTAGCTATTAATATTTTAGACTTTAACCTTAATATATTCAATAAACAATTTTTCCAGGAATGGCCACCAATCCTTGTAGCAACAGATGAAATATTACTCCAAACTTTGCTGTGAAAGAGAGGAGAAGGCAAGGGGGTCAACACTCAGAGACAAAGACTCTTTGCTCTTCTTTACTCTCACCTTTATTTGTACTTCAGGGTAATCATAAATCTTTATTACCCTCTTTCTCAAGCAAGTGATGTGTGGCAGGGGGTCTTACAGAAAATAGAAGTCTAAAGATACAATGTGCTGATCAGCTTGTTCTATAAGGGCTGCTAAACATAGATTTAGGGGACAATGCATACATCTCTTAGATCACAGAGCAGCTGTTTGGGCTAAGAAAGCTTTGGGAAAGGCAACTCCCAGTGGCATTCCTATGGCAGAGTGGTCACATAGGCCTCAGCATTTCAAAGGCCTATGCTCTTCTCTGAAAGCTTCCCTGCCCTCAGCAGCCTCTGTGTTACATTTTAGCAAACCAGGTATTATGGATGATTTCATGCTCTGCATTAACCCCAACACCATTTTATAATTAATTCAAATTATTCTCAAGCAATAGGGTATAATGTTGCAGAAAAAAATAAATTGGTTAATAAGTACACACATGAAATCCAAATGAACATACTATGGTCCCATCAGTTGATTTGCTAGTGGACATGATGATACCTGAGAAATAAATTACTAGAAAATGGGTAACTGTTCAGTTGGAATGCATCTAGAAAAAACGAACAAGTAGACTGCCTTGAGTTAGTTCCTTTTCACAAAGACCTCATTAAGGAGCTGACTACTGGACACAAAGATAAGCCCCAAATATTTGGTTATAATGTTTTATGTTCAGTCTAAGTGCTTCTTTATTGAACTTCAGCCCTATAGCTAAGGGTTTTAATATGGTGTTTATTGAGGTCAACAGAAAATTGCTTTTATTTTAATAAATTATTCCATCACATGTTTTGATTTGTTTAACCTGAATACATTTAAGCGACATCAAATGGAAAGTTCACAGATTAAGATTCTTTAGTTAAAATAGCTTAGGGGACACTTGGGTGGCCAGGTGTTTAAGCATCTGACCTGGCCTCAGGTCATGATCTCAGGGTCCTGGAAGTGAGCCCTGCATCAGGCTCCACATTCAGCAGGGAGTCTGCTTGTCCCTCTCCCTCTGCCTCTCCCCCAGCTTGTCTTTTTCTTAAATAAGTAAATGAATAAATAATAAATAAATAACAAAATCTTAAATAAAATAAAAATATAGCTAAGGAATAACCTCAGGTCTCAACCATCTCAATGTGGTCACTAAGTCTGTACTTTCAGGGCAAAAAAAGAATATATCTCTTTCTCTATATGTCTTTATCTGTATATCTGTATGTTTGAAGTCTTGGTGAAATGATTGGGCTGCATAATATATATAATGTATGCAAGTTCCTAGCATTCAGGTCCTTACTCTTTATATAAATTTGTATTGTACACTTTCTCTTGAAGAAGTTTTGAATTGTGATGTAATAGTCCCATCCCACTGTTATACCTTGTTCTCCACATTTATTTTGAGACCTGTCATTTTCTCACTCTGCTTTTAGGTAATAAATCCCAGGATTTAAGGTAGAAAGTTGATGAGCAAATTTATTCATTCATTATTTGTTCAACAAATATTTACTGAGAACCAGTCCCTGTGATGAGACTTAGGGAACAAAAATGGAAAAGATCCTATTTTAATTACTCTACTAAGAAGCATATAATGCAAGGAGTTCAATTTTTTACTCTTAAAACAATGAAGGCAATGAGGCAAATTTCATGATATATTAAAGAATCACTCCCATTTTCCTGATTTTGACTAAGTTCTGAAGATTTTCTGGTTGCAAAGTTGCTCAGAACTGAGCACCCACTAAGATAAAACTTTAATAATAAATTCTACCCATCTCTTCTCAGAAAATACCTGGGTATTTCCAACATAGCATAATTATTGGGGAAAACTAATGAAAATGTTTTCTCTAAGATCCAGTACTAGGCAAAAATGCCCACTCTTGCCACTTCTATTCAATACAGTACTGGAATACTAGCAAGAGAAATTGGACAAGAAAGAAACATAAAAGGCATAAAGTCAAAAAGGAATAAATAAAATGATCTTTGTTCACAGATGGCATAATCCTATATAGAGAGAACTCCTTAAATTCCACAAAAGACTGTTAGAATCAATGAATTCAGTAAAGTTTCATGATATAAAATCAACATATGAAAATCAGTTGCATTTCATGAATTATCAGAAAAAAATTAGGAAAACAATCTCATTTACAATAGTATCAAAAAGAATAAAATACTTAGGAATAAACTTAACCAAAGAGGTGAAAAATCTGTATTCTGAAAACTATCAAATATTGATGAAAGAAATCGAAGATGCAAATAAATAGAAAGGCATTCCACATTTACTGGTTGGAAGAATTAATATTGTTAAAATGTTCATACTAACCAAAGCAATATACAGATTCAATGCAATCCTTATTAAAATTTCAATGGTATATTTCACAGAAATAAAAAAATTAATTCATATAGAAGCACAAAGGCCCTGAATAGCCAAAGCAAAGAGAAAGAAGAGAATGTTCTTGAGAAAGAAAAACAAAATTGGAGGCATCACATTTATTGATTTCAAGTGATATTACAAACCTGTAGTAATCAAAACAGTATGGTACTGGCATAAAAATAGACATATAGAACAATGGAAGAGAATTGAAAGCCCAGAAAGAAACCCATGCACATACAGGTAACCAATCTTTGACAAGGGTGCCAAAATTGCCTAATGAGGAAAGGATACTCACTTCAATAAACTGTGTTGGGAAAACTGAATAATCACATGCAAAAAATATAAAAAGAAACTAGAACCTTATCTTACACCATACACAAAAATCAACTCAAAATGGATCAGATTTAAATGTAAGGTTTGAAACTGTTGAACTCCTGGAAGAAAACATAGGGAAAAAGCTCCTTGACATAAGCTTTGACAATAGTTTTTTGGATATGATACCAAAAGCATAGGCAACAAAAGCAAAAATCAACAAGTGGGACAAAATCAATTAGAAAGCACCTGACAGCAAAGAAAATCTCAAAAGACAGGCTGCAGATTTGGAGAAAATATTAACAAATTATATATCTGGTAAAGGGTTAATATATAAAATGTATAAGGAACTCATTCAACTCAATAGCAAAAGAGCAAGCAACACAATTGAAAAATAATCAAAAGACCTGATCAGACATTTTTCCAAAAAGGGCATACAGAGGGCCGACAGGTACATGAAAAGATGCTCAACATCACTAATCATCAGGGAAATGCAAATCAAAACCACAATGAGATATTACCTCACACCTGTTAGAATGGCTATTATCAAAAGGACAAGAGATAAGTGTTGGCAAGGATGAGGAGAAAAGGGAACTCTGGTTCCATGTTGGTGGGAATATAAATTGGTACAGTCATTATGGAAAACAGTATGGAAATTCCTCAAAAAATTAAAAATATCTCTTTTTTCTGGCAGGAGCAATTAGTAAACCCAGATGGGTGCTTATAAGTAAATCCAGGAATTGTGGAGTTATTGGCATAATACACTTTCTTCTCAGGCTGCTCTGCTGGAGTACTGCCAACTCTCTGCACTCCACAGGCCCCTGCCCCATGGGGTCATAACATGCACAGAAGGAGATATAAGGCCAATCAAGGCTATGTCACATATCTGATTCTTGAGTGCCTTTGTGGCCCCAGACACCCAGTTCCTAAGGATGTATCCTATGGCAAGCCTGTCCATCATGGTTCTAAACAGCTACAGTTTGCTCAAAGCCTTCAGTCTGTTGTCAAGGAGAGACCTGGACACCACTACGGGGCTCTGAGAGTCTTGAGTTCTTACTGGGTTAGTGAAGATTCCATGTACAAATTCTTTGAGGTTATCCTCATTGATTCATTCCATAAAACTATCAAAAGAGATCCTGATCCCGAATGGATCACCAAACCAGTCCACAAGCACAGGGAGATGTGAGGGCTGACATCTGCAGGCTGCAAGAGCTGTGGTCTTGAAAAGGACCACAGTTCCATCACACTGTTGGTGGTTCTTTTCCTTCAGGTTGGAGAAGATGCAATAATGTCTGGTTCCACTTTTACTGCTAACATAGACAATGTTTGTAAAATTCTTACCTAATAATTTATGATGGTCTAAAAACAAACAAAAACAAATTAAAAATGGAACTACCATATAATCCAGCAATCCCTCTTCTGGGAATATATCCAAAGGAAATGAAATTAGTACCTTGAAGAGATATCTGCACTTCCATGTTCAGTGCAGCATTATTCACAGTAGCCAAGATCTAGAAACAACCTAAATATCCATTATGAGATGAATGGATAAAGAAATTGTGGTATATATACACTATGGAATATTATTCAGCCTTAAAAAGAAGGTTTTGCCATTCTTGAAAAAAACATGGATGAAACTAAAGGATACGCCAGTTCTAATTGAACTTATTTGCCTTTTATTAACTTGTTTTCTTTAACTTAGTAGCACATATGGTAAAAATCTCAAACACTATACACACATTTATATGACAAAATATTTATCTCTCTTCCACATCAGACCATCAGCAAAACAGGCTCCCTTCTCAGATGTAAACAATGTTTTCAGTTTTTTGTGTATTGATTTATGAAAATATTCTGGGCATACACAAATCTAGATCCACAATTTTATACACATTTGTGTGGATACTATCCATGCTAATCTACTCCTTGCTTTTTCACTTGAAAGTATTTCTTGGAGATCATAGAGACATAGACTGGTCAAAATGTTTCATAGATCAGTTATCTTTTTTCAAATGCAATGTCAAATAATATTTGCTTCCAACTTTCTGCCTGAAAGGTAGGTCTGCAGCCAGCTGAATTTCCCAGTCTTAGAAATGGCTTTGTTCACTCAGGTGGAGATGGTCAGGGGCTTCTCTTCACCATGCAGTTGAGCAACTGAGAAACCATCAAGTGACGGAATTAGCAGAGTTTTTGTTACTCTCTGTAGGGAGCAACCAGGGGTGGGATCAAATCAAAACCTTCTTTTCCTTGTTAGAAGAGAAAGGAACAAATTTCTTTCTAACACATGTATTGAGACTAAACTATCAAAATGAGAAAGTAGGATTTTTAAATAAAGCAAGAGATTTGTAAATGTTATGGATTTTCCAGTTGTACAGAAATAAAGAATAATTTTTGAAAGTGACATAGAGACCTGGCACATCTTGTATAAAGCCAAAACAGAGTCTATTAGTCCCCTGCTCCCAAAGTTGACGTGCTAGGTCAAAGAGCACCTGGAATTCAGTTTTGAAAGATACTGACAAGTGTCTCTCCTAAAAAGTTGTACTGATTTACACTTCAACCCAAAATATATGTAAATTTCTGTTTTTCCATATTTTAGCTCAGGCTGCATATTTTTAAAATATCTTTTTCAGCTTTATTAAGGTATGATTGATATATATAAAATATGCACATATTTAGTGTATACAATGTGATGGGTTTGGACATATGTATATGCCTGTGATACCATTATCTCCCAAAGTTTCCTTGTCTCTGCTTTTTTTTTCTTTTCTTTTCTCTTTCTTTTTTGTGGTAAGCACACTTAATATGAGATATATATGCCCTTGTAACAAGTTTTGAATTGCAAATTCTGTATTAACTATAGGCACTATGTTATACAGCAGATTTCTAGAATTTACTCATCTTCTAGAACTGATGAGCAATTCTTCATTTTCTCTACCTCCCATCTCCTGCAACCATGGATCTATGTTCTGCTTCTGTCAGTTTGACTGTTTTAGATACATCATATAAACAGAATCATACAGTATTTGTCTTTCTGTGACTGACTGGTTTCACTTAGCATAATGTCACCCAGGTCCACCAATGTTGTTGCAAATGGTAGGATTTCCTTCATTTTTAAGTCTGAATAACATTCCATTGTATATTTATACTCTGCTTTATTCATTTGTCTGTCTCTGAACATTTGAATTTTTTCCATGTCTTGGCTACTATTAATAGTGCTTCAATGAACATTTCTGCAACTTTTACAGGTTAAAGTAGAACTCAGTGTTATTTAAACTGTCATTTTTTAAAATGACCTCTTTTCAAATGTTTATAAGTCATTCGAACTTATTTTTGTGTGACCTCTTCATTCCTTTGTCTAATTTTTAAGTTGAGGTCTTTTCCTTCATTTTTTCTATAAGATTTATATATTAAAAAGAATGTGTCCTCAGGTACATTGCAAATAACATTTCTGTTGTTTTATTTTGCTTTTTATACCAAGTTCTTTTTCTCAAAATTACCAATTTCTTTATATATGGCTTCTGAGTTTTATGTTTGCATAGAACAGCCTCCCTGTCTTCAAGTTCATGAAAGTAATTTTCTCCACATTATCTCACAGTTCTTTTAGCTCTTCATTTATCTTTAAATTGTTGATCCATTTGGAATTGTTTTTAGTGGTTTTTTTCCTTTGGCACTTTTATTGAATGATCCAGTTTCCCTGTTATATCAAGCATTAAATTTATTATATCATAAATTTCCACATGGTTTTTCATATATTTGTAGGTTCTGTATTTATTTATTGCTTTATTTATTAACATGTAAGAAAAAAATAGTTTTGTGTGATAAACAGAATAATGTCCCCCCAATGTCCACATCTTAATCCCCAGAACCTGTGAATATGTTACTTATGTGGCAAAAGGGACTTTAGAGATGAGATGAATTTAAGGATTTTGAGATGGGGCGATTATTCTGGATTATGCAGATAAACCCACTATGATAATAGGGGTCCTTATAAGCAAAAGGGGAAGGTAGGAGGTTCAGAGTCATAAAAAGAGATGACAGAGAAGAGACAGGAATGGGGAGACATTGGAAGACGCTTTGCTGCTGACTATGGAAATACAGGAAGGGTCCTTGAGCTAATGAATGCAGGTGACCTATAGAGGACAGAAAAGGAAAAAAAAAATCTCCCTAATTGCTTTCAGAAGGAGCTAGCCCTAGTGACCCATTTTAGGCTGGTGAACTCCAGAACTTAAGAGAATAAATGCATATCGTTTTAAATCACTGAATTTGTGGTAATTTGTTATAGCAGCAATGGGAAACTGACAAGTCACTGTAGATTTTTAATGAATGTTATCTGTTGGCATTAATTCCCTCATTGCTCTTCTATTTCAGGATTTTCCTTCCCTCTTCTTGCACATTTGCTTTTCCAAATAACCTTTAGATTTTTTTTTATTTGATAGAGACAGCCAGTGAGAGAGGGAGCACAAGCAGGGGGAGTGGGAGAGGAAGAAGCAGGCTCCTAGCAGAGGAGCCTGATGTGGGGCTCGATCCCAGAGTGCTGGGATCATGCCCTGAGCCGAAGGCAGACGCTTAATGACTGCGCCACCCAGGCGCCCCTCCAAATAACCTTTAAAAATTGTTCGTTGAATTCCAAAAATACCCTATTACCTTTTTTATTACTATCACATTAAATTTGTTGATATCAAATATCTGAGTCCCAACCACTTTTGAATGAATTTGTCAGTGAGAGGCAGATCAGTCAGCGCCTGGAAGTTATAAGGGCAACACTCAGTTATCAACATAAAATGAAAATTGATCCCCTAACAAGGCAGAAACAAGGTTTCCGAAACAGAAAAGGGTTTCTGGAAGATGGAATTCTGCTTCAAGAATGTAAAATAGGAATGTTCTCCCTGATTTGCAGATTCCTGGCCTGCCCTATCAATTTCAGATATGCCAGCCCTACAATCACATGTGCTGATTCCTTAAAACAAACCTGTCTTTCAAATCTGTCTTCATAAAACAAATCGTCTTAAAACAAATCTATAATATACGTATTTCTCCAGAGAAGTAGAACCAATAGGAGTATATATCTCATCTATTGGTTCTACTTCTCTGGAGAATGCTGACTGATACAAGTATTAATGCAAACTCAAATGGAAAACAAAATGTATGCATTCAGCAAATTAGAACTGTATATATGCATTGATGTCAATGAAGAAACCAAGACTTATTAGGATAGAGTTCAAGTGATCAGTCATCAGGTTATTTTTTGTCTTTGTAATCTTCAGGAATTTTTTTCATCAAATCACAGACTACATGGTGAAACTGTTGCAAAATAATTTCTGGTTTTGTCAAGTAGTTTTTTGTTTTCTTAGGTTCTGTTTCTTTAGACATTAGAACTTGTAATTGTTATTTTAATTTTAATTTTTTGATGTAAAGTTCGATGATTCATTAGTTGCATATAACACCCAGGGCACCATGCAATACGTGCCCTCTTTACTACCCATCACCAGTCTATCCCATTCCCCCACCCCCCTCCCCTCTGAAGCCCTCAGTTTGTTTCTCAGAGACCATAGTCTCTCATGCTTCATTCCCCCTTCTGATTACCCCCCTTTCTTTATCCCTTCTTCTCCTACCAATCTTCCTAGTTCTTATGTTCCATAGGTGAGAGAAACCATATGATAATTGTCTTTCTCTGCTTGACTTATTTCACTTAGCATTATCTCCTCCAGTGCCGTCCATGTTGCAGAAAATGTTGAGAACTCATTCCTTCTGATAGCTGAGTAATATTCCATTGTATATATGGACCACAACTTCTTAATCCAGTCATCTGTTGAAGGGCATCTCGGCTCCTTCCACGATTTGGCTATTGTGGACAATGCTGCTATGAACATTGGGGTGCATACGGCCCTTCTCTTCACTACATCTGTATCTTTGGGGTAAATACCCAGTAGTGCAATGGCTGGGTCATAGGGTAGCTCAATTTTTGACTTTTTAAGGAACCTCCACACTGTTTTCCAGAGTGGCTGTACCAACTTGCATTCCCACCAACAATGAAGGAGGGATCCCCTTTCTCCACATCCTCTCCAGCAATTGTTCTTTCTTACCTTGTCAATTTTTGCCATTCTAACTGACGTAAGGTGGTATCTTAGTGTGGTTTTGATTTGAATTTCCCTGATGGCTAATGATTTTGAACATTTTTTCATGTGCCTGATAGCCATTTGTATGTCTTCATTGGAAAAGTGTCTGTTCATATCTTCTGCCCATTTTATGATTTGTTTATTTGTTACTCATGTATTGAGTTTGAGAAGTTCTTTGTAGATCTTGGATACCAGTCTTTTATCTGTAGTATCATTTGCAAATATATTCTCCCGTTCCGTGGGCTGCCTCTTAGTTTTTTTGACTGTTTCCTTGGCTGTGCAGAAGTTTTTATCTTGATGAAGTCTTACAAGTTCATTTTATCTTTTGTTTCTCTTCCCTTTGGAGATGTGTCATGAAAAAGGTTGCTGTGGCCGATGTCATAGAGGTTGCTGCCTATGTCCTCCTCTAGGATTTTGAAGGATTCCTGTCTCACATCGAGGTCCTTCATCCATTTGGAGTTTAACTTTGTGTATGGTGTGAGAGAGTGGTCAAGTTTCATTCTTTTGCATGTAGCTGTCCAATTTTCCCAGCACCATTTATTGAAGACACTGTCTTCTTTCCACCGGATGTTTTTTTCTGCTTTATCAAAGATTAGTTGCCCAAAGAGCCAAGAGTCCATTTCTGGGCTCTCTATTCTGTTCCATTGGTCTATGTGTCTGTTTTTGTGCCAGTACCATGCTGTTTTTGTGATCACAGCTTTGTAGTACAGCTCGAAATCTGGCATTGTGATGCCCCCAGCTTTGTTTTTCCTTTTCAACAGTTCCTTGGTGATTTGGAGCCTTTTCTGGTTCCATACAAATTTAAGGGCTACTTGTTCCAATTCTTTGAAAAATGTCATTGGTATTTTCATCGGGATAGCATTGAAAGTGTAGATTGCTCTGGGTAGCATGGACATTTTAACTATGTTAATTCTTCTGATTCATGAGCATGGAATATTTTTCCATCTTTTTGTGTCTTCTTCAAAGTCTTTTAAGAGTGATTTATAGTTTCTAGAATATAGACCCTCTACGTCTCTGGTTAAGTTAGTTCCAATGTAACTTATGGTTTTGGTGCTATTGTAAATGGGACGGATTCCCTAATTTCTCTTTCTTCAGTCTCATTATTCATGTATAGAAATGCAACTGATTTCTGAGCATTGATTTTGTATCCCGCCACATTACTGAATTGCTATAACTTCTAATAGTTTGGGAGTGGATTCTCTTGGGTTTTCCATATAGAGTATCTTGTCATCTGTGAAGAGAGACAGTTGACTTCTTCTTTGCCGATTTGGATACCTTTTATCCCTTTTTGTTGTCTGATTGCTGTTGCAAGGACTTCTAGTACTATGCTGAATAATATGGTGAGAGTGGGCATCCTTGTCATGTTCCTGATCTTAAGGGAAAGGCTTCCAGCTTTTCCCCATTGAGAATGGAATTTTCTGTAGGCTTTTCATAGATGGTTTTTATGAGATTTAGGAATGTACCCTCTATCCCTACACTCTGAAGGGTTTTAATCAGGAAAGGATGCTGTATTTTGTCAAATGCTTTTTCTGCATCTATTGAGAGAATCGTATGATTTTTGAATTTTTCTTTCTGAATAAAATCTAGGACCCCAATCGATTTGTGAAAGTTGAACCACCCTTGCATCCCAGGGATGAATCCCACTTGGTCATGATGGATAATCCTTTTAATGTACTGTTGGATTCTATTAGCCAGGATCTTGAGAATTTTGGCATCCATATTCATTAGGGAAATCGGTCTGTAATTCTCCTTTTTGATAGGGTCTTTGCCTGGTTTGAGGATCAAGGTAATATTGGCCTCATAGAATGAGTTTGGTAGCTTTCCTTCTGTTTCTGTTTTTTGAAATAGCTTTAGAAGAATAAGTATTATTTCTTCTTTGAATGTTTGGTAGAATTCCCCTGGAAAACCATCTGGGCCTGTAGTTTTGTTTTTTGGAAGGTTGTTTATCACTGACTCAATCTCTTCATAATTAATTGGCCTGTTTAAATAATCAATTTCTTCCTGTTTCAGTCTTGGTAGTTTATAGGTTTCCAGGAAGGCCTCCATCTCTTCCAGATTTCTTAATTTATTGGCATAAAGCTGTTGATAAATGTTTCTAATAATCCTTCCAATTTCATTGGTGTTGGTAGTTACCTCTCCTTTTTCATTCATAATTTTATTAATTTGGGTGCTTTCTCTATTCTTTTGGATAAGTCTTGCTAGTGGTCTGTCAATTTTATTAATGCTTTCAAAGAACCAGCTTCTAGTTCTGAATGAGATATCTGACCTACTTATCATGTGGAGTAAATAAAAGAACAATTCTGCACATATACAAATACAGCTATATTTAAATGGCCTGTGTAGGTTGAAAGAATTAAGGTGATTATTCCATGGAGTAAATACTTTTCATAACAGCAGTTATGTCTTATATTCTATATAGATACCTATATAGATATAGATATATAGAGATTCTATATAGATACCCTATGGTTCTATTTCTCTGGAGAAATACGTATATCATATATACATGAAATTTTCTTTTTAAGTAGGTTGTAAGCCCAGCATGGAGCCCAATATGGGGCTCAAACTCATGACCCTGAGATCAAGACCTGAGCTGCGTTCAAGAGTGAGACAGTTACCCGACTAAGCCACCCAGTGTCCCTATAGGAGAGATTTTTAAAAGAAATCAGCTCATGTTGTTGCCTGGCAAGTCTAAAATTGATAGGGCAGGCCAGCAAGCTAGAAACTTGGGCATAATTTTTCTGTTTTACAGTCTTGAAGCAGAATTCCTTCTTACAGACACTTAAGATTTTGCTCTTAAGGCCTTCAACTGATTGGGTGGGGGCCTACCCACATCACTGAGGGCAATATCCTTCCCTTAAAGTCAACTAATTGTAGATGTTAATCTCATAGACAAAATATCTTCACAGCAAATTTTAGGCTCCTGTTTGACCAAACAACTGTTTTCTGTAGCCTGGCTCAGTTGACACATAAAATTAACCATTATACTACCATTACACAAATAAATGATCTTAATCACCATTTTTTTAGAATAACGTAGACGAAGGAGTGCAGCAACATGCAGTTATAAAAGTAGTTGAAAGTACAATCCAAACGAGATTAACTTTTGAGTCTGATTCTCCCTGAAGATCATCAATGCAAATGAAATATACTGAAAAATGATGCAATTAATCATGTGTCTCTTATGTAATATGACCAATTTTGTGGAAGTCAGTTATATGTCATAAATCTATATCTAATCACAAAGTAAACTTGAGTTTAGCTCATTGCTCCAAGTGAAATGGAGATCTGTAAAAAATCTAAGTAATCTAACTGAAGATAGCAATGCTTTATAATTTATTTGTCTGTGAGTAAACTTATATGAACCTGTGGAGTCTAATACCAATCAATAAGCAAATGCCAATCAACACCAACAAGCTAGTGCATATAGATAAATTTGAAGGCAAAATTTATATGGCCCACAGAAGCTGACAAAATAACATGCTTCTGATTACTGCAAGAGTCAATGAAGTTAAAATTTTGTAGCTTGACAGATAGTATCTTGTTAGGTTCTTTCATTTCATGGCCCAGGAAACTGAAGCTTTTTAAATCATACCCATACCTTCTGACTCGAAGTCCATGCTCTTTCTGTTATGTCTCAGTGTGCTTCACCAGTTGTTGGCAGCTTGATGCACCCTTTTTGTGTGCTGAGTTCTCTGATGAGGACAGTAGAATTAACAAGAACTTCACAAGACAGGTCAAATTTTCCACCGTACAACTGAAATCAATAATAACATAAGCATAAGCGATCTTCCATTTTCTCCATGGGGATTCTCTATAATCTAACATACCTGTGGTTCAAACCTTTTGGCTTAAACTGCTAACACCACGGTTATAGAATTACATTAATGACAAATTAGAGTATTTAACTTACCACAATATTTTCAAAAAATTGGGACATTTTCTCCTTCTCTCTCCTCATCACCATGCTCTTGGGATTATGAAGGCTATTACTTTATTTGGAGTCATTGTCAATGAAATATACTTCTTTTCTCAAGATCTCTTTCTGCCCATAATATCAAATAAATAAAAGTAAAAGATCTATTCAGTATCTGAAGGAGGGGAAAGAGTCTACTTAAATACTTTGTGGACTTTTCAGTATTATACTCCTTTTCAAATTTCATGCTTAAAGATCAACATTTTAACAAAAATACATATTGTTCATACTTGTACCCTTAAGTTTATAGTGTCCACATTAGACACAACTGTTTGTCTTTCTCCAAAGAAAATTTAGACAGTACCAAAAAATAGGAAAAAAATACATTGTCCTACTCATGAAAGTAAAACACCAGTAACTATGACTGTTATATTGAACTATGAAAAGAACCAGGTTCTCAGGGCCAGAAAAATGTTTGTTCATGGCAGGAGTCGGGCACACAGAAGCAAAGACTGTCACCCAGAGATTGAGAACAGGCTCAGAATGTATGTGAGGCAGTTTGTGAAGGAATTTTGCACCATACTAAGGGATTAAGTATTATGTTTTGAATACTGTGGAATCCTCAGAGTATTCTAGATATTCTAAAATATAAAATGAAAATGATGATGATTTTGTTTCTGAAAGCATAAAGCTTTTTGCTTGTTATGGTTCATAATACAGATAATGTAATTGATTGGCTTATTGATTCACTTTAAGATTTATTTTCGTAAAAAGAAAAAAATCACATTCAAGGAAAAAGTACAAAGAAACAGTTAGAAAGAAACAAACTTTCTAGTTTTGGATATAAATACAGATAATAACTCTTAAGAAAATTTATTACAAGTAAACAGAGTCAGCTATGCTCCTAATATGGGGAATGATTATTTGCTCTTATCAAAAAAAATCATTTTCTTTGTTAAATAATTCAGTGGAGTTATAAAAACAACATTCTCTGGAGTCTAACTGCTTTGGCTGAATATTGACCTCCAATAATTTAATTTATCTGCAAACCCCACCCTTAGATTTAAGCAAGAGAGGCTCTGATTTCAGCCCTTACCTCAGATACAACCCTTTCCCACTTTTGAATGCTTTCATTTGAGGGTTCTGAGTTCACCTCTGGTATCTGGGATTGTTCTTCATGGACCATACCACCTGTGCAAAGCTCACCAAGCCCAGATGGGAACCAGTATGGGCCCTGGTATCCATCTCTCTCTCCTTCAGCAGGCTTTCTAACTCCACTGTGTGGGGGGTGATCAGATGCCCAAAGAGCTTCAGACCTATACCTATAAGGAATCTAAAGCTTTATTGCTAAGTATTAGTTACTGGAGGGTGTCCTGGCTAGTGTGGTGTTTCTTTTACATATTCATGCAAGATTGGACCACCAGAATAGTACTCATGTGCTGATTTTGGATGACTTTCATATCAGACACAGGATGAATCCAGATTTCTGTACTACTTACTAATAATGGCCCAATTCCTACCCTGGGCTTCAACCATGTGTGGGGTCCCAAACATCACTTGATCCATCAGTGTTTCATCATAGGGCCAATCTGGTTGACAACACCTTAGGGGAGTGGGAATTATTTTACTTTGTTTCTCCTGCCCTTGGTACCTCAGGCAGTTACTCCCTTCACAAGAGGCCCCATTCTATATGTGTCAAGCTATCCTCTGGGGAGTAGCCCTGCCTATCTTCTCAGATAACTTTTAAGACTTTTTCAGCAGCGCCAATCGGACCCTGTCTCCAATTAATGTGATTACATCATGCTCTCCTGGGTTGGTCTTAGGCTGTCCTGGATGAGGAACACACATTCCTTGCACAAATGGAGCTTCTCTTCTTTTTTTTTTTTTTTTAATATTTTATTTATTTATTCGACAGAGATAGAGACAGCCAACGAGAGAGGGAACACAAGCAGGGGGAGTGTGAGAGGAAGAAGCAGGCTCATAGCAGAAGAGCCTGATGTGGGGCTCGATCCCAGATCGCCGGGATCACGCCCTGAGCTGAAGGCAGACGCTTAACCGCTGTGCCACCCAGGTGCCCCGGAGCTTCTCTTCTCACTTCCCTCATCTATCCTTCCAGCTGGTGATTGTGTATGGAAATCAGTAATACTGGAAAGATCACATGCTAGAAATGTAGCAATTGTGGCTGCGAGAGTTCAAGAGAGACATGTATGAAAGCTGTGTTGCTCTAGAGTTATACTCTAGAGATATCAAATAGTAAATTTCACATGAACACCTGTGATATGATAATTAATTTTACATGTCATCTTAACTGGACTAAAGGATGACTAGGTAGATGGTAAAACATTATTTCTTCATACGTCTGGAAGGATGTGACTGGAAGATATTAACATTTGACCCAGTTAGTCTGAGTAAAGAACATTACCCTCACCAATGCAGAGGGGTGTCATCCAATCCGATGAGGGGGCCTAAGTAGAACAAAAAGGAGGAGGAAGGGAAATTCTTTCCCTCTGCTTGAACTGAGACATCCATCTTCTCCTGCCCTTGGACACTCCTGGTTCTCAAGCTTTCGTACTCAGACCCAGACTTCTGCCATCACCTCTGATCCTGCCCCTATCTCCTGATTCTTGGGCCTCATTTGGATTTGTACTTATACAGTTGACCTTCTTGGTTCTCCAGCATGCAGACAGCACATCATGGGACTTCTACACCTCCATAACCACATGAGTTATAACAAATAACAAATCTCTTCTTATCTACCTATTATCTATCTATCTATCTATCTATCTATCTATCTATCTATCATCTATCTATCTATCTATCTATCTATCTATCTATCATCTATCATCATCTATCATCTCCTATTGGTTCTGTTTTTCTGGAGAACCCTGACTAATGTGTTACATAACATTGGGGTTTTAGTCATTATCTCTGAATTTGATAGACTTTAGTAATTTCCCCAAATGACCAAAGTTCATTCCATGTGAAGATACCAATTCTACATATGAACCATGCACAGGGCATAAGAAACCAGAAACTTGAAATGAAGGTAAAAAAAAAATATCCATGCTTTCCTGCAGATCGGAGCCCTCTGGACTCTAAATGTGCTAGAATTCCAGACTGAATGGAGCAGTTCTAGATACTAAACCTTCAAGACAATTATTAGGCTCTCGTGTTTTCAAACAGTATAATATATTTTGTGTTTAACATGCTTTGTGTTGCCTGAGAATACAGCTGTTTTTAGATGGGTATGTTGAAAATACTATCATGCATGCAAGCTTATTTTTAGGCAGGATACTGTAGCCACAAAACTTGCTGTCATTTAATTCTATGCTGCAATTTTCTACAGTCCCATTCTCCAGGGTAATGTTAGGAGATCCAGTTTTTCAAAAAATGGTCTTATTAGTTTGCAAATATTATTAGAGTCTTGTTACCAAGGAGTTGCAGAGTCAGTTAAGCATCACAGCTTCCCTTGCTCAGGTTTATTGAAATATAATTGACGTATAACATTGTGTAAGTTCACGGTGTATGACATGATTCTCAGATAGACATATATATTGCAAAATGATTGCCTCAATAAGGTTAGTTATCCATTTCCTCACATAATTATAATGTGTGTGTGCATGTGGTAACAATATTTAAAATCTACTCTCTCAGCAACTTTCAGATTGACTATAGTCACCATGCTGTGCACTAGATCCCAGGAATCTATTCACCTTTAAACTGGAAGTTTGGATCCTTTGGCCAACATCTCCCCATTTCCCTCACTTCCTGCCCCAGGTAGCCACCCTTCCATTCTACTTCTTTGACAAGTTTTGACTTGGATAAACACAAACAAAAAAGAGAGAGAGAGAGAGAGAGAGAGAGAGAGAGAGAGAGAGAGAAGTTAATGCCTAATAAATTTTGGAACAATCAGAACATGCACATTTTAATCAAATATTCTGAAAAATCTTGGAACAAAGTCATAAAAAAAGTTGAGAGAAACAAAAATATCTACTTTCATTTTGCTAAAGATTTTAACAGAATGCAGTTTGAGGCAATGCAGGAATATTGCCTAAATTTCAACTGAAGTGGTGAAGGAAACCTATTTGGGGTGAATAATAAGCCTTGCTAGTTGGATTCAATGGATTGAAGAGCCAAAGTCTGCAAGAAAGACAACTGCAGGGGGGTCAGCTGAGAAGCCACCACTAAAATTGTTCCAACTTGAAGTGTAGGAGGTTTTTAGGGAAGATTAAGGAGCCATATTTTAAGAGCAAGATTTCAGCTGTTAGTTTGTTTTTCACAACTGTTTTCCTTACATCTCATGTTAGAAAAGGATTTACCCTAGCTGGCAACCACTGGCCTAGAGCATGAAAAATGAAAATAACTATGACATTCCAATAAACGTTTATCCTTTACTTACTCATAACTTTGGACAGATCACTTCACCTTTCTGTGCCCCATTTCTGCAAATGTAGAATGATGTTTATAATAGTACAGACTTCAGAACATGGACTTCTGAAAAATTAAATAAGGTAACCCATATACAATTCTAACCTCAGTCCATGTGCATAACAAATCTAACTATATATTTTAATTGGCTAATGCTTTTCTAAATAAAGAACTAAATGGCAGCTCTTAATTTCTGTTACAACCATGAATCTCATAATTGATTTCTCAAAAGCATCGTGAAGCCTAGGGTTTTAGTACCCTAAATTGTAGGTCTTTGGTTTCTTATAAATAAACAGGGAAGTTCCATCTAGTTATGGAGTTGGTATAAAAAATTAGTGATATTTTAGAGCCTATGTGAAATTACTTGGCCCAGAGATGATGCTTAATTGATAGAAGCTACTGTGGTTATGCCTCAGTTCTGCATTTACTGAGCTCATTGTGATACCAGATAATTTTTAGGGAAAGGAGTTGAGTCCAGAATTGCCCTGTTCCTGAGAGAGGGCAAGTTGTGATCTTGAAGGGGGATCTTCTCCCACTTTGGGCTCAGAGTACATGAGATCCCATTTTATTCCATGTTGTTCTCAGAGACATAACCTGTGACCCTCTCATGCTGGCTTTGAAGATTTTATTTATTTATTTGAGAGAGAGAGAGAGAGTAAGAGAGAGAGAGCACAGAGGGGGAGGGTCAGAGGAGTGTGGGGAGCCCAATTCGGGACTTGATCCTGGAACTCTGGGATCATGACCTGAGCCTAAGGCAGCTGATTAACCAACTGAGCCACCCAGGCACCCTCATGCTGGGTTTAAATGGTCACAGTAAAAACATTAACACTAGTTCAGTATGTTTTACTATTTTACTATTTTCCACTTGGGAATATCTGTAAAGCTGCTGTTTTCTGGTGAGTCAAATTATTCCCCCAATCTTATTTTCTTCCTATTGCAAGTCTATAGCATATATTCATAGACACTTGATGCCAATAAAGTTATAAAATGCAAAAAAAAAAAACCCACAAAGAATTTACCCTACATAAAGAGGTAACTTTCTAGACTTTCCTAAAAATATTTCATTAAAGAAAAAGGTTCCAAAGTAATCAATGCCATTAACTCAAATTTTTTCTAAATGAACAAAATCAGAATTAAATTATTTATGACAAATGTATGAAGTCCAGGGGCTGCAGCACTGAGATTTAGGAATGTCATGACCAGGATCATTCCCAGGGATGTGTCCTTGCCTCAAGCCTTACTGTCCACATTCATGTCTTGCTTCCAAGCGTCCTTCTATCCTTATGTGGGATCCCATAAACCACACAGTGTTCTTCCAATAAATTCTGAAGTTAGCCAGAATCCATTGCTATGTCTTGCAACCAAGAACAATGACTGATATAACTTCTCAATCTTTGTTTAATTTATCAGTTTTTCCTTGATCGCTTAATTTCTAGATGCATTTTTAAAAAGTTAACATTGGTCATAAAAGCAATTACATAAGTTTTTGTGGATTTTATAGATATGTAACCATTATTAGTACATTATCTAGGATAAAATGTCTTTCACATTCCAAATTCATTTTGCAAAGAACTTTGGCAAAGATTAGTTGTTTTTTCAGTTGGGAGTTCCTGAACCATTAGCAGGCAGATTTTTTCTTTTAATACAAAGAAAATTCATTGTACAAAAATAATTATTTTCACAGTCAAGCTTTCTAACTATCAAACTTCCTAGCTAAGCTTTCTTCTTCAAAAGCCTGTTATTATCCCAGCTAAGGAACTATATATAGGAGCTCAAATTTCCATCAGATTGATGAAATGTCAGCTCTTTCAGAGAATGGGTTTTCAGTAATCCATCTGGTAATGGTTTGAAATTAAAAAAAAAACTATGCAATTTCAAAATAAAAGACAAGAGAAAAATATTTAAATCCTTTTGCCATATTATTTTGACATAGTAGCATATTTACTTAATGGAAGGTTTTCACCAGCAATTATAGTTTCCATCAAGGCCATTGCTTATGCTCAAACTGTAATTAGTTTGGATTTGCTATAGTTCACATCTCATTCTCTAACTTACTTACAATGAAATTATGACTGGAATTTAAAACGTTCAAAATTACCCTTGAAACTCTTTGCCTCTTCCTCAGTGAAGAAATTCTCTTTAAAATGGATGATTTGATGAAAAGTCTAACATGAATGAAAAATTGTGAGAGATGATCTCAAAGTTACCTAGCCAATCAGTGGCAAAATCAGGATCTGAGTATAGATCTTCTGCTGCAAGGTCAGGTACTGTTATCAGAAAGACACAGTCTTCCTTTTTATCACCATTTTAGAATATTTTCCTGGAAACAAACTCCCAAAATATATCATTGTGGAGAACTATCCCAATTGCTTTCTTCATGTTAGTCTGAATGTGTGGGGTGATTTTTAGTTCCTCTATGTCCATACATAAGAGAGCTTATGTTGGTGAATTCTAAGGCTATTAATGTTAAAATCAATTAGAGTCTCAAAATTCAATTTATTTTAACACTTTTTTATTTAAATTCAATTAGCCAACATACAGTATAGTTTCAGATGTAGAATTCAACTAATCATCAGTTCCATGTAACACCCAGTGCCCATCACATCACATGCCCTCCTTAATGCCCAGCACCCAGTTACCCCATCCTTCCACCCACTTCCCCTCCAGCAACCTCAGTTTGTTTCCTATAGTTCAGAGTTTCTCATGGCTTGTCTTCCTCTCTGATTTCTTCTCATTCAGTTTTCCCTCCCTTCCCCTATGATTTTCTGCACTGTTTCCTATATTCCACATATGAAACCATATGATAACTGTCTTTCTCTGACTGACTTATTTCACTCAGCATAATACCCTCCAGTTCCACCCATGTCAATGTAAGTGGTCAGATTTCATCTTTTTTGATGGCTGAGTAATATTCCATTGTGTGTGTGTGTGTGTGTGTGTGTGTGTGTGTGTGTGTGTGTATATATATATATATATATATATATATATATATATATATATATATATATATATATAACATCTTCTTTATCCATTCATCTGTCAGTGGACATCTGGGCTTTTCTCACAGTTTGGCTATTCTGGATATTGCTGCTATAAAAATTGGGGTGCATGTGCCCCTTCTGATCACTACATTTGTATCTTTGGGATAAATACCTGGTAGCACAGTTGCTGGGTCAAAGGGTAGCTCTATTTTTAACTTCTTGAAGAACCTCCATACTATTTTCCAGAGAGGTTGTACCAGCTTGCATTCCCACCAACAGTGTAAGAGTATTCTCCTTTCTCTGCTTCCTTTGTCATTTGCTTATTTATTAACGTTAGCCATTCTGACTGGTGTGAGGTGGTATCTCATTGTGGTTTTGATTTGTATTTTCCTGATGCCAAGGGAAGTTGAGCATTTTTTCATATTTCTATTGGCCATTTGTATTTCTTCTTTGGAGAAATGTCTGTTCATGTCTTCTGCCCATTTCTTGACTGGATTATTTGAAAGAATTAATAAGATCAATAAATCCCTAGCTAGACTTACCAAAAAGAAAAGAGAAATGACCCAAAAAAATAAAATCATGAATGAAACAGGAGAGATCACAACCATCAAAGAAATACAAACAATTATAAGAGAATATTATAAAAAACTATATGCCAACAAACTGGGCAATCTGGAAGAAATGCACAAATTCCTAGAACCACATAAGTTACCAAAACTTAAACAGGAATAAATAGAAAATCTGAACAGACCCCTAACGAGCAAGAAAATTGTAGCAAAAAACTCTCAACACAAAAGAGTCCTGGGCCAGATGGCTTCCCTGGGGAATTCTACCAAACATTAAAAAAAAAAAAGACTTAATACCTACTCTTCTGCAGCTGTTTCAAAAAATAGAAACGGAAGGGAAACATCTAAACTTATTCTATGAGGCCAGCATTACCTTGATCCTAAAACCAGACAAAGACTCCACCAAAAAGGAGAATTACAGATCAATATACCTGATGAACAGGAATGCAAAAATGCTCACCAAAATACTAGCCAATAGAATCCAATGGTACATTAAAAGGATTATTCACCACAAACAAGTGGGATTTATTCCTGTGCTGCAAGGGTGGTTCAACATCCACAAATCAATCAATATGATATACCACATTAATAAAAGAAAGGACAAGAACCATATGATCCTCTCGAGAGATGCAGAAAAAGCATTTGACAAAGTACAGCATCCTTTCTTGATTAAAACTCTCCACAGTGTAAACCCAAAAGACTCCACCCCCAAATTACTAGAATTCATACAATTCAGTAATGTGGCAGGATACAAAATCAATGCTCAGAAATCAGTTGCACTTCTATACACAAACAATGAGATTGAAGAAAGAGAAATTAGGGAATCAATTCCATTTACAATAGCACCAAAAACCATAAGATATCTCGGAATAAACTTACCCAGAGAGGTAAAGGATCTATACACTAGAAACTACAGAACACTGATGAAAGACATTGAAGAAGACACAAAAAGATGGAAAAACATTACATGCTCATGGATCAGAAGAATAAACATAGTTAAAATGTCTATGCTACCCAGAGCAATCTACACTTTCAACACCATCCCAATCAAAATACCAATGACATTTTTCAAAGAGCTGGAACAAACAATCCTAAAATTTGTGTGGAACCAGAAAAGACCCTGAATCGCCAAGGAAATGTTGAAAAAGAAAAACAAACCTGGGAGCATCATGTGGCCGGATTTCAAGCTATACTACAAAGCTGTGATCATCAAGAGAGCATGGTAATGCCACAAAAACAGACCCATAGATCAGTGCAACAAAATAGAGACTCCAGAAATGGACCCTTGACTTTATGATCAACTAATCTTTGACAAAGCAGGAAAAAACATCCAGTGGAAAAGAGTCTCTTCGATAAATGGTACTGGGAAAATTGGACAGGTATATACAAAAGAATGAAACTTGACCACTCTCTCACACCATACACAAAGATAAACTCCAAATGGATGAAAGTCCTCAATGTGAGACAAGAATCCATCAAAATCATAGAGGAGAACATAGGCTGTAACCTCTTCGACATTGGCCACAGCAACTTCTTTCATGACACATCTCCAAAGGCAAGGGAAACAAAACAAAACATGAACTTTTGGGACTTCATCAAGATAAAAAGTTTCTGCACAGCAAAGGAAATGGTCATCAAAACAAAGGGGCAACCCACATAATGGGAGAAGATATTTGCAAATGAAACTATAGATAAAAGGCTGGTATCCAAGATCTATAAAGAACTTCTCAAACTCAATACATGGGAAACAAATAATCAAATCAAAAAATGGGCAGAAGATATGAACAGACACTTTTCCAATGAAGACATACAAATGGCTAACAGACAAATGAAAAAATGTCCAAAATCATTAGCCATCAGGGAAATTCAAATCAAAACCACCTTGAGACACCACCGTATGCCAGTTAGAATGGCAAAAATGGACAAGACAAGAAACAACAAACGTTGGAGAGGATGTGGAGAAAGGGGATCCCTCTTACACTGTTGGTGGGAATGCAAGTTGGTACAGCCACTTTGGAAAACAGTGTGGAGGTCCCTCAAAAAGTTAAAAATAGAGCTACCCTATGACACAGCTATTTCACTACTGGATTTTTACCCCAAAAATACAGACATAGTGAAGAGAAGGGCCATATGCACCCCAATGTTCATAGCAGCATTGTCCACAATAGCTAAACTGTGGGAGGAGCCAAGATGCCCTTCAACAGATGACTGGATTAAGATGATGTGGTCCATATATACAATGGAATATTACTCAGCCATCAGAAAGAAGGATTACCCAACATTTGCTGCAACATGAATGGGACTGGAGGAGATTATGCTAAGTGAAATAAGTCAAGCAGAGAAAGACAATTATCATATGGTTTCATTCATTTATGGAACATAAGGAATAGCAGGGAGATCGGTAGGAGAAGGAAGGGAAAAATGAAGGGGAGGTAAACAGAAGGGGGAATGAACCACGAGAGAGTATGGACTCTGGGAAACAAACTGAGGATTTCAGAGGGGAGAGAGTGGGGGGACGGGCTAGCCCAGTCATGGGTATTAAGGAGGGCATGTATTGCAAGGAGCACTGGGTGTTATATGCAAACAATGAATCATGGAACACTACAACAAAAACTAATGATGGTGACTAACATAATAAAAAATAACATAATAAAAAATTTTTAAAAAATCCACGGTGTAGGGATAGAGGGAACATACCTCAATATCATAAAAGCCATATAAGAAAATACTCTCAGGGGCGCCTGGGTGGCACAGCAGTTAAGCGTCTGCCTTCGGCTCAGGGCGTGATCCCGGCGTTATGGGATCGAGCCCCACATCAGGCTCCTCCGCTATGAGCCTGCTTCTTCCTCTCCCACTCCCCTTGCTTGTGTTCCCTCTCTCGCTGGCTGTCTCTATCTCTGTCAATAAATAAATAAAATCTTAAAAAAAAAAAAAGGAAATACTCTCAGTGGGGAAAAACTGAGACCTAAATGCGAGACAGGAATCCAGCAGAATCTTAGAGGAGAACATAGGCAGCAACCTCTTTGACCTTGGTTGCAGCAACTTCTTGCTACACATATCTCCAATGATAGGGAAACAAAAGCAAAAATGAACTATTGGGACTTCATCAAGATAAAAAGCATTTACACAGCAAAAGAAACAGTTAATAAAACTAAAAGGCAACCTATGGAATGGGAGAAGATATTTGCAAATGACATTTCAGATAAAGGGCTAGTATCCAAAATCTATAAGGAACTTACTAAACTCAACACCCAAAGAACAAATAAATCAGTCAAGAAATGGGCAGACGATATTTTAACACTTTTTGATAATATTTGGGTGCTTGTTAAGAACATTTTCACACCAAAAACTGACTCTCAATGTCTTTTATTTATTGAACCAATGTTATTGAGCACTGACTAGGGACGAGGCACTGTTCTGGCACTTGGAATGCCTCAGGGAACAAAAGAAACACAAATCTCTTCTCTCATGGACCTTACGTTTGAGCAATTAAAAATAGATAGTAAACAAAATAAGATCCTTTGGCTAGTTTTAAATAGAAGAGCAACATGTACACCTGAAACTAATATAACATTGTATATCAACTATACTGCAATTAAAAATAAATAAAAATCAGAGTACCTGGGTGGCTGTTGGTTAAGCATCTGATTTCACTTAGATCAGAATCTCACGGCCCTGAGATGGAGCCCTACGTTGCAATCCCCACTGAGCAGGGAGTCTGCTTCTCCCTTTCCTCTCCCTCTGCTTCTTCCCCTGCTTGTACTCTCTCTTTCATATAAATAAATAAAATATTTTTAAAAAATTAAAAGTAGGGGCACCTACGTGGCTGTCAGTTAAGCAGCAAACTCTGGATTTCAGCTTAGGTCATGATCTCAGAGTGGTGAGATGGAACCTCACATCAGTTTCCATGCTCAGTGGGGAGCATGCTTGAGATTCTCTCCCTCTGCCCCTCTCCCTGTTTGTGTGCTCTCTCGCTCTATAAATCTTTCTTTTTAAAGATTTATTTGTTTATTTATTTGACAGAGAGAGATGGAGAGAAAACATGAGTAGGGAAGAGGGGCAGATGGAGAGAGAGAAGCAGATCCCCACTGAGCTGTGAGCTCAACTCTCAGCTCCATCCCAGGACCCAGGGATCATGACCTGAGCTCCAAGGCAGAGGTTCAACTGACTGAGCCACCCATGCACCTCAATAAATAAATCTTTTAAAAAATTATAAATACATTAAATAAAAGAAGCCAGAAGAAAAAGAAAGGAGGAGGAGGCGAGGAGAAGTAACATGATCTGGCTTGTACTTTAAAAAGGTAATTCTGACTGTTGTAGGGAAAAAACAGTCAAAGGGGTTGCTGGGGGAGAAAAAGGGTAGAAGATGGAAGATTAGTTGAAAATGTCTTACAGTTGTGTCCATGAGAGATGGTGGTGGTGTGGGCCAGATAATGGCAGTAACAGTGATAAGTAGGTTACATTCAGGAAATATTTTTGGGATAGAACCGAGAGGATTTTTGGGCAGATGGGATGTATGGTATGAGATGAAGAGAGGATTCAAAGAGGAGACCAAGGATTCTAAATAAATAACAGGAAAAATGATACTGCTTTCAACTGAGATGGAAAATAACACGAAGGAAGGAAATTTAGGGAAAATCCTTTGTGTACAATAGATTAAAATGTAGATGCTAATCTCAAAAGCAGCCAGTGCCATGTACCTTCATGTGTCTCATAGATGGGGCTGCGTCCTGTGGATGTCTGCAGTGAGTTTGAAGACAAAGAAGGTGACCTGTGCTGGCATCTGGATGTGAGATCCAGTATGGAGAATCAAACTCCTGAGGACTAGCATAAAAAGATTCGGCTTTCAAAGACGTTTATTCAGTGCCATGGATCTGGGCCGTAGCTGAGGTGAAATAGAAGGTGCAACAATCTCACTCTGTCAGTGGTTTATTCCTTCATTTCCTCACTCACAGAGCATATATTTACTCAACTGCTCATTCATCAGGGCAACAAAGACAAATAAAGCGCACTCCTTTCCGTCAAGGCAGAGAAATATAGGGAAGCAGATAAATAAAAATAAATTCCTCCTTCTTATTGATTAGACCTGATGATGTAAAATAGATTTTCCCCCAGAATCAAATATAACATATTCTTGGGGGATCCATAAATTACTTACAAATTTCTACATGTTTGTAATTACAAGGTGATTGTAACCTTTAAAACATTAATTCAAACCTATTCTGAGTCTGCTAGATCTCTCCTTACATAGACTATTACTATTTGATTTCTTTTCTTGCTTTTGCATTTGAGTTCTGTGTTAGTTTCCTTGGGATGTTGTCACAAAATACCACAAACTGGGGAGTTTTGAACAAGAGAGAAATTTATTGCCTCACAGCTCCAGAGGCCAGGGTCCAAAATTCAGGTGTGGTCAGGGCCATGCTCCCTCTGAAGGCACTAAAAAGAAGGATCTGTTCCAGGTCTTTCTCCTCCTAGCTTCTGGTAGTTTCTTGGCTTGTGGCAGAATAGCTCCAATATTCACATGACATTCTCTGTGTGTGTGTCTGTGTCCAAATTTCCCCTTATTAAAAGGACTTCGGTCACATGGGATTAGAGTCCCACCTCACTCCAGTATGATCTTATCTTAACTAATCATACCTTCAGTGACTGTGTTTCCACATTCTGAGATACTGAGGGTTAAGACTTCAACATATGAATTTGAGGGACACACAGTTCAACCCATAGCATGTTCATAATATTTTTGGTTCCAAATGATCACCCAAATTGGCGGTATTTCTTTATTCAAGGTCCATGGACTCCTACATCAGCAGATTGCTTCTTCATGTCCATAAGGTCTCAAGTTTTTAAAATATGGATGTATAGAGACTTCTACTTTAGCAGAAGCCCCAGGGGGCTGGTATTAGAAGGAACTGGGCCCTTTTGTTGAGCTATTATAGCCATTTAATTGTGACTTCATTCCAAGGTCAACATACCAAAATCAAGCCAGAATAATCAGGTTTCTCCTCAGTCTGGGGGAAAAAAAGAGCATGAGAGGTGAAGCTGAAACAGTGAACAAGAAGTGAGAGGAGGCACTCAGCCATGTCGTAGTACTGAACCCAGCGAAAAACCCGAGGAAATAAGTGTCAGCGCTGGGTGAAACCAGATCACAATTGGAGCCAGAATGTTGGAGAGAAAAAGCGTTGGTGCTGGTGTTTAAACTCTGGGAAAATCCAGTGGGTTGTTCTCAGCCTGATGTTGTCTCATGGGTCAGATCCTTAGCCTGTGGAGTCACACATTTCTTTAATAGTTGGACTCATGTGGAATCATCTGAGGAATCCGTGCTTAAGTGAGGTATTCTCACAATATGGTGGGACTTAAAGGTCTCTGAGAACATGATTTTCATTTTGGGAAGAAGGTAGGGACTGACAGTTATGCTTTCAGTGGGTAGGATTTGATGTTTCAAAATTCTTAAACATAACAAAATGTTTTTCCTAAAGCTATTTGAAAAAAAGAATTCTTTAGATGGATCTAAAGTCAAAGGTAAGACCAAAATATAACAGTTACAACACTAAAAATACAATTTAATTTCACATTTGTAAGCAAAGTTAGTAATACAGGGTAAAACAGAAAAAAAGAAAAATCCAACTCAATACTGTTTGCAAAAAACCTATAAAAATAAGTTACATAGAAAGTTAAAGGGCATGGCTAGATAATGGCATATTAAGAACATTATTTCCTCTGTAATAAATATTAAAGTTTAAAAAAATCTGCTTCCTATCAATAATGATTACATAAAATATTAACCCTAAAGCAGAAAAATCTGTTTACCCTTTGTTAAAGAACTGACAGGTCAGTATTCCCTAATACTTACACATTTATAGCTGAAAGACAAAATTCTAAACTGGAGAATGCTTTATGTTTTTATTTTTAAATTTTTCAAATAGATGATTGATATTCATAATCTGTGGAGCACAATTTGTTTTTAAAAATCCACTTGGTATTGCTATTAGGAGCTATGAAAATATTAACAAGGTCATCAGAGCACACTAATGCTGTACTGCCTCTTGAAGAGGAGAATGATGTTACTGATTTAAGGTGTAAGATTTAAGTGGCTAAAACATTACATTTTTTTCCGGCCAACAGCATATATTACATGGGTGGTTTTACATGGGAGGGACACTGGTGGGGTCCAAGTGGAGTACATACCCAAACTGTCACCTGCACAGAGAGAGACATTCACAGGTATAAATAAGTGAAATGTGTTCTGCTGTAATCTATTTAAGTGAGATATGTATCTTGAGTATTTTCCTAAGTGAAATTAGGTTGATAATTGTCATTGTGCCTCACACATACCAAAGTGGCATAAAGGGTAACTACGCAGACTGGAATGCTCCTAAGTCCAAAGGTTGGGGGCTATTCTGACTGTCTAATATCCTTGCAGAATGTCCCTATGTCCTCATATTGTGTTTCTTCAAGTTCAGTAGACTTTTTGGTAAACCATGGGTCTGTGTATGCCAATATGTGTTTGGTCTTGGTCTTTTGACATTCAAAGTGCAATGAATTTTAATATTAGAGAGTATAGAAAGTTCATTGAAATTATATCCAATTCCACAATGATTGTATGTCATATTTAAGATACTACAACTTGTCCAATTTGGGTGTAGCATTAATAGAGATCCAGTGTATGGAGAAAAACTCACTGGCCTAGGACTCCATTTTCCATTTTGCAGTTAGAATGAACTTTAGAAAACACAGATGTAATCTGTGTGCTGTCCTCCCCAAAATGACCAGAGTAGAGACCTTCAACGGGTAGGATGCAGCCCAGACTTCCTGGTATGCCTTCTGAGAATGAAGATTTGATACCTCCTTACCTCTTTAGTTTCATCTCGTCTTTTCTCTTTGCATTCTGTATTTGCAATTTCTCCAATGATCTATACCCTCAGGGAGCATTTTTTAAAATCTCTTCCAAGTCTAAAGGAAATGTTTTAATTTATGGACTTCACTGCTCTCATAATATTTATTATATACAAAGTGCTTTCATAAGTATTATTTATTTGATTCTCACAAGAACAGAATATATTATCCTATTATAATTTGTAATTTAAGGGACTGACACTCACAGGAGTTAAGTAATATCCCAAAGATCACAGTTATTAAGTAAAAAAGACTAGTATTTAAGCATCAGTCTTCTGATCTCATTTCTCTAGTAGATAGTTCACTGCACTAACGTGGTCCCCAAAATGTCCATGTCTAATATCTATAGTTGTGTTACCCTTCTGCTAATCCTAGCATTTTGAGATTTTAATCAGTTCCAAATGATTTATCTGACTTTAATGGTTCTCTATCACCCATTTAATTATATCAGTCTACCATAAAGAAATTCCCAGAACCTGACCAACTTTACCAGCTATATTACAACTGAAGTTCAATGTCAATTCATTTAGCATGTACTTTACTTCTATATGGTAAATAACTCAACTAATATGATCTATGCATATATTATATTATCTAATTTTTACCTAATTATTTAAAAGTTCTTCAGCCTAGAAAATGTGAAGAAATTATGTTTCTTAGTGTTGCTTTTAATCCATAAGTGGTGATTAACAAATAGCATTTGAAGAACCATAATGGAGATAGACTCTCAGCAGCAACTGCAGTTTAAATATCCAGATCAAAAGCCCGCATTTTATTGTACTGACCACAAGCCCTTCATCTCCCTCCATCACATTCAACACCAGAAGTCTACCAATTGGCATAATGGATATTAGGAATGACTTCTCATTGGCAACATGAATAGTGTGCATGAACAGAATGTAAGACGTTACACAAGTTATAAGGAATGGTGATTTCTCAAGAGTCCCATCTGGTCCTAGATTCAGGGATTTAAGAAGATTTTGTCTCTGGCCTCTGGCTAGAAGGTTAGCCAAACTGGCCAATAGAATATAAGCTTATCTGCCTAATAAGAGGTCTTTCCTAGGGGCACCTGGGTGGCTCAGTTGGTTAAGCATCTGCCTTTGGCTCAGGTCATGATCTCAGGGTCCTGGGATTGAGCCCCACATATTTCTCCCTCTCTTTCTTCCTCTCTTTCTGCTTCTCCCCTCCTTCGTTCTCTCTCTCAAATAAATAAATGAAGTCTTAGAAAAATAATGAGGACTTTCTTACATGGCCCTCCCACCTAAAAGGATGGAACTTAAGACTCATTAATGTTGGTATGGATGGGAGGATTCAGTACAAGACATACCCTAATCATTACCTATTTCTGGACTTTAATATTATATAGAGGAAATCTATAACACAGACACACTTCTAAGTATTAAAAGCTATGAATATTTACCTCTTAAAAATCTGATAATTGTGAGTGACGGAATTTTCTTAGGTAAGTTTTCAACAGATCCTTCTAAATCTATTATTAAGCTTTATAAAAACCTTAGAAAGAATATTGCTGGTTCATAAGAAATAACAAAGCAAGTAATATAGAGTTACTTGCAGTTTTGCCTATTTAAAGACTTAGGGAATAAAATTGGCCTTCATTTTTTATTTTATACACCTCTGTATCATTTAAATTATACAATTATTATATTCTGTATGATTCAAATTATACAATGATGATGGTGATGATAATGACATATTTTCAAATTATAAGTAAACATGTATTACTTTTTAATGAAAAAGAACTAAAGTAACAGAAAAAATTAAATTTATTCGATGCTAAGATGGATGTAGGGCTGCAACTTTGGCTATAGCTCCTCATTTCAAATTTTTGAGTTCATTAAAATAGCATTGTTATTTTCTTAATAAGTTACTCAAGTAAATGTTATTTACTTGAACTTATATATGTCATTCTTAGGTATGCAGATAATTTGTTGATACTGAACAACACAGCTCAGTTAATTTGTTGATACCAAACAACACAGACTGAAAGTCTCACTTAAGACTCTTATTATCTTCATGTTCCATAAAACTGAGTTATAATACTCTGTGTAGAAGCTCTGCAGTCAAATGCCAAGAAAAATCATGGCTATTCCGAAAGACCAAAAATTGTAGAAACTGTAATTTAATAAATTTATTTTGTTCTGTGGATGAAAACTCAAAGTTAAAGAGTGTACTTTATAATCTTTAAAAATATCCATTGCTTGGGCATAATGCTGTTTATATATACCTAATTTATTGAAGAAGTACATGATTCCCATCTCAGTTGGTGCCTATGTGTTTGAAAATAGGTTTTAAAAAAATCAGCTTCCTGTATTGTAAGGGATTTTTTTTAAAGCAAAATCATTCCTGTTAGTTTTGATATTTCCTATAAGAATTAAAAGTGATGCATAAAGATATATAAAGTGTATCAGCAAAGATTTCTCCGTTCCTAGGTTTATAACAATCTGGGGTGGGGAGGGCACAGAAAGCTAGAATATAAAAATAACTCCAGAATCATTTAAAATATGGAACAAATATTGCAGGTAAGAAAAAGATCATATTCTCAGAGGGCAACCCCCTGGGGTCTAAATAATCATGGGGCAGAGTCTGACCTTAGAGTTCCTGTATCCTCCCCATCTCTAAGAAAGCAGAAAAGTAAGAGAGGATACATTTCTAAAAGAGAATGAATATAAGGAACCACTGTTGATGCTATGCCCTTTCATAATTGGCAGAAGAAAGCTGCCATTTCTCCCATCAAACACACCTCTTCTGCTTCTTTTTCTTTAAGAGTCTATTCTATGAATATGGAGTAGCTCTAAAAGTCTGGCTTCTGAAAAGTCAACTCTCTTACCTCCTGCTTTTAATCCTCCTCATGTAGACTTTCAGGCTTATCCCCTTTGTAAAAGAACATAAAGTAAGAAAGGTGGCATTCCATTATTAGCTTTCTTCCATTTGAAATAAAGGAACTGTTTCTCTTCTAGACTCCAAAAGAACAGAAAAATAAAAGTTCTAAATATTCTTCACCCTCACATAACCACTCTTGTGGACAGTTATGTTAAAAAAAATGCCTTCAGATATTGAAATACACACTTTCTAATGCAAGAGAGTTTTTTGACTAATGCTTTTCTGTTTAACTATAAATTTTATATTGACATGTCAGTTAAATTTGAAAATGTATATTTATAAATCATGTTTTTCACACTTATGGTTTTCTATTTGCCTAGATTTATTGTCTAAGTAACATGTACAGTCATAGACCACTGTAAAAATTATTTGCCTAACAAACTGAATGTTTTAAGTTCTACCAGTTCTGCCCCTCACTCAGAATGAATCAGTGTGAGCCTCACAGCTGCTGATCACGTGCTATAAGGGCATTAATGATGGCTTCTAGGTTATAACCTGCCGTGTACTCCACTGTTTGTTAGTTTATACAGGAGGTAGTTTGGGAGATTCATCAAATAAAAGGGGAGAGAGATTCTCAACTGACTTTGAGATGGCTGATTTGAGGGATCTAGGAAAGTCTTCCTCAGACCCCAAAAATCTTTCTGAGTGCCTGATGCAAGGCCTGAAATCCTGCCATAACATATTCATTTTTTTCAGGTTAGTCTTTCTTCCCTAATGGGAAGGTAAATGTCCTTTCCAGTCAGTAACAACTATAGAATCATTCCCAGGTGCAGTTGAGATCCAGGCTGTGAAACTCATGCCCTTTCACACTACTTATTTATCTCTCCGTGACAAAAACTCATAGTTGGTGAACTTTCCTACTTTCCTATGCAAACCTTGCTCCATTGTCTGACTTTCCAAAGTGAACTTTGGTGGGAAAAAAAAGACCTTGATTTTGAGGTGCCCTATATGTTAAAGTCATCATCTCATCCACAGATGTAGGTTAGTGGCTAAACGGCAAGGCCCTCTCATCACAGCCTGGCTCTGCCATTTACTACCTGTACAACATGTTCTTAGTCCATTTGTTCCTCATTTTTTTTTCATTTATAAGATAGGTATAATGGCACCTACTTTCACAGTGGTGATGAACATTGACTGGCGTACTGCATTTACATGGAAATGGCTTAAAAAGTACTCAGCATAGAGGGGGCACACCATCTGTGTTAAATAGCTATTTATATTCCAATTTCTCTACTTCCTTCACCAATTTCTATTAAATATGGTCATTATTTTAGAAATCGAAACTTGCAACTCCAGACTTTTGTTTGAATTCTTTATCCTTGACGTTACAATATGTCATGCTGATTACTTGCCAAGGTTTGTAGCTTAGAAGCACTTTCAGAATTAAAACACAACACAACACAACACAACACAACAAAAACCTGCTCCTCCATAAAAATGAGAACAATGACAAAAATTTTGAAAATTAACCTTTCCAGAACTCTTGAAATAAATGAAAGTCTTTCAGAAATCAAATGGGCATTTATTTAAGAAAAATGGGTAAATCTCAGTAAGAGCAGTGGGCTTCTTGGCATTTTCCAGAAAAATCATTAGACAAGCAATAGCAGCAGCAGCAGCAGTAACAAAAGCAAATAATAAACCCTGAAGGAAGAGGTCTGATTTCTAGAGTTGCCACATTATATTATTTGATTTCTAGAGTTGCCACATTATATTATTTTCAACAAAAATATTATGATACATGCAAAGAGATACCAAAGTATGGTCAATAGGAACTGTCACAGAAGGAGTCAGATGTTGGAATTACTAAAGACTTTAAATCAGAATTATAAATATCCTCAAAGAACCAAAAGAAATCATATCTGAAGAATTAAGAAAAGTATAACAGCATGTCTCACCAAATAAAAAATAGCAGTAAAGAAATAAAATTATTTAAAAAAATGGAAATTCTGGAGTTCAGTACAATATTTGAAATGAGTAATCCACCAGAATGGCTCAATAGCAGATTCAAGCTGACAAAAGAAATAATCAGGGAACTTGAAAATAGGTTAACTGAGATAGTCCAATCTAAGGAATGGGGGGAAAAAGAATGAAGAAAAATGAACAGAGATGCAGACACCTGTGGAACACCATCAAGATTACCAACATATGCAAAATGGAGTACCAGAGAGGAGGAGAGGAAGAGACAAAGGAAATATTTTATAGGAAGAATGGCTAAAAACTTGCCAAATATGAAGGAAAAACACCAATCTACACATTTAAGAAGGTCAATAAAGTCCAAGTAGGATAAACTCAAAAAGATCTACACCTAGACATGTTATATTTAAACTGCTAAATGTCAAAGCCAAAACAGAATTTAGAAAGTGTCAAGAGAAAAATGATTTACACATACACAGAACTCTCAATAAGATTAACAGTGATGTCACATAAAAACATGGAGGTCTAAAGGCATTGGGATAATATATTCAAAGTGCTGGAATAAATCTTATCCATTATAAAGAAACAATGCTTTCTAGACATATAAACTCCTTTCCTTTTCATTTTTAGGTCTTCACTGTACCTATTTGTTCTTCATGTCTCGGTTTTTTACTGTTTCTAATTATGGTATGTCTGCTACTGCCAAGTTGTTTTCCAAAGGTCTACTCATGTTATCACCACTCTGAAAAAAATGCTTACTACAAAATACCAACACTATATAAGCATAAAAAGTAAAACTTAAATTTCCTTTTACCCTCAATCCCACATTTCTGACCCTCTCCTAAGGTAGCCACTCTCAATCAGTTGGCATATGCTTTCCAGACCTGTGCTCAGGCCCATGTTTAATTATAAAGATAATGCCTGAGCACATTAAGTTCAGTGCAGTGTAATTGTTAACATGACAGGCTCTGGGGCCTGATGACTTTGGTTCAAACTTCTTAGACTCAAACACTTCTTAGTGTCTAGACCTAGGGAAACCACTTTGTCATGCTGTGACTCAGTTTCTCTTATTTATTTATTATTTATTTGAGAGACAGAGAGAGTGAGTGGAGGGAGGGGCAGAGGGAGATGGAGAAGGAATCTCAAGCAGACTCCATAATGAGTGCAGAGCCTGAGGAGGGGCTTGATCTCATAACCTGGATATCATGACCTGAGCCAAAATCAAGAGTCAGATGCTTAACCAACTGAGCCACTCAGGCACCCCCAGTTTATATCACAACATATAGGGATTATTTTATTTCAACACATATAAATCTACTTTCTTATTTCTAAAGTCTTTATAGTGTTTAATCTTCATGTGATATAATTTAGCTATTCTGTCTTTGAAAGACAGGTTACTTCTGGGATTTTTGTTGTTGTTATTGTTGTTATAAGCAGTTCTACAGTAACTCATCTTTGTAATTGGAATGCATATGTATAGAACAGATTTCTAGAAGGATAACTTCTGGGTCAAACACATGTAATTTAAAAAAATATTTTATCTAATGACAAATTGCCTTCTAAAATGGTTAGTCCAATTTTCACTCACTATAATAAGGTAACAATATCTAGGAAGTTGCTATGATCACAATTTACAGACAAAGACACTAAACTTAAAGATATTAAGTGAATTTTCTGGACAGTTATCAAGTGGTATAGTCAAATTACACACAAGTATGCTCTTATTTTTAAATCTTGGCCTTTAAAGAAGTGATGATAATTAACATTTACTTGAGCACTTACCATATGTTAGTCACATGACATATATTAAACATTACATTGTGGCACAGGTGATATTATTAATCTTTTTTAGATGAGGATGTGAGGCTCAAAGGGTCTCACAATGGCAGCTACTCAGACCTGATAGCTCCGCAGGCTGCTTCTCGCCTTCCTGTGTCATCCTAGTCACTGCACGTCAAGTGCATGTTTCCATGCCTCTCATATACCTGAGAATGTGCTGCCACACAAAATGATTTTTTGGGTCCTTGTCACCTCTCCCCACATGATTATAGATTCTTTGGAAACTAAGACCATCTCTTCACTCTTTTCAGAGCCTGCTATGGAATCAAGCCTGTTTCCCAGCACATATATTCAGAGTCCAGTGTATATTTTCTTATATTTATAGAGATACTATGGTGATATTTGAGGTTCCTAAAATATGTAGTTACTACTGGGAGGTTGCCTTACAGACTAAGGACTTGGTATTAGCAAATAAAACAATGAATATCTAAATATAAAATAAAAATTTTTATCTAGTGGAATATTATATAGTAATTAAGGAGAATAAGACATATATTTTTAAAAGATTTTATTTATTTACTTGACAGAGATAGAGACAGCCAGAGAGAGAGGGAACACAAGCAGGGGGAGTGGGAGAGGAAGAAGCAGGCTCATAGCGGAAGAGCCTGATGTGGGACTCGATCCCGTAATGCCGGGATCACGCCCTGAGCTGAAGGCAGACGCTTAACCGCTGTGCCATCCAGGCGCCCCTATAAGACATATTTTTAAGGCTGATATCCACACCACGTGGAAGTATCTCTAAATACATTGCGTTTTTTAAAAGATGCAGAACATTGTATAATAATATCTCAATTGTGTAAATTATTTAAATACATATGATGCATGTATGATGCTTCTGTGTGTTTAATGTATTTGCTTACATATGTGCAATCTGTGTTTTTATATATAATATATTAACATTATGATCTAATAATGAAATACAATTATTTAGTGTATTGATATATTAAATAATATATCAATATTGTTGTATCAATATTAATTTTTTATATAATACATCAAAATTGTAAATAGTGGCCTCCTGGAAGAAGAATTGGATCTGGGGAACAGAGGAACTCTTAACTTCTGTAACTTTTGGTTTTGTACTATGTTTGTATACTATCTGTTTTTTAAATAATTAAATTTACTAATACACAACTATTATTTATATATGTGTGTGTATATGTGTATATATATATACATTAAATTTGCGACTGATACACTAGTATATCCCTATATACACCTATATGCTCATGGTTATGATGACACTATGATAAATTGAACAATTATCTCTATCCCCCAGATTTTTAAATTCTGTTAGGACTGACTACAGTCTGGAATGAGACTAGAAGTGCAATGTGCAATTAGGGGCAACTCCTGGTGACAGAAGGATTTTTGGTGTCAATCATAGGCCAAACAGGGGCAGAGTCTGATCATTCCAACAGGGATGTCCTTGTAGGTCACTAGAAAACTTTGGGAGAATCTGGGTACAGGTAGTATGCCCAGATTTAAGTGAGCATGTGGCTTTGGGGTGGTCTGGTTTTAGTCACAGAAGTGAAACAGAGCTCTGAAATCAGAACCAGGTCAAGGAATCAGAACTAACTGAGCAAATTCTATGTCACATAAGCCATAGAAATAAATGCTTTTAAATCCTATGACTAGAAATAAGATTTATCATTTGCCTAAAGGTGAAAGGTGCCTACAGTTGGAATGGTTCCATAGACTGGGGAAAAGCTGCAGGGCAGAGTGAGGTTTATCTTTGTGAAATATATTATATGTGGAACTCAGTGCATTTTTAATAGATTGCATATTGTATATGAAAATACAAAGTTGTTAAAGTGTATTTGACCTAAGAAGATGTGCTGGTAATTTGACAATTTAATAATAATTTTATTTGTCCAGTAATAGCAACTATTGTAATAATTTTGTCTTATTTTAATATTCAAAAGAGCTTTGCACAATAATTTGCATGAATTAGTACTTCTTTTCTATTTTCCTTAAATTAGTGATTTCTTTTTCTTCCAATACATCTTCTGAAAGTTTGGAGAATATTGTATTGACTACAATGGGATACAAAACATATCATGCATAATCCTAACCTTATGCTAGTCATTTTGCAGGGACATTTATAATCTTGACTTAATAGACTAACTGTGGCTTTAAGTCTAGACTATTGCAATATATTACTCATTCCCCTCCCCATTACTTCTGATTATTTAAAGATGCAAGCGTGTTTTCTACCAGCTAAAATAAGCCCATTTTGATGCCAAAAGTGCCATTAAATCACTCCCACCTTTTCTGTCTACAACAGTTTGTAGACTGCAATTAGAACACTGCACACATCAAAGATTAATTGCCCAAAGAGCCGAGGGTCCATTTCTGGGTTCTCTATTCTGTTCCATTGGCCCATGTGTCTATTTTTGTGGCAGTACCGTGCTGTCTTGGTGATCACAGCTTTGTAGTACAACTTGAAATCCGGCATTGTGATGTCCCCAGCTTTCCTTTTCAACACTTCCTTGGCAATTCATGGCCTTTTCTGGTTCCACACAAATTTAAGGTCTGTTTGTTCTGGTTCTTTGAAAAATGTCATTGGTATTTTGATCGGAATAGCATTGGAAGTGTAGATTGCTCTGGGTAGCATGGACATTTTAACTAAGTTAATTCTTCCGATCCATGAGCATGGAATATTTTTCCATCTTTTTGTGTCTTCTTCAATGTCTTTCAAGAGTGATTTGTAGTTTCTAGAATATAGATCCTTTATGTCTCTGGTTAACTCCAAGATAACGTGTGATTTTTGGTGCTATTGTAAATGGGATGGATTCCCTCATTTCTCTTTCTTCAGTCTCATTGTTCATGTATAGAAATGCAACTGATTTCTGAGCATTGATTTTGTATCCTGCCACATTACTGAATTGCTCTATAACTTCTAGTAGTTTGGGGGAGGGTTCTTTTGGGTTTTCCATGTAGAGTATCATGTCATCTGCGAAGAGAGACAGTTTGACTTCTTCTGTGCTGATTTGAGAGACTATGGACTCTGAGAAACAAACTGAGGGCTTCAGAGGGAAGGAGGGGGGGGAATGGGATAGGCTGGTGATGGGTAGTAAGGAGGGCACATATTGCATGGTGCACTGGGTGTTATATGCAACTAATGAATCATCAAACTTTACATCAAAAACCAGGGATGTACTGTATGGTGACTAACATAATATAACAAAAAATATTATTATAAAAAAACACTGCACACATAAATAGAAAGTTGAGGCAAATAGATTTAAAAAAAGTTTAAGAATGCTATAATCGAAATAACAACAAATCTCGACCATAAATCACTCTATGAGAGAAATGTACACATAGAACCAAAATATTGCAAGAATTGTGGTTCGGTGTTTAAGCTTTACCATGGCAGTTTGTTTCTATCTCTGAAGTCCCTGGTCTCCTGTCTACCTATGGTCGGGGTGTGCAGAAGGCAAGAGAGCCCCTTCATCTTCCTTGTCCCAAAGAAGTCAAAGATACTCAAATTCACAACAAACAGTGGTTGAGCCAATGACATGTTAGCCCTCCTGCTAACATTTAGCGAACATAAATAGTTTCAAAACTTCATCACATTCCATACAGTGACATTGACCTTTCCATCTCTCCTTCTTTGATAAATTAAGTGATGTTTAATTAGAAGGCTTGGAATGGCAACTTTCCCCTTAACTAGAGTTTAAACCCAAGTATCTCCTTCCATATCTTCTGGCAGGCTTCTGTCCTCTGTGCCTCTGCTTCCTCATTTGAAAAAAGGTAATGATGATTTTAACAACAGTAATATTTACATCGTCATGCCTTTAGGATAAAATGTTCTGCACAAAGCACCTAAATCTAACTAGAGGCTATTAATCTCTTATTCCATGATAATCACTTTTCTCTGTATACTCTTCTAAATACCTACCTTGTACAAATGAGATGCTTTAAAATACTTTTATTCTGTGAAACACATAACATTTGGGGTGGGATCTCTAATGAAGTTTCCTTGAGGTACAACTAATTAGACACCCCTAAAATATGAGCCCATTGTTCTCCCTTTCATGTTGGAAGAGGGCCATCCCTGGTGGAAGGGTCTTTTCAAACTAGAGGAGAATAAAGGACTGCTGGGGGCCAGGGGGGTGGGAGGATGGGGGAGCAGAGGGATCACCCCATTGATGTGTATCAGCTGCTTAGTCAAGAAAGAGTGACCAGAAAAAGCATATATGCTGCACATTTGTTATTCTTGTTACTACTTTGAGATTATCACAAATAATTCTTTCAGAATGAAACAGTTCTATGATTTTATTTTGGAATTAGCAAAGAGTAGGCTTGGAGAAATGGTGCCCTACAGTGTAGTGAATCCTTATGGACAAAAAGTGCAAAAATGCAGAAGAATAGCATAACTCAGAAAAGCAAAGGAAAGCAAATGGAACCTAGGAACCCAGCGTGGAAGCACAGACTGCTCAGTTCTGGGAATTGGTCGTTAGCAGGCCCATGACACCCATTCAGATTATGTTGTGTTCAAACGGCTTTCTCAGGGCATTATAGGCATAATATGCATGGGCAGAGCTGAAGTCTTAGGACCCAGAATTGAGTTTTGACACTAAGTTATTAACTGGCCACTTTGAACCTAGGTCTCCTCAAACTTTAATCACAATATTGTACCTACTTCACAGAGCTTTTCTGTAAAGAATAAGAGATATAATGAGAAAAAGCACTTTGCAAACCATACTATCTCCACAAATATGGAAGAGTTCACACTCAGAATATACTTGAATGATTTTGAGGAAGCAGGTAGAGATTAGGAGAGAACAGCTGATGACATCAATCCACCCAGATCTGGCAACAGTAGCTTTATTTCCAAGTCCATGAACATCACTAGTATTGGTCCATGATCTCTGATGTTTTCTCCCCATAAGTTTACAATGTCAGCTGATATTCTATGCGAAGAATATTTCCTCAATGTAAACTGGCCGAAAATGTTAAACATTTTTTTTGTGTGTTTTTTTATTCACCAGTTTTCATTTCCATGAATTTTAAGTGAATTTAACCATTCTGTTGTCTTCCAGGTTACTTAAAAAGGGATTGTATTATTATGCAATAATTTCCTCTTTTCCTCTCACATTTCCCCCTGTTGTTACAAGCATATCCAACATGGGTCAGCCACATGAGAAGCAGGTCACAAGATGAAAACTATTTCAGACTTCTTAATGTATAGAGGTTGTCATTTCTCTTTCTCTACAGAGAGATTGTGAAGAACAACTTTCTGGCATCCATATTGGGTATTTTTCACCCAGAAACACTGAGAGCTAAATGCACCACTAGTTTCTTTATCTGACTGCCAGGCACATGATCACTTACTGTCACATCAGGGGAGATAGTGAATGGAAAGAAACTGGAATAAAAAACAGGCCTTCAAGCTCAACAACAGATGTTCAGGTTTTTCCAAAGGCTTACTTCAAGATCCAGGGAGTCTTGTTGATCACTTGCAAAGAAGAAAATGTGAATAAAGAAATGAAATCTTGATGGCTTTTACAGCTAATTTATGACAAAAAACTCGGCACTGAATGCTATGGCCGAATGCCAGTTGCCAATGGGAAAGTGGCAAAGCAGGCAGAGTAGATCAATACAGCATAAATAATTCAATTCAGAGCTTAAAGCTGGGACTCAGCTTCATTTAAGATCATCTTAAGGAACTTTACAAACACTAAATATCCTCTCTTCAGAAAAATTAGACATATGGCATACAGACAAAAACTTGTATTATGACCTTAGGGATACATAGCTCACAGATTCATTCTTCTAATTTAGAAAGATTAATCTGTGCCATAATTTATACTCTATGAGTGCTGCTTCCATGACAAGAACATAGCAAAAGGAGGTATTTGGTAAATGAACCTAATTGAAAGAATTTAGTTCAAGCAGTTCTACACACACACGCACACACGCAACATACACACACACATACACACAATCATTTAGTCAACTCATCCAGCTATTCTTTGGGTGTCTACTGACCTAAGCACTAGTACAGCAGAGATGATTCACACACAGTCCCTGCTTGGCCCAGAGAGGGAGAAAGACAGCTGAGCCTGAGCAATGTGAAACTCTAGGATAGAGGCACATGTGAAGTGCAAACAAGGCAACATTCCACTCTACCAGACAGATCCAGTAGTGAATTGTATCTGCTTCTAACCTGGACCTGCTCGCTCCTTCTGTTGTTCCTCGTGCATTTTGCTCATGTGTTTAGTGAGCTCAGTGTGCATGAGCATAGTTTAGGAATTATGGGCTCTCCACTTCCAAGCACAGAATGAGTAAGGAATTGAGAGCCCAATCTCTAATCCTGGTCTGGTATAGTTTAAGTAGTCTTCAGGTAAGTTGTAGCTCTGATAAGAGAGGGTACCTGCAAGGCTCTCCCCTTATGTAAAGTGACATAGTATTTAGTCCTAGGCAGAGTATCTCTGGGAGAACTTTGGTTGTGCTCTCAAAGAAGGGGGTGTAGATTTTGATTATGGGGAGCCTGTAAGTGTGCTGAGGACATCATTGTACCTAATCTCTCTGCCCATTGTAGGTACCACATTGCTGACCTTTGGACCATGATAGAGTACAATCAAATCCTGGATACAAGTCTCCATGGAAGGACACTTACACAGTACAATTCTCAATTAATGTATGAGAAAAATGAACTCCATGGGACAATTGAAATAAAGTCAAAGGAATGATATAATACATGACATGATATATACATGACAATGATATAATACAATGACACTAAGGAGCTATACTTTGGCTTCCATGACACTTTTGTTACAGAAAATGCCAAACATAACAAAAGTAGAAAGAGTGGTATAATGAACTCCCTTGAAACCCTATAGCCATTGGCCCACTTGTCCAGTATTGTTTCATATATACCCTCTGCCACCAACATATATTTTATTTGCAAATATTAGTATAGATCTTTAAAAGATAGAGACTCTTTAAAAAACAGAATCAACAATATTATCATACTTGAAATTTTAAATTACTGTTAATTCTTTAATATCATCCAATATACCATCAGTACTCAAATTTTCCCAGTCTCATAATTTTTTTTACAGTTCACTTAATTAGGATCTCAATGAAGTACATATATTCCAATTGTGTAATATATCACTTAAATATCTTTTAATTTATAGATTCTGCTCTATTTTGTTGTTGTTGTTGTTGTTGTTGTTGTTGTTGTTGTTGTTGTTGTTGAGAAAACTAATTCACTTTGGGGCACCTGGGTGGCTCAGTCAGTTAAGCTCTTGATTTCAGCTCAGGTCATGATCTCAGGGTCTACCACTGAGCATGGAGCCTGCTTGAGATTCTCTCTCTCCCTCTCCCTCAGCCAATCCCACCTGCTCACTCTCTCTCAAGTAAATACATAAATCTTTAAAAATGAAACAAACAAGCAAAAAAAAATGAATTCACTTTTCTTGACTGGATTTGGATAATTTACTTCTCATAGCCTTGGCATGTTCCTTCATTCCTTTATTTATTGTGAATCAGGATTCAGATCTAGATATTGATCAGATTCAAGTTTGACTTTTTTAGCAAGAATATTTCATGGGTGTTGATATGTAGTTCCTTTTAGAAGCACATATACTTAGCAATTTCTCCTCTTGTGATGTTAGTGGTTCTTCATAAATATTGTCTAGATTTATTAATCATTAGAAGTAGATGATTCACTAAAGGAAAACTATGTTCTTTCAGAACAAGGAAAAATGTAACTTTGAGACAGAATTAGCAGTGCCTCTTACCCAGAGCTATTCCTGGATACCCATTTCGCCTGGTGTTCCCTGGAATATCTGCTTCATGCACTGCAGGGGTTTCTACTAGTCTGACTAAGAAGGGCTCATCTTTTTCCTTATGATTTAATATTTGAATATGAAGAAAAAATGATAAAAATACTAATTATTTGTAATCAGATGCTTTATAAAGATTTATGTACATGTTTTATAGTTTTATGTCTTAGCTATAACCTTATAGAACAAGCTTAATAATTTTTAACTCAGTAACATTGTGTGCATGGTACAAAACTAAAACTACAAAGTATATTTACCTCTCTGGGAGCAACCATTGTCCACAATCATGTACCCTTCCAAGCATAGTCTTTGGATAAATAAGAACATATAACTTTAGCAATTCATCTATACTTTTTAACTTGAAAGTTGCTTAGTTTTCTTATAATAAAAATAATACTTGATCACTCTGAAAAATTCAAATAGTCTAGCAAAGTATGAAGAAGAAACTGAAAATCACCTGTATTTATACCATCCAGATATTTTTGAGGATAGAATTACCATCATAGACACAGTAAAAGATACTGTAAGTGGTTCCTCCACTCCTCTAGAGTTAATGTACTCATCTAACTCTGGTCCATATTTTATGAACACTGAACATTTATTGTGGGAAGGGTACTATGTTACACATTGAAATACTGGACTGATTTCCTTAGTCAGGAAAGTCTAAAAAGGTAGTTGTAGACCACCTGCTGTGGTCCTGCATCCATGCGAACTTGGAAGGGGATCTTTTTCCAGTTGAGCCTACAGATGACACCACAGACCCCAAAATGACAGCTTGATTGCAGCTGGACCCTCTGGACCCACAGGAACTATGAGGTAAGAAATGTATGTTTTAAGCTGCTAAGTTTTGTGGTAATCTATTATCCAGCAGCAAATAATTAATTTCTGAGCTAAGGAGCTACATCCACATTTATTTGTGTTTTGTTCTCAGGAACTTCTTCAAACTCTAGTGACTACAAGTAGAAGCAGAGCCTGTAATTGTTAAAGAAGACAAAACCAAAGCTTGGGGGATTTTTATCCCATAAAAAAAGTTTAGTGTGATTTTTAATGATTCTTTCAAGAGACAATTCTTATCTAAAAATGGTAATTGTGGGCTAAATTTTGAAAATAACCCCTTTCCTGATGTAAAATCTTGTCCCAAGTTATTTGAGGTTAAGAGAAAAGTGAGAAATGTACCAACTGGAACATAGAGCCTCAAGACACATTCAATCGGTATTTAACTGAAATACCAATTTCTTTTTCCCTGCTACCAATTCTCCATAAGTTAAAAAATAAGAAATAAAGAAAGTTTAAATAAATAATCAACTGTTCTTAAAGTGCTTTGGGAAAACATGTTTTTTATTTAATATCAATGTAAGCCATTTAATAAATATCTTAATTTTTTACATTTGTTTATTACATGTTGGATTTTAATAATGAAATAATAACATATTCAATATTCATATGTCTAAAAAAACAAAGCCAAAAATGGATTAATTGTTTATTTTTCTACTTTTCTATTTTTCAATAGTTTATTTCTATATTATTAAATAATTTGATATACACCTATTTACTAAGATATATTTGCATACATCATAGAAAGAAGAAAGTTAATGGATGTCCATTTGTCCTACATCAATTAACATTAAATTAAAGTATCCATTTTCTGATACCCAAGATAAAGGGGCTCTATGGAATTACCTCTGCCTACTAGGAATTCCTTAAAGATAGGAAACATGTTTTATTCATTGTTGTAGCCCCAGTGTCCAGGCCAGCTCATACCAGATGATTTTTGCCAAATAAGGGAAGGAAGGAAGGAAGGAAGGAAGGAAGGAAGGAAGGAAGGAAGGAAGGAAGGAAGGAAGGAAAAAAGGATGAAATGAGTGTATCTCTGATTTCTTGTTGAAGCTGTGCTATTGTCTCCAAGTTTTCACTTCTCTTAAGCTTTTAAAAACTTGGCAGAATGGATAACCAAACTCAAATTGTTCATACATGAAAAATCAAGGGTAAATTTGCAAGCTATACAAAATTTAAAGAAAGAAATGTGTACTAAGGCATATTGTTATAATTCTTCATTTGATGTCAAGGTTACTTTGGGAACCAACATTTATCTTCATAACCTCACCAATTTAGTAACATGTATTTTAGACTCAGTAAAATAGGAGGGTCAACCTCTGCTCAATAGGAGAAAACATTTAACCTGTTGCAAATACATAGCTTTAAGATGGGGATATTTAAAATAGCAAGCAATGCCATTTATTAAGCTCCACCTGGTGCCAGACAGAGAACCAAAATGTTTACCCTCATGTATTTAATCTTCACAGAAGTTTGAGAAGTAAATATTATTACATCTACTTTAAACATGAAGAAACTGAAATCAGAAACTCAATAACAAACTACTCAATATCAAATAACTGGTAAGAACCTGAACACAAATCTATTTCAATGCAAAGCTCTTTCAGATCCAAAACTAATTACCCAGTTTCCTTGACTGAAAAATGCCATTGACTCTTAGATTGAGGATGAACATTTGGAGAAGGAATCAAAACATTAAATGCAAACACAAATAATGTCACTAATCATTGTAATAATATACATCTAGTTTTATAATTAGATAGATTCCTCCTGTAGAATCACATACACAAAAATCAATTTCTAAACATTTTTCACATTCAAACTGTCAAGGTATTTTTGAATCAATTTTGGCCATTAGCAGTTAAACAGCATTGTGACAACTGATTTTCATAATTTTCACTCACAATCTTGGTATTTTTGGCACTATTAAAACTACCAATATAATTTCTACAGTATATTGCAGATCACCAGTGTTTTCTTTATACTTCTTAATTAATTAGACCCATGGTTTCAATTACAGGGTTAAGAGCGTTATTTTTTTTTAATTCAAATATAGATGATACACAATGCTACTTTAGTGATTCAACATTTCCATACATCTTAAAGTCATTGGGATTTATGTAGATCTGTATTTGAATCCAAGCTCTGCCATTATGTGAATTTGAGCTACCTTTCTATCAGGACAGGTTAAGTCATGCTTTGATATAAAATGATACCAACATTTCCGTGGCTTACAACAGCAAAGGTTTATTTCTCCCTCAAGCCACTTGTGCATTCCATGTTTGCCACCACGGTCTTTCCCATTGTTCTGGGTTAAGATGGTTACTTGGAGCTAGTGACATCTAAACCAAGACTGAAAGTGAAGTGGGAGGGTTGTGGATGTGACTAGAGAAAAGTCTTCCGACAGAAAAACAATTTGGGCAAAGGCCTAGGGACCAGAGAGTTTAGAAACTAAGAAAATAATATTTTAGAGGCTATGGTGTCCCAGATGCCATATTGAATCCTTGACTTACCAAATATCTCTGTGATTCCAAGAAATTTACTTAAACTCTCTGAAACTCAGCCCTCATCAAATGAAGAGAATAATGTCAACACCTTAGGATCAGATGTCTACTGATTAAATAGATAATACATGTGAAAATTTCTAACACATTGCCTGACACATATTAGACAATAGTTTCTGTATATTTTCCTTTTCAGCATGGGAAACTATTGTCTCTCAGATGTAAACATAATGGAAACATCAGTGAGAAGCTCTCAACATACATTGTTTTGGGTGTCAAGATGAGGTAAAATAAAAATTGGATGGAGATACTTTGTGCTTCCAAGCAAACAATTGTAATTAAAAATGTTTTGCTTCCCTTAATATTTGTGCTATATATTTTTTCAATTAAAAATTTTTTTTTCAATATCCATAGACAAACCTTTCTTGGATTCTACAGGAATTTCAAAACAGTAAGACATAGTTTCTGAAGATTTATAGATATCAAAACCTAATGAGAGAGAGAATACAAATCATATTGAGTTTGCTTGGCTTCTATTTGCTAAGTCGTCCCCTCTATACAGAGTCTGTTCTGAAATAAATTTGGGTGGTTTTTTTTTTCCAGCCATCACAATGAATGCTACTTCCTGTCCTGTAAAGATAGCCAACAAAAATAGACACGTTCTAATTATTTTGTTTATTCCTCATTATTTGAGTTGTCATGATAACTGAATTAGGCTGACTAATTAAAGTGTGATTGGTCAATTCATTTACTTAAGTTATAATGACAAAAAAAACCCTCAATTAAATCAAATGGTTGATTTAATGATACTGTATTCTTGGGTTGACACTACTTTAAAAGAAGGGAGACACAATAGAATATTTTAAAGGTTGGACATTTACACCTAAAAAATGTTTTCTTAAATGTAGGAAAATATTGGTTGTAGTTGGCAGCTGCCATGAATGACAACATCTGATAAAGAAAAGATAATGCAGAACTTTTCTTTCTTCTGTGTTCAACTTCATAGAATAAGACATAAAAGCTTTTCATTGAAATGATTTTATTTTTTCTATATAATGCCTTTCTATTACAGGGTTGCAAAGCTTTTTTTAATTCAAAAGTAAATGGAAAAATACTTATTTTTAAATAAACATTTTTGGCAGCTTTGTGCTATACTAGACTTGGGGTATCAATCAGTGAGGCACAGGGAGTTCTTTATGTTTCTTTCTTTAATCGTGTGGTATCCACTATAGAGTTATGTTTTCCACTTAGAAATTTAAAATAGGAATGGGAGGAATAAATTTTGATTTCATGATAATTCACAAGAAGTTCAATTTTCATGTTTTTGCCTCCTTTAACCTTAAACCTGGTATACATCATTAAGTAGTATGATAGAGACCACCAGCGCTCACCAAATAGCTAGTGTTCTCTACTGGGTTGAGAGAAGTTGAAATATGGGAGCTCCCTGTGTCCCTGAGTCACTACTTGGAGAAGAGCCAGGAGCCAGTGTATCTGACAGCGAATGTGAGCCAGAAATAAAACACCTTTGCTGTGGCAAGTGCCTGATGTTTGGGGTTTATCTGTGGCCACTGGCTAGCCTCACCTCTTCTGATCCCGTGGCTGAGGCTAGTGGTGCTCACCAACACTGAAGCACTCCTTCACCCTTGCAGGTGGGGTGGGGCCAGGTGGCTGGGTTCTGCAATGCACTCCTGTGGGATGTATGAGCCACCTGGTCTAAGGCTATCATCACTTGAGAATGGACTTTCTCTAATGGATCTCTCTATTCACCACAACTGGGTACTAACCATTCTTTTCCTGCAGTGCAACTCATGGATATTGAACATATTTTAAATAAGACAAAGTGTTTCTTGTGAAATATAGATGAGTCCTGTGTAGGATGTCTCTGACTGAGAACTACTATCTGTTAACCTCAGGAAAGGAATTTGGCTGTAATGCTCAAAAAGATTGGAATGCTCAAAGAACAGAGACATGGTATCTAACCCATAGTCCTCTGAGAAATCACATACGGTGTATGGAAAATGGTAGATTTTGTTGAAAGCAATGAAATCACTACAGCTATAATGAAGTCTGATTGATATAATAACCATGTATTCAGAGTGCTACATGGAACTCCTACACTGGACTATATGAAAACCATAGGTAAAAATAATATTGTAGGGGCTGGTAAAACTTGCAACTACTGATGTTGACGGTTGAATGTGCTGGTCAATCCATCACAGTCCCCTCAGGGTGCTATCCCTCTGGAGAGGAACTCTCCCGAAGATTGAGACTTGATTATGATAAATTCATTCTGGTTCTTAAAATCACTCCAGCAAGTCTAGAAAACTATAGATCAGAAAGGGAAAATAATTCCAAAGTGAGTACAAAAACTTGAGGAGGTCTATACTGCAATTATTGGATGATGCGGCTGCCTGTTTAAAGCCATACCAACCCCTCACCACCTATTTTAAGTGTTTGGAACCTATGCGTTTTGATTGTCTATCTGATCATACACTATTGCAAGGCTCACAATCACCATCAAACACGCAGTGATAGTGATTGTTTTGTCCTAAGAAGGCCTCGAGCATAGGGCTCGAGCATAGGGATTCACATTCAAGGGTTTGAGGGTGGTTTTCAGGAGGATTTGCAGGAGGGCTCATTCCACTAATCCTGTGTGTGGCCTGAGGCATTTTACTGAGGTAGGAATTTTGTCTTTATTGCACTGATCCCCGGTCAAAGAGTGAAATCTACTGTTTAATACTGTTGCTCTGTGACCATGATTTTGAGGCAAGTTTTGGGCAGTGTGTATTAGATTGTCAGCATTGTTTATTGATAAAAGTGAGTCTCAGAGACATTCCAGAAGGCTCTACCACCAAGGGCTGGTTGTGTAGCAAGAACATGCCTACATACCCAGCAGGGAAGAAGGAGCCCTGATGAGACTCCACTTTTGGATCCCTGGTCTGAGGTGTTCTGTGTACATCGCCAGTGGTTCCTGATTGAGAGAGAAAAAGCATGTTCTGGGATGATCCTACAGAGAAGGCCATTGGCACATACTCCTCCTCACTCTCCAAACTCCTTGCTGCAAAGCGGCCTCTGGCTGTGATGCATATCTACATGTTTCTGCTGTTGCTATGTTGGATACTCTCTCTACAATAAACTGAATATTTGTAAGCCTGGCCAATTTGAGCTCTGGGAGTCTTCTTAAGTAATCAAATCCTCTCTAATTGCCACAACAAATGTAGTTCCTGTCTCCCCACTTTCTGGCAAAGTGCCTGGTCTGTAGGATGCATCCACTAAATATGAGATGACGAAAGGATCTACATACACTTCCTTGGTGGGGAAAAAGGCAAAATGATTGAAATAAATAGCAGTCAATTTAATTAAGTCATATTGCTTACCAAATAAAATATAATAAAAATTTTTATCTTCAAAGAAAATTTATAAACACCATGGGAAAGAAAGAACACCTCCACAGTCTGTTTATAAATAATTCATCATTTCTACTTAAATATTAATAGCTAGTATTTATCAAGTACCTACTCTGTGCCAGGCACTGGGCTAAGTGCTTATTATTTATCTTTCCATTCATCCATTTGAAACAAACCAGTATTTGTTAAGTACCTATTTAATAGCAAGTAATGTTTAAATCCTGGGGAATACATCTCATTCATCTCAGCCACCCTGCAAGTTGAGTACACTTCCTCAATTTACAGGTAACAAAAGTGATTTTTATTGATGTTAACTCGAATAAGATTGCAATAGAACAGCTCCAGGAATTTAGTTTGAACCCTGATTCTTGTCAAAACTAGCCTTAGTCTCTGTGAGCCACAGTGCCCTCCCTTGAAAAATGGGGTGTGATAAAGTTCTTCTGCCAATCTCACAGAGAAGGGACTAAGGACCAAAGGAATATCTCCTTTGAAATCAGAATGATCTGCAAGCTGTGAAGTGTTATATAAAGGCACAATTACACGCCTAAGGACTACTTTTGCAGCACAAAATAAGTAATATATTTCCGAAATCTTTTTTGTTGTTTGCTTTCCCTCCTTAACAGTCAGAGGGAATCTATTTGAAGGAAGTAGCATAAGGATGCTTCTAAGAAGAATAGTTTTTTTTTCTTTTTTTTTTAATGATTTTTTATTATATTATGTTAGTCACCATACAGTACATCCCCGGTTTCTGATGTAAGGCTCGATGATTCATTGGTTGCATATAATACCCAGTGCACCATGCAATACGTGCCCTCCTTACTACCCATCACCGGTCTATCCCATTCCCCCACCCCCCTCCCCTCTGACTAAGAAGAATAGTTTTAAGCCCCATAGCCAAAGTATTATTTCAAGGCAAATAGTGTCGCAACCACAAAGTCATGCCAAGGGTAGCATTCCTCTCAACACGCCAAAGACCAAAGCTCTTGAATTCAGCTTTGTTCATTACTCACAGTTTGATTTTGCATTTTGACCTTAAAAATCTAAGTCATGGTAGTAGGTTTCAACCAGAGTAACACTGCCTCAAGGCAGAAAAATGGTTTTAATGACCTTCTGAATCCTCTCCCTACAGACTTCAAATTCTGCTGTTCGTAAACTGCTTTCTGAACTAATTATAGTAGAACATCTACCGGGACAAAAATGATTTTCAAAAAATATGAAATGACTATGAGCACATTTTAGGTATGAAAGTATTTCATTCGACTGTTTTTCCAAATACTGGCTTGAATTTACAAAAAGAAAAGATAAACAATGTTCTTTTTTTATTATTTAAAATAAGATTTCCAAGTTACAGAGCATCTTGAAGCTTATACAACAGCAATTACTGTGTAATTAAAAATCAGATGGTTCCTTGTCATTAATGTCATGAAAAAGATGGCCTGTCTGATGGAAAGTCTTTAGGAGGCCTTACTAAGCACTGGAAATGGATAAACAGTTTTGAGTTATAGAAAATCTTCTCATTGGGACAAAACTTAATTAAAGAAGCAGAAATGTATTATTTACAAAATATTTCAGGCCTTTGCATGGAGTTTCAGAAATCCGCCTAGAAAACAAAGGAACAAAGGGGTAGGAAAGGAACTGGTTAGTTAGCCACACCAACTTGGTTCTGGAGTCTCATTTTTATTTGCACTTGATTTCCAAACTCCTGCTACCAGGAAGCAGTTGAGAAAGTGAACATTCTCTGTGTGTCAATAGGAATTCAGACTTAATAGCTATTATGACCTGCTATTGGATTCTTATGGGTTAAATTGTTTCCCTCATAAAATCATTTTGAAGTTCTAATCCCCAGTGCCTCAAAAAGTGACCTGATTTGGGGGTGCCTGGGTGGCTCAGTTGGTTGAGCGTCTGTCTTTGGCTCAGGTCATGATCCCAGGGCCCTGGGATGGAGCCCCACATCAGGTTCTCTGCTCAGCAGGGTGCCTGCTTCTCCCTCTCCCTCTGCCCCTTTCCTTGCTCCTTCTCTCTCTCTCTCTCCCCCGCCTCTAATAAATAAAGGAAATATTTTTTAAAATGTGACCTGATTTGGAAACAGAATCTTTACAGAGGTAGCTAAGTTAAAATGAGGTCATTAAGGTGGGCCATAATCCACTATGACTGGTGTCTTTATAAAAAAGGGGAGATTTGGGCACAGAGACAAGCACAGAGTGCCGACCAGGTGAAGACACAGAAAAACCATGTAAAGGTTGGAGTTATGCTGACACAAGCCAGGGATCATCTGGGGCTACCAGGAGCTGGAAGAAGCAAGAAGAGATTCTTCCTCTATAGGTTCTAGAGACAGCATGGCCCTGCTGACACACTCATTTCAGATTTCTTTTTTTTTTTAAAAGATTTTATTTATTTATTCGACAGAGATAGAGACAGCCAGCGAGAGAGGGAACACAAGCAGGGGGAGTGGGAGAGGAAGAAGCAGGCTCATAGCAGAGGAGCCTGATGTGGGGCTCGATCCCATAATGCCAGGATCACGCCCTGAGCCGAAGGCAGACACTTAACCGCTGTGCCACCCAGGCGCCCCTCATTTCAGATTTCTAACCTTCAGAAACATGAGACAATCAATTCCTCTTGTTTTAAGCCACACCATCTGTGATAGTTTCTTATAGCAGCTCTGGGAAACAAATGCAAGGATCTATCTAAAGAAATCAATTTAGTGTAATCAGAAAGAGGGTAGGCTTCAAAGTCAATTATTCCTTCAGCTAATATTTTCTGACTCCCCTGCTCTAGGCACTGAGAAAATGGGGACAATAAGGACAGGCAGGGTCCACCTTCCATGGAGTTCACATCGAGGCAGAGGAAGTCAGCAAATGACAAGTAGACAAATACATAAAGTGAGCTCAGAGCTGGTGATTGCTGCAAAGAAACAGAAGTAAGACAATAACAAAAGAGAAGTGAGACAATAACAAAAGAGAGCAATGGTTAGGTGTTTTAGAAATGCCTCTCTGAAAAAGTGACATTTGATTATAAATGGTGAACAGGATCTAGTCATGAGTATTTGGGCAAGGAGTATTCTAGGTAAAGAGATCAGAAGGAGAAAGGCCGTGAAGTAGGCACAGAAAGAAAAGTCTGGTGAAAGAGTTCTAGATTCAGGAGACAGTGATAGGAGATAATGTTTGAGTGGCTAGCAAGACCTGGTAGGTCATGACAAAGATGTAGATCTTAGCCCATAGGTAAAAGAAAATCATGGAGAAGTTTTAAGAAAAGGATTGCTGTGACCTATTTACATTTTTAAAAATTCTCACTGCAGTGCAAAAATAAATGTTGGTGGGGAGTGAAAACAGTTAGAATCAGCAATGTAGGTAAAAGAGAACATTGGGTTGGGTTAGCATGGAAGTGAGCAAGTGGAGGTGACAGTGGTCAGTGTAGGATATATATATAGTTTGGAATCAGGACTGGCTGATAAATTCAGTCTAGTTGGGGGAGTAAAGGAAAGAAGGAATCAGTGAGATTCTTTCCTTTCTGACATGAGCAACTCAGTGGTAATACCATTAAATGCGAAGGGGTGGGGCAGGATTGCTTGGGGAGAGAGAAAGAGTGAAGAGTTCCATTTGGACATGTCTCATTTGCAATGTCCATTAAACATTTGCATGATAATGTGGAGGAAGCAGTTTTCTGGGACTTTAGAGAGAGATGAATGCTTAAGATATGAATTTGAGAATGATCAGCAAATAGGAGGTATTTAAATCCTTGGATATAAATAAAACTACCTAAGGAAAAAGTAAAGTTAGGGAGGAGTGATGAAGAACAGAGCCTGGGGCACTCCGTTATGGACAGAAGAGGAAGGACCAGGAAAAGAGAACAGAGTGGGTTTCAAGGGAATTTCAGTGCTCATAAGGTAAATGGCAGGCCCACAAGAAGTATTAGCACACACAAACTTTATTAGAGGTATTTGGACAAGACTGCTCCAGAAGGGAAGTCTCTCTCTCCCAGGAGGAGACCTTCCCGAACATCAGTGTAGGGTCACCACCCAGAAGGGGAGAGGACAAGGGAGCTCCATAGGGGAGAGAGGTTTTATGTATCTGGGCAACGCTGCTCCACGGCAAGTTGGGAAGTTTGTGTCAGAGAGTTCTGAGGGGCAGCAGAGGCCAGGGGTCTCTTATCACCCTGGAGTGAGCCTTATGTATGGCTAGCAGATCTTGGGTACCACTTTGAAGGGTATGCAAAGAAGGCAGGCTCTAAATGGATAAAAATACACTTATATGAACTATATCTAAAGCAATTGAATGTGTAAAAATTTGAGTTTGGCACCAAGCTTTAAGCCAAAGGTACTTGCCTGCTATGAAGAAGTATGCCCTGCACAGGTGCAAATTATTGGAAGGAAAGCAGGAGAAAAGTGTTCGTTGCTCTACAGCCCCAGGGGTTATAAGTGTGTGTTAGAAACTTTCTAATGGGAAATACTACAGCATGCTGTGTTGGTGGTGGGAGTAAAGAGAACATCCTGTCCCTGATTTCACATTTCCATTCAGAGAGGCCTCCACCGGAGTGACATGTTTAGCCTCTGGTCCTACAACTTACTCTTTGCTCCTCATAATGGAGGAGTGAGTTGACCGATCCATGGAGAAAATCTATTGGTCCTGTTTCTCAAGTTGGTGTAGTCAATTTATTAAAAGTCTGAGAGTGCTGGAAAACTGTCTCTTTCCTTCTTCCTCTCTGTGCCAGATCAGGATGCAGCAGCATCCTAGAGAAGGCTCTAAGCCTGAACTTCCCTTTGGGAAGATTTCCCAAAGGTCTAAACTGAAGCGGTAACAAAGTGTGTTACTGAGTACTTTGCGCAACAGTTTAAAGCTCAGTCAACAATGAATTTTCAGTAATGATGCTGAAATTTTTGCTTCCATTAGCCTATCTCCATTGATTCCACACTTGATAGGAAAATAAAAATGTATATGGACCTGCTAAGAATGATTTAATAAAATGGGTGTATGGAAGGAATAATGGATATTGGAGGAGCTACATGAAGTAGGCTGGACTTAAATACCATCTGTTCATCATGACCAAAGAGAATGAAAAGTATAGGAGTACAGATGCAGATACAGCAAGAAGATGGACTTGGAATCAAGTCTTGACTCCATCATTTAGCTAGATGGCCTTGAGAATATTCCTTAGTCTGAGTTTTATTTTTCTAACTTGTGAAATAGGAATAATATTTGTCACCATCAATTTACTATGAAACATACATGAGATGTCACATGAAAATATGTAGCAAATAATCCAGGCCCTTAAAATCAGCAAATAGATAATAATAATAATAATATCTGTAGTAATGAGTCTATATCAAATTATTCTTTGGTGAAGCATCTTCTCATGATTTTTGTCAATTATGTTGTTGGGTTATTGTTTTCTTACTGTTAATTTATGGATGGGACATGAATTATTTATCAGATACAAGTATTATGAATATATTTTCACAGTCAGTGACTTATGTATTTATTATCTTGGTGGCATATTTTAATAACTATAATTTTAAAATTTTTATGAAGTCCAAATTATTATTTCAATATTAGTGCATTTTGATCTAGTATAAGTAATATTTGTCTACTCTGAGCCTAGGATGTTCTCTGTCTTTTCTTCTAGAAGCTGCATGGTTTCAACTCTTATCATTACACCTATAATATATCTCAATTTTTGTGAATGGAATAAGGCAAGGCTCAAGGTGTGTGTGTGTGCGTGTGTGTGAGTATTTAAGTCAGGTTGATTGAGATACAATTTACATGCAATAAAATTCACCTTTTTCAGGTGTGCTTGATGAGTTTTGATAAATGTATACATTCGACCTCCACCACAATTGAGGTATAGAACATATTTAGCAATTGAAAAGTTTTCTAGAGCTATATCAGTCAACCCTCCCTTTCTTGTACCCCTAACACCAGGTAACTGCTGATACATTTCCTGTGCCTTTAGCTTTGCTCTTTCTGGAATGTCCTAAAAATGGAATCATACAGTCCAAAGCCTTTCTGTTTGGATTCTTTTATACAGAACGATATCTTTTACATTTATCCACATAATTGCATGTATCTATAGTTCATTCTTTTTATTGGTGAGTAGAATTTGAATTCATGGATTTACCACAATCCATTTATTCATTCAGCAGTTGTGAATGATGGACGTTTGGGTCATTTCCAATTTTTGGCTATCATGAATAAGTGTTTATGACCATTTGTATACAGGTCTTTGTGTGGATATGTTTGCAGTTCTCTAGATGTAGAATTACTGGATCATATGGAAAGTCTATGTTTAATACAAAACTGTCAATCTGTTCACCAAAAGTAACTTTACCTTTCCACCAGCACTGTGTTAGCTTCAGTTGCTCACATTATTCCCAGTACTTCGTATTTTTAGTATGGGCCATTGTAGTGCGTGTGCAGTGATATTATGGTTGTAATTTGCATTTCCATGACAACTACTAACAGTGAATATTTTTTCATGGGTTTATTTATATATCTTCTTTAGTGAAATCTTTGTACATTATTATTTAAATTGAATTGTCTTCCTATTATCAAGTTGTAAGACTGCTTTATATAGACTGAACAAATGTCTTTCAGGGGTTATATGTTTTGCAATTACTTTCTTCCAGTGTGTGTGTGTGTGTGTGTGTGTGTGTGTTATTGTGAAATGGTGTTGAAATCTGTCAAATGTTTTTATGCATTTATTGAAATAACTATATTAGTTTCCCTATTTAGCCTGCTGAAATGATGATTTATCTTGTTTGATATTTGAATATTAAGCAGACTTTGTATTCCTGAAATAAACCTCACTTTATAATGATACATTGCCTTTGTATATTGCTGGGTTCTATTTACTAGAATTTTGTCAAAGATTTTTACATCTATGTCCATGGAGGCTACTGGTCTGCAAGTTTGTTTGTTTGTTTTTTTTCTTATAGTGTCTTTTTCTGATTTTGGTATCAGTGTAATGCTACCTTCATAAAATAATTTTGAAAGTATTCATTTCTGTTCTATTTTATGGAGGTTTGTACAGGATTGGTATTATTACCTTCTCAAATGTTTGGTAGAATTCATCAACAAAGCTATCTGGGCAGGAGTCATTTTTGTGTGTGAGAGAATGTTTATAGTTTTGAATTTAATTTCTCTAATAATAAGGGCTGTTCAGGTTACTGTTTTTTCATAAGTGAATAAGATTTAGTACCTTGTACCTTTTGGAAAATGTGTACTTTTCATCTAAAATATATGGACAAAAAGTTGTTCGTAAGATTCCTTTATTATCTTTTAATGTCTGCAGGATCTAAAGTAAAATAATTTCCTTCTAGGCATGATAATTTGAGTCTTCTTTCTTCCTTTATTGTTGGTTGGAGGTTTGTAATTTTATTATTTTGGAGAACTAGTTTTTTTATTTTACTGATTTTCTTTTTTGCTTTTATATGTCACTGATTATTCATTTTCCCCCTTTTCCTCCTTATGTTAAATTTGATTTGCTCATTTTTTCTGGTTTCTTAAGGCAATAGCTTAGATCAGATGTTGGCAAATTAGAGCCTATGGCCTATTTCTGTACCGCCTCTGAACTAAAAATGTTTTTTTTTATATTTTAAAGGGTTGTATAAAACATAGAACAATCAACAGACACCATCTGTGATCCACAAAGCCCAAAATGTTTACTAATCATTTATTTTCAAAGTTTACCAATTCCTGGCTTTGATCATTTATTTGAGTCTTTTTAAATATCAACATTTAAAACTACAAATTTCTGGGGCACATGGATGGCCCAGTCAGTTAAGTGTCCGACTCTTGGTTTTGGCTCACATCATGACTTCAGGGTCATGAAATCAAGCCCCACATTGGGCTCCATGCTCAGTGGGAAGTCTGCTTGGAATTCTCTCTCCTCCCTCTGCCTCTCCTCCCATTTGTACTCACACAAATAAATAAATAAATAAATCTTAAAAAAAAATAAAGCTACAAATTTCCCTTTAATCACTGCTTTGGCAGGATCCCACAGATTTGTTACATTGTTTTTTCTTCTTCATTCAATAAAGTATTTTCCAATTTGCCTTGTGATTTCTTTTCTGCCCTAAGGATTATTAACTAAGTGTTCCTTAATTTCCATATGTTTGGTTATTGATTTCTATCTAGTTAAATCCTGCTGTGGTCAGAAACATATTTTGTATGCTTTCAATCTTTTCAAGTTTATTGAGAGTTTATTAAATGTCCAGAATAAAGGTTATCTTGGTAAATATTCCATTTACACATGAAAATAATTTGTATTCTTCTGTCTTTTGGTGTTTTATGTCAATTATGTCAATTATGTCATCTATGTCAATTATGAAATTTCTTTTTTTCCCCCTATACATATATCTGGGTCTTCATCACCTTTTGCTTAAAAATACTTGTGAAAAATATGTTCCTTTTGTCCATTTAATTGACAGAATGCATTTTGGCTAAAATTCAATTGACTGAGTATCTTTAGATTTTGTCCTTCTGGCTGTCTTAAAACATCTATTTTCAAATTTCCAAGATCAAGTTTTTTTTAAACTAGAGAAATGATAAGAATCCCTTGAGCATTAGTCTTTTGCAGTGTGACAGTTTGTTAGCAAAGAAAAATTCCTACAGTATTTCTTTGAACATTGCCATGAAATTTGACACTAATGTCTACTCCAATGACTTTAGCAGGGAACCTTTAAAAACAATTGGAAGCCTATCATAACGTCATTATTGTGGATAGATGGACAAGTTAAGCAGAAATGAAGATGATTCTAAAGCTGAATAATTTTCCAACTCCAAAATTTACAAGTTGAGTTTATAAAGCTTTGATTTTCCATTATCATTTTCTGTCTTTATCTTTTACTTTGCTATTCCCAGGCAATATTATTGCTGCAGAGCCAACAGTATGAAAAGAATATCATCTTGTATACCTTCAATCTGAATGAAATTATGAAATGATTACTGAAGAAGAGCCTAAAGAAACCCAAACTATCAATAATCTAGAATCATCAGATATTTCAGCTCGCTTGAGAATATATTTCATGCTAACAGATTAATTTATGACTGATCAATGTCTCGGCAGTTCCCTTTTTTCCACATCTAAAGGAAGTGATGGGTTCTTTTTTCAAATACATTTTTCAGACAAAAAGTAGCATTTTTACTTGATTTGACTAATGTTGAAATTGGAATTCCATAAAGATATTTTCCAAAATGGCTAAATACTGGGATGTGAGGTCTACTAGTTAACATTATGAGTAAACTCTCACAGTTTCAGAAACTTTCTTTAAGCAGGGCATAGAGGTGTCTTTCTGAATTAAGGATCTAGAAGCCATAGGCTCAGAGCTCCATGGTCCAGGGCCCACTCTCTAGTCTAGTGTGATACTAGTTTCAGTGTCTTACAATGCAGTGAGTGAAGTATTTCCCAATGTGGAGATTTCAGAGTCTACACCATGCTTAAACTGAAAGTGCATGTGTGTCAGCTGCTATGGCAAGTAGCATTGGCAGAGTCCTGGTCCCAGGACCTGGCAACAGCAAGACAATGCAATTTGATTCAGGAAGTACCTCCAAGGACATAAGACACTTTCCTTTCCTGTCTCCAACATTGAATAGAGCAAGAAATATGTGCTGTTAGATCAACTAGAAAATCCAAATGTAATTAGCAGCAATGTTTTTCTTTCCATTTTTTAAAGGCTCGCTGGTATCAATGAGTTTTTTACAAATGTGAGTTTCAGTGCTGTTGGAACACTTCCCATGATAATTGGCAGCCTCAGCAAAAAGGAGTCATAGATAGATGTTAAGAGTAATCTTACATCTGTTATAACTACACGGAATAAGTAATCTATTTGAAAATGATATTACTAGAAGATTTGTAAGCAAAAACCTTAGGGAAGTTTTTATAACTAAATATTTAGATTTGAAAACTGAGTTTTCCCTTCACTGAAAAAGAAAACTTCTCATACTCAAAATGATTTGAAAGGAAATCCACCCCACTAAAAACTGGTGACATAATTTTTGAAGTAATATATACTTTTTTTACATGAATACAGACATAAACTAACAAAGAGTTCTTCTCCTTGTTTATCCAGTGATTTTGGAAATTATTATTAACTTAATAGAATTTCTGCATTTATTAATTATGACTTAGTAAAGAGAAGATATTAAAATAATCTGTGCAAATAGCTAACCAATTTAATTATAACCTTTCACCTTGAACAGCCATCTCAATGTGTCTTAAAAGAATGTTTGTTTCAGTAGAGATGTTTCCAAGTTTCTTATACTTATTCAGAGTTACACACTTTAGGGCAATTATTTATATTATCATCATATATAAATATTAATTTGTAATATTCATGGTTTGGCCCAGACAAATTTTAATAAAGCATAAGTCCAATATAATATATACCTTTCTCCAAATTATTTCAAGTTAATGCAAGTATGTTCTTCCATGAAAAGACTTCTAAATAACTGCAAAAATCTAGATTTTTTTTTTAAAAGACTCTCAAAATAAAAAGGGAAGAGCACCAGATTTGGAATCCGATGATCCAGGCTTAAATTCTGGCTTTGGGGGCAAGGTGCTTTGTTACACTGCTTAGTTATCCCAGGATGAGAGTTCCTCCATCTGCCTTTTGGGTGTAATGCCAAGGATTGCGTGGTCTGAGAGCAACTCAGGAAATTGAAATTGATCTGTTCCATACTCAACACACAAACAATAATCTCTGGGTCTTGAAATATCTACCTTATACCTCTTTATTTGGTTAGATCCCTAAGGAAAAGCACAGATTTATCACAAATGATTATTCGATAAACTTCTGTTAATTTTCTTGGTTGTAATTAACACAATCTTCTGGAGAGAAGAATTGCCGTGTCAGAAATAAACCTCTTCTGATTTTGAATAAAATTTTGTAAGAATTTATATTGCTTCCTTCAGGTATCTTTACATAGATAATATTGAGCCTATCACCATGATGTCTGTTACCAACTTTTTTTATTTAAAAAGCACCCCAAGAATCTCAGTTTTGGGGAAGAAATAAAAAGTTATCAGAATTCTCATACAGAGCATCTGCTCCACTTGGGTTTGCACCTCAGGTCCTTTGCACTTGCTGTCCCTCTTAGAAAATTTTCTCCAAGTATCCATATGGACGCCTCCTCCATACCTTTATATCTCTATTCAAATCTCACCTTGTCACTGAAGCCCTCTTGATGTCTTTCTAAAGAGCACACCCATCCATCTTTCTCCTTCACATGGCTTCCTTTTGTGCTATAGCACATGTCTCCCTCCATTATTATATATCTATTTTAGTGTGCTCACTATTTCCTTCACTAGAATAGAAGTTACTGAAGTCAAAGACTTCTTTATTTGTTGAGTTAATTGCTAATTAATGAGAAAACCAACACATATATTTGTATTTATACTCAAGAAATTAAAAGCCTTGAATTGTCTACTTCTACTTAAGAATATCAAAAAGTATCACTATAAATATTGGGTGTATCTGCTCAGACATCAGGTACAATGCGAACACCCAGTTCATTGCTATCCATGGTCACAACTGTGGCTGTGTCTTCCTGCCTCCTTTCCTGCACACCCCTCCCACCTGTTGATGCTCACTCTCCACTGCACTGTGGCTGATGTGCTTTCATCTCACCTTCAGCCCCTCCTACTAACTTCCTTTACTGTGTTCTGTTTTTGAGATTCACCTGCCCTGTGGCATGTATCAACAGTTTGTTCATTTTTATCATGGAGTAGTATTCCATTGTACAAATACAGTATTTTTTTCTGCATTCAACTGTTGATGGACATTTGTTTCCAATTTGGGGCTATTATGGATGAAACTGTAATGAATAGTTGCATATGAGTCTTCATATGGACAAAAGTTTTTATTTCTGTTCAGTAAATATGTAGGAGTGGGACTACTGATCCGTATGGGAAGTGTATGTTTAATTTTATGAGAAACTTTCAGAGTATAAACTTTCAGAGCGTCTGTACCTTCTGGCATTCTCATCTGTAGCGATTGAGAGGTCCAGTTGCTCCAGACTTGGTATTGTGAGTCTTTCCAATTTTTGTCATTATGGTGGGTATATAATGTATCACACTGCAACTTTATTATTTTTAAAGATTTTATTTATTTATTTTGAGAGATGGAGAGAGAGAGAGTTTGTGAGAGCAAGGGGAGAGGCAGATGGAGAAGGAGAAAGAGAATCTCAAGTAAACTCCATGCTGAGTGTGGAGCCTGACTTCAGGCTCAATCTCACAACCTTCAGATCATGACCTGAGCCAAAATCAAGAGCTGGTTACTTTGCCAACTGAGCTACCTTGGTGCCCCCACATTGCAACTTTAATTTGCATTTCCAAGAGAACTAATGATGTTTAGCATTGCTTTTATTTTTTTTAATTTATTTTATTAAATAATAAAGTAAAATTCACTTTTTTAGTGCATGTGTTTATGACAGATCCATAGGGTTAAATAACCACCACCTCAGTCAAGTTACAGTACAGTTCTATCTCTCCCCAAAATTTCTCTGTTGCTGTCCCATCATAACCGGACCCTCTCCTATGTTTATACTTAATGTAATTATCAAATATGGTTGGTTTATATATACCAATTTGCTGTTTTTCAATTCTTTCTCTTTGTTATTTTTCCTTTTTATCTTATTATAGAATAATCAACTATGTTCTAATATTCAACTTTATTTTTACTCTTGTCATTTTAGCTATATATTATTGCATTTATTTAGTGGTTGCATTAGGGTTACAATATGCATCTTTAATCTCTTAGTATATTTTCAACTGAATACTATAACCATTTACGTATAAAGTAAGAACATTCTCAAAGCATACTTCCATTTCTCCCCTCACATCCTTTGACCCATTCTTTTATATATGCTATTTCTACTTATGTATTAAATCCTACAATACAGGGGTGGCTGGGTGGCTCAGTTGGTTAAGCGCTGACTTGTTTTCTTTTCAGGTCATGAAGGGTCATGAGATTGAGCCCCATGTTGGGTTCCCAACTGAGCATGGAGTCTGCTTGGGATTCTCCCCCTCTCCTTCTGCCCCCCTCCCTCTGTGCACTCTCTCTAAAAAAAAAAAATCCTACACTATAGTATTAGTTTTTTAAACAACTGTCTTTAATTTTTTAACAGATTTATTGAGCTACGACTTGCAGAGATTTCAATTTTCTAAAGGTATGAAAATATACATAAGAAAATCTTTTATTTTTACCCGAATACCATTTCCATTGTTTTTCATAACTTTATGTAGAACCTCATCTCTATTGCATCTCATTTTCCTTGCTCCTGAAGAACTTCCTTTAATGTCTGTATAGTACAGATCATTACAAGCACATTCTCTTAGCTTTTGTTGGTATGGAAAAATCTTTATTTTACCTTCACATTGCTGGTGGAAATTTTTGCAGGATATTGAGCTCTAGATTAGCAGTTATTTTTTTTCTTTGTGCATACTGTGTTTGGGTTTCATTGAATTTCTTGGTTCTGTAAATTACAGTTTTACTCAGGTTTAAAAACTTCCCAACTATTATTTCCTCAAGTACCATTTCTGTTTCTCTCTCGCTCCCACATCTTCTGGGACTTTAATTAAACATATGTTAGATCACCTGATAAAGCCCTGCAGATCACTGAGCCTTTTTCATTTTTTTAAAAAATATTTTATTTATTTATTTATTTGAGAGACAGAGAGAGAGCAGGAGCAGGGGGAGGGGCAAAGGGAGAGGGAGAAACAGATTTCCCACTGAGCAGGGAACAGGATGCGGGGCTTAATCCCAGGACCCTGGGATCATGACCTGAGCCCAAGGCAGACGCTTAACCCACTGAGCCATCCAGGAGCCCCTTTTTCTTTATTTTATACCCTTTTTCCCCCCTGTGAGCTTAATGTTAGATATTTTCTATTTCCATGCTTTCAGATTCACTGGTTTTTTTCTGCCACGTTGATTCAGTTTATCTTATCCAGTATTTTATTTCATACATTCCATTTGTCATTTCTAGAAGTTTCATTTATACATGCACACATATGTCCTTACTATGTTGGTGTTTTAGTATAAATCCTTCGGCACATTTATAAGATGTATAAATGCTCTTTTGAAGTTCTGGCCTGATTCCACCATTTCTATTATTTCTGATTCATTCTCCTACTGCCTGTGGGTCATAAGTTGCTAATTCCTTGCATGTCCAGTATTTTTTATTAAGTTGCCAGACATTGCATATGTTACATTGCTGAGTGTTTAGATTTTGTTATTTTACTTTAAAAATGTTAGTATTCTTTGGGGGCAGCAATTAAGTTTTCCTTGGATTATGTTGATACCTTGGGGGGGTGATTTTAAAACTTTGTTATGGCAAGTCCTAGAATATCTTTAGCTCTAGAATTAATTTAGCCCTTCTAATAATTTTACTGATTTTCCCAAGTTTTCAGCAAGTTCTCTGTACTCTGCCTGGACACAATTCAAATAACAGTGTGAACCGTAGGAACTGTTCACTTTATAGCTCCCAGCATTTGTTCTTTGCATGGACTTATAGAGTTTCACCTTTCACATCCATAGATTAATAATCTACAAAAAGCTCAGGGGGACACCTCTGCAAATTTCTGGACCACTTTTTCTGTGTGGTTTCCTCTTGTCTGGTGATTTGCCGTCATTATTTCAGGCACATCTACCTCTCTGAACTCCCATCTGTCTCCTCAAATCAGCAAGATGGCCATGCTCCACTTGGGATTTCCCTCCTTGCTCTGTGGTCAGGACATATGTCTCCAGGCAGAAGTCACTGCCAGTTGTAGTCTCACCTCATTTGTTTCTCTCCTCTCAGAAATCACAGTCCTGTACTGCCTAGTTTCCAGTGTCTTGAAATAATTGTTTTACATAGTTTGGCCAGTTTTCTAGTTATTTGTAGGAAGGAGATAAATCTGATCCCAGTCACTTTAGCAGAAGTAGAAGTTCAGGAATATTTGAAAGCTAGATTCAGCAGTATCTCCTGATGTATCAGATATAGTATATGAGAGAAAAAGAAGATGCCAAGTGTGTCTCCTGCATTTTTAGGATGAGAAATGGGAAGGACAGAGATATCCTCAACTGAGGTGGGAGTCTGTGGGAGAAGAAGTTGTTGGAGGAAATCTCATTGTGAATTTATTAATTCTGAGGTATCCATTAAGTAGTCAGATGGAGATGCTGAGTAGGCAGTTATCTGTGTATTGTCTTTTAGGAGAGAAGTGTGGCTGAGGATATCACTGGAGGTTATCAGTGTATATGATGTTAAAGCATTCTACAGCACTCAGTGTGATCACTAGCAGAACCAGTATAGATAGAAAAGGAAGGAAGTCCAATGACCAAACCCAGGACACTCCATCAGGAAAAACGAGTGTGGTCCTGGAACACACTTGACAAGAGAAGCAACTAGGTGGGGAGAAAGTGAGCAACCTGTAGTGGGTGAGAGTCCAGGCTGGGGCTGGAGCCCCAGTGACAAGGCTGCTATGTCCTTCATGATGAGAGGTTGGGGGACTCTTCCCTCTCTTGTGTAGTCAATAGTGTGGGTGATGATGAGATAGCTGACAGCATCAAAATCTTTCTTCAGGACCTTGCCAAGGGGATCAAAGTCTCCATCTGGGCTATTTGTGCCATCTCAAAGCTAAATGCTCAAATCCAGGAAAAAAGAGAGGTGAAGTATTGGAGAAAGGCAAGTAGTGTCTTGGCACAGTGGAGAGAGCAGGCATCGTGCAGAAGGAGGAGAGTGAGCCATGTATCGTTACTAGAATTTTCCAGTTCTGTGCTTGGAATGATGCAGTATTCTGGTATGTTCTCCACTTGTTTTATCAAGTGTTTATTACTGAGCCTCAGTCAGTAATAGCACAAGTTAGGGGTGATCCATGGCTACTTGGAGACGTTTGGTCTTGGCTGGAATTCTTTCTCACAGCAATTTCCAGTGTTCCTTGGGTACTCCCCATCTGTATTTAGCAAAGTTGCCAGTGCCATTTGGCTTCAGGATATAGAAGATCTGGCATTTGAGATATCAGGGAGGAGCCTCCCCCATTCCCTAGTATCAACAAAACAATTGCTTACGTGCTTTTCAACAGTTTGCTGCTGACTCTTTTCTTCATCGGGGGAATGTTGTGAGTCTCTTTCCCACCCATCTGTTGATCAGCTGGTTAGTCTTCTGCATATGTCCCTGTCTACTCACTAAACTGCTTTGAATATTCTAGTTCAATAAAGGAATCAAAATACATTCTTCACTATCAGTCAAAAAGTAATTGGCCTTACTAGCTTGGATATGGTTTGCCTTGGCTCTCCTCACAGGAATGCAGTCCCCATACATTATCAGTGGCTCCTCTTCTTTATCTTCCTTCCTTTACTCATATCAACTCAATGCATGGTGAAGAGCCCACATGCACTTCTTCTTGGTGGCCTTCTTAAGCAAAGACTGTTCCACAAGACCGTTTACCTACAGTCTGTCCTGAGCATTGATACTCGTCAGAACAGTTCTCTCCACCTCATTGCTCTCCAGTTAACTGCAGTTTGCTGCCCATATGCACGTCCCCCCACCCCGCCGCCTGCATCCATAGGGGACAGAGGGGAGGGGTGGGATTGGAAGGATTCCTGGGGCAGCTCTTCTCCCAGTTCTTCTAGCCCCACTCCACCTGGGGACCTCTGCATATTCCCGTCTCTCTGAGCAATGGGGATTTTTATCTGTGGGGAACATAAGGCACAATCTTCCCGATACCCAAATGTGGAATTTTAACAACTCCCCCCCAAGCCTGAAAGGGCCCCAGGATTTCCCCCAGAGCTTTTCTAACATTTGTCAGCCTCTGTGTGGTGACTGATTTGATACCTTCATTTTCTCCATCTGTCATTTATGCTTCCACCTTCCCTTCTTACCCCCCACTACCGTTGGATGAATGGATTTTGTAATTCTGTTACATTTTATATATTTGTCATTTTTGTTGTTTTTCTCTTGTAAGGTCCAAGGGCAGGTGGCCCCAAGATGGGCCACTTTGGCATGAAGATTATTTTGAGCTGAAAAACAATCAAAACCCAGAGGATTCATGAAAAGCACTTTATTTCCCCCTCAACTGCCTAAAAAGAATTTCGACAGAGGGCTTGCTCAAGGAAGAGAGCTATTGATGAGGGATCGAAGCAGAAAAATATTCACCTTTAGCCCAGAAGGCTGACCTATAGCCTGCATAGCTTCAATAAGGCTAAAATACTGGCTGGCTGCTACATTCTTAAAGGGTCCTCTGACTGCCCTTACATCTCACTGAGAGTTAATATTGAACTGAATGATAAGCCCCAGAGAAATCTTAGAAGAGTAGTTTTATGAGTAGAAATTCAAAGAAGACATTTATGATCTAATACTCCCTGCACGTCCCCTCCCCCTTGAGCATTTGCTATATAACCACAAGCTTCATATAGCAAAAATGCAGCTCTTTCTGCCCACGGGTCCTGTCCCCATGCTACTCAAATAAACTTACTAACTTGAACCATAAAACATCTCAAGAATTATTTCTTGGCCATTGTGCTCCACGATCCCACAACACTATCACCATAGGTAACTACATTATGATATGAACTAGGTAGGCAGACAAGAGGAACCCAACAAAGTCTGTTTGATCAAAGTCCTCTCTGGTCCCTTGTTACAGCCCAGGAAACATTTGTTTACTCTTTTTTTTTATGTTGCATTTACTCTTTCATCTTCCTATGAATTGCATTCCTTTCCTTTGAAGTCCCAGACTCCTACCCACTTCTCTTCAGTTCTGAATCACGTACAGACCTCATTTTGCCCATCTTTGGAATTTCCCGTCTGTGTGGATTCCTCGTACACATGAAATTAAATTTTATTTTCTCCTGTTAATCTGTCTCATGTCAATCTGTTTCTTATTCCAGCTCAAAGGACCTTAAGGAGCAGAGGAAATTCTTCCTTCCCCATCCTGTGAAGCACATACATTGGATGTGGGGAGTGAAGGAGTATCTCAGTTGTAGGACACTTGTAACTCAGGTTAGCTTTTGGTCTCTCTTGCTCCACTGGGGCAGGGGGTGGGTGTGGGGAGCAGCCTGAGGAGATGGAACAGGAGGAAAAGCCTCCTCACAGAGAGACCCACTAGATTTTGAGGAATGATTTTTTCTTTTTTTAATTATTGTTTTATTGATTCATGTACATATATTGTCATCATTAAGGCATTCACTTTTTCTTTTCTCTTTTTTAAAAGATTTATTTATTTATTAGTTGGAGAGAGAGAGAGAGCACATGCGAGGACATACAAGCGGGGTGGGGGGTTGCAGGTAGAGGGAGAAGCAGGCTTCCCACTGAGCAAGGAGTCCCATGTGGGGCTCCATCTCAGGACGCTGAAATCATGACCTGAGCCAAAGGCAGACGCTTAACTGACTGAGCCGCCCAGGCATCCTGGAACGATTTTCTTTCTTCTCCTTGAAGAAGAAAAAAGCTTTTTTTCACTTGTGCATTTAAAATTCCCCAACTTGGAGAAGCACCAGTTCTGTACCAGAGTCACTGCAAACAGAATACTCAGAAAACCTGAACTTTTCCAACACTGGAGATTGGAAATTAACTCCTGATCACAGCCAGGTCTGTGGTAATTCAAAGGAATACTGAGTGCTATAAATAGTAATTGAAGGAGTAAATTTATTAAATCCCAAACCTGTGATTACTTGGTGTTTTTTGGTTTTTGGTTTTGTTGTTTTTGTTGTTATTTTAAGAAACTATAGGGATGGTAGGCAGATGTCCAAACAAGTGTATATTTGTATAAAAGTGACATTTTAAAATGTCAAAATTAAATTTGAGCTAGTCTCCCCTCCACCAACCCTTCCAAAAAGCAAGTCTGCTACTAGGTAGCAATGTAACCTTTGGTAACTCACTTTATCTATGTATCTCTGTTGTTTTCTGTGTAAAATGAAACACGTGAACTGATAAAATCCAAGATCTCTTTCACCTTTGAAATTCTCATCTACCTTTTCCACCTATATAGGCTGTTCCAGACAGAAAACTTAAATGTTAAGATGTTCTAAGGTCTTCCAATAATGTTCAACAAAGATAATTTAAATAAATTAAAATATTGTGAAAGCAAAGCAAATCAATGGCTCTGAGATTTCAAGGTCTAGTTCACTACTTACTGAAAGAAAATTATAGCAAAAAATAAAGAAGCAAGGATTATGGCTAAATTTAGAAAAAGAGTAGGTGGAAGAATATATAATTGTATAGAAGTCTGAGAAATAGGCAGGCTGGCAAATGAGTTCAATTTTAAAATATCAAAGAAAAAGTCTAAAAAGGGATAATTGAAGGTCAAGAGCAAGCCAGAGAACCTTTGACTGAAGGAGCCATAAATATACAGAACAGGAAGAAACACAGGGAATATAAATCTATTTAAAATGTTTATTTAAACAAATGAAGGCTATAAAACTTGTGATGACTGAAATAAGGAGGAGGGAAAGTAATTAGCATTTACTGAATGCCTATTATGTGTCGCACATTGGGCCAGGTGGTTTACATAGTCTATGTAATTTACGAGTTCACTGAAGACTTAAAAAAAAAAAGAAACTAGGACCATCATGAATAATTATTTTTTTTTAAGATTTTATTTATTTATTTGACAGAGAGCTAGCCAGCGAGAGAGGGAACACAGCAGGGGAGTGGGAGAGGGAGAAGCAGGCTCCCGGCGGAGGAGCCCGATGTGGGACTCGATCCTGGAATGCCGGGATCACGCCCTGAGCCGAAGGCAGACGCTTAACGGAGCCCCTTCATCACGAATAATTATTGATCATTATGCACAAGTCTTGAGGAGTCAAAGAGGTCTTGGTTGTCTGTCCTGAATTTCAGTAGGACTTCAGCACAGGCTTGTCATCTGTCATTCGAATGTTTCTCAGGAGTGATTGTGGTGCACAGCCAAGCTTGAAAATCACAGATCTACAGCACAGGTTACCTTGGCAGGTTCACATTCAACTGGTGAAAACAATGCATCGCTGTATTTGTGCAGGAGAGAGTTGGTAGGCTGCGGGAATGTGTGGAGACCCCCCGGAAGAGCTGGAAAATGGAAAGAAGAGGGGAAATCAAAGCAGTCCCTGGGGCTGGGACAGATATGGCCTACTGAGGAAGTCCCACTTCGATCATGTGGATTTCAAGTAGGATAAGACTAGTGAGGAACATCATGTCATAATTGACTAATCTTAATTACTGGTCAGGATAATATGAGAATTGGTAAAGTGGAGCTGGAGAGTGACAGAGTCCTTAGAAGAGTTATCATCAAGTACAAATTGCAAGACACCACAAGCACCATCCAGGTCTGTATCCAAGACTCTGTGAGGTATGCTAGCAGGCACTCCAGGCAGGTAACAGCTTTGAGGTCCCATGGCAGCCAGGGCAGTAACAAGGGCAATTCTTAGATATGTCATGGGGAGGAAAGATGGAAGTAACAAGAATTAGGCAGCTCAGCAGGGTCCCAGACAAGGGGGTGGGGTTCAGAATTCGGTGGATCTCATAGCTACCGGGAACTAGAGCAAACATGAGATGTCAAGTAACAGGCCCTCTCCTACTAAATGGAAAGGCACAGTGAGGTTGAGGGGGGAAATTATAGAGTCTTGCAAGTACACACCTATGAGTCTTCACCAGGACCCCAGATTCCAGGCCACTCTTGTGTGGAAGATAAGCCTGTGTGCTCCAAAGGCAGATGACCCGTTCTGAATTCTGGCATTGCCACTATGTTTGTGTGAACTTGGCCAAGTTACTTAACCTCTATGAGACTTAATTTTCTGCCTGTAAAATGAGTATCAGAGTAATAGTTCCACCTCATAGGGTTTTTGTTAGGATTAACTGAAGGAAGATATGTATATTCCACAATAACGAACCACTCAAAAGAGTTAGAGAATGCTCACAAGGGTTAGCTGTTGCTGTTACTGTGAGCTGGTAAGGAAGATTAGTGAGGCAATGGCTGTGGAATTTTGGGAGAGTGGGGGAAATGGGTGGTGGGGGAGAGGCAAGAAGGTCCTTAAGTGAGCAGGAATGAGAATTTGAACTACTGGGGAGTTGAAAAGAAGAGAGGATTGAAGGCATACAGTAAGGGACAGGTTTAGAGGTCTTGGTGACTTGGCTGTGGAGAAGCAATGGCCCTCTCCAAGCCGCACATCAGTCAGTAGAAGAAACAGCCTCACTCAGGCTTTACCTTTTCTCTTTGATGAAAAGGGAGTTAACAACAGATCTCCAAGGGAGAAACGTGTGTGGAGCCAGAGTGGTGGGGCAGAAACCAGGTTGTGTGGGATAATAGGCTGAGCTCTTTAAACAGAAGGCAGTGAGGGAACACTGAATTTTTCAGAATTTGTATGGTGAAAGGAACTTGTGTGATAGCTTCAAAGATCAGCAAGGTCAAAGGAAGGCAGTCCAGTAACCATAGGTGCAGAGTACTGACTGGGTTCTAGTGGAAAAAAAGAGCAGGCTAAAATAGTGGGCATACTAGAATGAAATCGACAAAACATTCCTATGAGGGGTGTCCTTTCTCTCAGATATTCTCTGTGAAACATTCTGTTTCTTCTGGTTCTTACAAACTGAATTGAACCCACCAAAGCCTGGAGAGGTAAGAGAGCCAGGACCATGGAGTAGCTTGGAAACAAAGGCAATCCTTAATGGAGACTATAAATATACATGTAAATATCTTGGGGTTTTGATTAACTGCTTATGATGTCCTGTGGAATAGCATAAAACTACCTTCTCACATCCATATGCTATAGGAACCTTATACTGCACATAACATTAAGTTTGTTTGTCACCACTAGGGAAGTCAGTAGGCAACAGTCTCGATATATAAAGTGTGCATGAGAGTTCATATTCATGGACCTTAAGATGAAATGAAGTTTAATTGAGCAATAAAAGCCTAAAATTTCTATGGTGTGTTGGCAGCGACAAAGCTAACAGTTTCTTTATTATAGTGTTCTACCCTACTATAAAATTGTTCTGGGCAAAACTAACCCAAGTCTAAGAGTCCTACAATACATGAAAGCACATTTAAAGGAAAACAGTTTAGAAAAATCTCTCAGCAGATAATCATTCAGATCATTTAGTGGACTTGGGCCTTTAACAACGAACAGAAGATTTCTCCAAAGAAAGATTTTCTCAGAAAAAGAAGATTGCTTTTTCACAGATGATGATGTTATTAAGAAAATGTTTTGTGTTTAAGAGTGAAAACCTCAGACTTAACAAACACCTTCTGAATTTTAGCCCAGAAAATCTGTCTGGATTTTGATTTAACAGTTACTGAGTATATCTGGCATACAGATCTAGACAGACATTGCCAGACAGAGCTCAATGCTGTGAGATTAGTTTCTGAATTTACTTCTTACCTTAAGTCACACAGACTTTAGTTTAAGCACTGCTTCCTTCCAAAAGGCAAAAATTGGCCCTAGACAGACTCCTTACTTCGCTATAAACCAAAGGTAATAGGAAGTCTTAATTTTGGTATTCAGGAAAGTTTCTTGGTTGCTACCGTATGCATAATTAAAAACAACTATTTTTTTGTGTAGTTTGATGGTTTATAAATCATTTCAATAGAAATCATCTCATCATCTCTTGATAATCATCCTGAGATGTACTTATTATCCTCATTTTTCAGGTGGGGAAATGACTAACTTAAGCTATTCAATTAGCACATGATTCAGAATGTAGGTCTGCTACTGCCATAGCAACCTGCACGTTCTACTCCATGTACCCATTCACCTGTTCATTCATTTATTCAGCAAACATTTGTTGAGTGCAAGGAAAGGGAATACAAAAAGCCTGTCTTGAGCACAACCTAATGAGCTTCTATATAAATAGCTTGAATTTTCTTAGTCATAATCCTCTGAAAATGACCCCTAACATGTCTAGCAAACTAAATGGGAGCCTGTATGTATGGCATTATAGTTCTAGGGCTGGTTTTACTAAGAAACAGAATGGAAATAAGTACAATAAGTCAGTGTTATGCAATATTTTCTGGATTGATAAGGCAATCTGGGTGGGAGATGGAATCAAACAACTCCTAGGGGCAGAGAACTTGGGAGAGGCAACAACATGAAAGGAAGAGCAGGAGACAGGCCAACAGAGACAGTCAGAACATATGAGATTTCACAATGATTTGTCTACCTAGATCCATGGTCTCGTCAGGAAAAGAGTGACTGCCTCCTCTGAATCGACAAGCGTGTTATCTAATCTGAAACTTAAAATGGAGACTATCTTGGACATATTTAGAACACGTGGCTGTCATGGACATGTAATTGACCCTCCAGAGTTGAATTAAATATTGAACTCATGGACTTTAAGTTGGTTGGACCTTTAAAATTTCTTCACGGTCTTTAGGCTTATAGGAATTAATATAATGAAGCATGGATTTTTTTATTGCCTGTGATTTTAATATGTTTAAAATTAAAACCACACTAATCTTCTAGAAGAACTATTCGTTCTCAAAATTTAAGCATGCATTCTCTATACTAAAATGATTGTAATAAGAACCACTCCATTTTACTTGTTTATTTATTAGATACGTCTTTTTTTGAGCACCTGCTAAGTCCAAGGCACTCTGCCAGCTTTTATGGAGAAAATCAAGTTCTTTTTTTTTTTTTTTTTTTTTAATATTTTATTTATTTATTTGACAGAGACAGCCAGTGAGAGAGGGACACAAGCAGGGGGAATGGGAGAGGAGGAAGCAGGCTCATAGCGGAGGAGCCTGATGTGGGGCTCGAACCCATAACGCCGGGATCACGCCCTGAGCCGAAGGCAGACGCTTAACCGCTGTGCCACCCAGGCGCCCCAGAAAATCAAGTTCTTAATTGTTGCTTGCTAACCCTGAAAATATAGATGGGAAGTATTGCATAACATAAGACTCTTGATTGAAATTGTTTGAGCATTTGGATTTTCCACACCTAATATTTGATGTACTCATTAAGATAGAGTAAGGATATTTAATATTCAAGACAGAATGTTTAACATGTCAGTTCAACAAATATTTGTCACACGTATCCTACGGATTCCACACCATGCTAGTCTTTGAAGATACACAGATAGGTAAACCTCCTTTCACCATGAAGCTCACTGAGACCCAGAGCTATTAACATCAACTACGCTGCAAAATTTCCTGTGGTTCTTTAGAAATACAAGCACCTCTCACTGTATTCCTCAGTGCTGATTTGGGACAAGGCTTGGTATCTATTATTTTTTATGCCTCATGGAGGATTCTAACACCCAGCCAACGAAATGAATCACTAGCTTCATGGAAATTATTTTGTTTATGACCTATTTTTTATTTTTCAAAGAATCATTTACCGCAGTTTCTCATAAAACTAGACATACGCCAGCCCTATCACCCAGCAATATCACTCCTAGGTTACACAAAACAAATAAATACACATGTATTTATACATGTCCACAAAACGACATGTTCAAGAATGTTTATGACACTTTATTAATAATAGCTCACGTGTCCAGCAAAAGGAAAATGGGGGGGGGCCCTCTGATATACTCATAAAAGGAAATACCACTCATCAGATTAAAGGAATGAACAACTGATACACACAACAACATGAATAAATCTCAAAAAATATTCTAAATGAAAGAGACAATATACAAAAACCTGCATACTGAATCATCCTATTTCTCTTCAGTTCTAGAAGGCAACAGTAATTTATGGTGGAAAATAATCAAAACTGTGATTGCCTTGAGGGGGTTGGCAGTTGAGAAAGGCCAAGAAGGAACTTTTTAAGATGATAGTAATATTCTATTTATTAATAGAGATTTGGTTACCCTGGGACATGGATTTATCAAAACTCAAAGCATGCTGTACGTAAGAAAAGAAGAAACCTCAAAAGAAGCAAACAAACAAAAAAACTCCCCAGATCTTGAGCTCTAATTGCTGGTATGTATGTTGAAGTACTTAGGGGAGGAATGTACTAACACAGCTTACATTAATGGATGTGAAAATGCGATAGATTGATGGATGAAGAGCAGGGTGGATAGATAGATTTAAGAAAGCAAATAGAATAAAATCTTAATGCAGAATCTAAGCGGTGGGCGTAGGGCTGTGCACTATGAGACTGATTCAGCTCTTCTGTATATTTGAAAATTTATATGATTAAATATTAGGAAAAATTATAAAAGCGTGTCTGTAATGTTTAAAGTGTCTGTTATTCCAAGCACTTTGTATGCGTTAACTCATTTATTTTCCATAAGTCTTGTGACAGAAAGAGGCTGGCTGTCCACCAAATCTGCCACCCCTTCTCCCTGGTCGTGCCCCTGTTTTCTAACCAATCCTGCACTTACCTATGGTCACATGACTGAGCTCTGGCCAATGGACTGGGAGCGGAAGTGATGGGTAACATCACCAGGCCTGGCCCATAGAAACCTTTCCCATTTGAGAGTGGATGGAAACATAATAACCTTGGTGCTTTACGCTGAAGATGAGGCCCTGACCCACTGGAGAAGCAATGCTGGCCTATCGGAAATATCTGTCTGGGACTTCTTGTGAGCTTGAAATATACTTCTTTGTTATACGATAGAAATGTGTGGTTTTATCTACTGTAGTAGTTAGTGCCACTCTAACTTGCACATAATTCCATATGATAGGTACTAAGAGTATCCTTATTTAACACATAAGGACATAATCTAGAAGTAAGACAGCTCAGCAGCAGCCCTGGGATGCAAACTCAGGCAGTTTGGTTCCAGAGTCTACACTCCTGAGTATTAACACGATCTCTGCCTCTTTCTCTCTTGCAGGTACAAATAAGTAATTGTTTGTTTCTCCTTCAAGCAACAGGTATAACTCAGTGGCAGTGGATCACCTTTCAAAATACAAATTTGTATTCCCAGAAGCAGACTTGTCTTAATAATGACTGAGTGCGCTTGTCTGCCAATTTTGCTCCATATAAGTCAGGCGGGGTAGACAGTGTCTGGGGAACGTAGGGGGAGGCAGGAAGAGAAGAGGACACAAACAGCAGCACTGACCTTTGAAGATACATTATTGTTACTGTTAATCTAAATAATAAAGAACAGTGAGGAATCCCTATCCATTGTGTATAGCTTACCAATGTCCGTTTGACTGGTGCTTCCTCTTATTTTGATTCATATCAAAATAAGGAGGGTTGAGCTTCTCCCTTGACCTCCACCTGGCCATATCTCATCAGTAGTGATAATAGCAACAGAGGGAGCTTATTCACCCCAGATCAATACTTGATATGAACAATGTGTATTGATTTACTGAACTCCCGGTAATGAAGCAGTGTCTACAAGACTCAAAATGTAAAAGGGAGATGCCAGAGGAGAACCTCTGATATTGTGCTGAGCTGAGTTTGATAATTTCACCATATTCCAAAGAAATAAAGTAATGACTAAAATACAGGATAGATCCTCCACAATGCACATAGAGGCAGGAAGCAGAAAAATTTATATATCAACCTATTACTGTGGTGCTCTGGAACTTGCTAACCACCAGGCTCCTAATTACCAGATGCCATGCAGCTTTGAGTTACATTTAGGAAATTACTGAGGTTGCCAAATTCACATTTAAAAAGAATAACAAGGTACACGGTAATGTCAGATAGCCTTGTGAATCAACACAGAATCAAATGAAATTCAGCCATGCCCCTTCTGTTTTCATGTTTGTTATCCTTTTTCAGGTCACTGAACATGAAAATAATCAATACAGATCCTTTACTTTTTTACATTTGTTATGCTTTATCAGGTCACTGAATATGAAAATAAACCAATACAGATACTTTCGCTTTACTCCAGTCAGAAGTTGCAAGTCAGCAAACAGTTTGGTAGCAGGACTATTGGCAATTGTTTCTGAATATTAATGGTTAAAAATCTCTGAGCATGTAGATGATCTGAAATATCTTTGATTTCAAAATACAATCTTCAGCTTCCTCAAAGATCTCTAGATCTTTCTCAAACCTTACTCTTTAAACTTAACCTTTAAAAAACTTTCACAGCCTGAGCCTAAGTAAACCGCGGCATTTTGTGACCGTGTTGACACCACCATCAGTTTCTTCCATTCATGTCAGATTTGGGTTTTGGTTTGCAAGCCTTTGTCAGCTGAGTCCCCAGAGATGACCAGTTGTGGCCCACAAGGTCTGCTCTGTTGGTCACTGTGGCCAAAAAAAAAAGTGGATTCCAGACTCTTGGCTCTACTCTACCACAGAATTTCTGAGGGGTAAATATTTATTTAACTACCCAACTTCCTAATAGTGCCCTCCAAAATTCATGTCCATGCAGAACCCCAGAATATGACCTAATTTGGAAATAAGGTCTTTGCAGATACAGTCAAGTTAAGATGAGGTGATAGTTCATTAAAGTAGCCCATAGATCCACTATGCCTGGTGTTTTTATTTATTTTTTTAAAGATTTTATTTATTTATTTGGGATAGAGAGAGAGCAGACATGCGTGAGCAGGGAGGGAGAGGGAGAGGAAGAAGGAGACTCCGCACTGAGCAAGAAGCCCAATGTGGGGCTCAATCCCAGGACCCTGAAATAATGACCTGAGCCAAAAGCAGATGCTTAACCAAATGAGCCACCCAGATTCCCTGATGCCTGGTATTTTTATAAGAGGAAAAAACACAGATAAGAAAGACACACGGGGAGAAGGCCATGTGACAGTGGAGGCAGAGATTGCTTGTCTTCAAGAACACCAAGGATCATTAGCAACCACCAGAGCCTAGGAAGAGGCAAGGATGGAGCCACCCCTAGAACCTTCAAAGAGAGCCCGGTTCTACCAATGCCTGGATTTCATACTGTGACAATAGTCTCTGTTGTTTTAAGCTACCCAATTTTGAGGTTCTTTATTTGGCTGTCCTAGGATCTCATACAGAGAACACCTGGTACAGAGATAATGTTTTGAAAGATTTATTACAAAATATTTGAAACTAAATCAACATGGAATACATGATGGCTTTCTATTCTTTTCTCACAAGCTATCCTCTAAAAGCAAAAAATAAACAAGTATTTTTGCTGGGATGGTAGCTGGTGGACTGCAGGGCATTCGTCATCCCTCCACTGCTGTGTCTGAAGGAATGAAAGCCCTTCCATGGTTAAGGGGAGCCAGAGAGTATGCCCAGGGCCCCAGGACCTCTTCCCCAGTGACCACAGTGTCTTCTGAGATGGTACGTGTAACACGGAATCTCAGAACACCCTTGTTGTTTACTTGCAAAGCGTAGAGGCATCCCTTTGCAAAAACATTTAACACCAGGCTCCAGGACACGAGCTTGACATGTCCCTTGTCATTTGCTTGGGCTTGCCTGGCTGGCCTACCCTTCCAAAGCCTGAACTTCTTCACCCAGGAAATGCCAGCCGAGGTACTGCCTACATCTCTCAGTTATTTCGAGAGTTGAGTGAGTTAACACATGGACAGTATTCATACAATAGCTGTTACACAAAGCCCTGAATCAATGGCAGGTGCTCTTCCTGTCTAGGACAGCCCCAAAGGTCCCAGAAGGAGAGTTTCATACAGAACATTCTTTGTTGCTTTATACAGCATAATAGTTTGGAAACCATTTCTCTGAAGGAAAAAGTTCAATATAGAGGATAGCATGGTATAGGAGACATTTTATTTGACTCCTGTTTCCAAATGCCTATGATGGAAGACTGGGACAAGTGTGACACAGGTGTTAATACATTGCCCGGAGTGTATTCCCCCCTCCTCAGTGTAGAACCATCGGGTAAGGTGGCTATCTCTCTGGTAAATAACCTTGTGTGTCCTTTGGCACAAGCAGCTTCGTAGCTTTCTGATAGCAGTGACAAACAATCATTGGTGCAGAATAAAAGAACCTTTCCTTTCACCTTCTTGCATTAAACAGACAGATCCCTCGACCTTTAGCGGAGCTGAGAGCCAATTTTAAATGACATATTCAGTAGCTGGCGCCACATTTTCCTCCTCCATCATGGAGGATTCTGACTTCATCCACATCTGAACCAGGCCTTGGTGAGGCTGACAGGACATTTCCAGCGCTCAGAAAGCACAAGTATCTTCACTGACAGTTTGATCTGTCTTGTGTATTCTGGCTTCCTGAATCTAACTGTCTCTAGTCTCTCACAATATGTGTATTTCCCAGACAGAAGTTGATTGCTTAATGGAAACAACCAAAAATCTGTCACAGAACTTTGAGACCCCTTAAAACAAAAGATTAATGAGGAAAAAAAAAGTAAATTACACTTCTAAGAAAGTGTGGAATCTATTTACTGCATTTCCACATAAAGTTGGTTATTCAAGCTGTTTAATTTTCTTGACCCCGGTGTTGACTGATTTGCTCAAAGTGTAGAGTAATAGAATGAAGTGTCACAAAGGTGGATGTGTATCAACATACCACTGCATTGAGTTTACATCCAAATTGCACATGGTCTGGGTCTAAATACCCATCAAGACAACTAAGAACCATTTTCTGTTCTCAAGCTACTGTAATCCCTGCATTCAGTGCATCAAATGGGCAGCATAGCATGACTCTATTTTCTTTCTGGAGACTTCCAGGTTCCTGTCTGACATGTAAAGAGATCGATGTTATCACTCCCATCCTCCTAACAAGAGAAAAACTGAAAATCAGTGACTTTTCTTTAGATCCATCCAAGAACTGAGGGGACAATGCGAACCACCAGCCTGAAAACTGAAGGGGAGGACAGAGAACCAGAGCCCACAGGGAGCAAACACTGCAGCTGTGGGGACACGTGAAGGATATGTGATTGTCCTGGAGGCTGAGTGTGTATTAGCTCAAGAGAAAACAAAATTCCAGTGAGCCCAGTCTTAGGGGTGCCCCACACTTCTGTGAGTTTTACCTCAAGGAATCCCACCAGATTCTCAAGGGAAAGATCAAAGAATAATCCCTGCCTGCTTCATGCAGGAGGAGGGGAAAGTAACCATTATGAAATATACCCAGAGCATTCTGTTCTCCTACAAAAAATCCTGCCATCAAGGGAAACCATTTTACCAGAACCTACCTGGCTTGGATTTTACCAGAGTTCAACCAACAGCAGGGAAAGAGAATGCCCAAGTCCATCCCCATTAGTCTTTTTACCCACCAATAGGGTGAAAAGGAGCTGAGAGACGCTTGTGAAGGTCTCAGCCCAGGGCCATGAGCTGACACCTAATCATAGGAACACGGAATGCATCTGCCTCCCTCAAACCTTACCACTGTAGCAAAAACACTGTTTTATTATAATGGAAGATTAGAGCTAAAAAGAACTGCAAGATTCAGACTCAATTTTAGGAGTCTCTAAGAGAGCCTAAACACAATAGAAGAGATGAAAACAAGGACACCAGCAGACAGGTTAGTCCCTGGCACCTGCCGCCACAGCAAACAGTAAACACAGCCTATCTGGTAGCCAGATAACATGAAACCTAAAGGCATATTTACCTTTGTTCTTCTTACTCAGAACGTCATGTCTGTCCTTTAATGACAACAACAGCAACCACAAACACAAGCTAAAAAGCAAAAACACAGATGGGAGAGGCACAGCAAACATCACAAATGGACTCTGACTCTCTGTGTCAGAGATTTTGAAATCATCAGACCAGCTATTGAAAGTAACTATGAATAATGTGCTAAGAGCTATCAAGTAGACAGAAAAACAGAAAAGCGGGCAACATGCAAGAGCAAACAGGTAGTGTAAGCAGAGAAATGGAAATCTAAGAAGAAACCAAAAGGAAATGCTAAAAATGAAAATCACTGTAGTAGAAATGAAGAATCTCTTTGATGGGATCATCAGAGGACTGGACACAACTAAGGAAAGTGTCAGTGAACTTTAAGATACATCAACAGAAATTTCCCAAGTTCGGAAGCAAAGAGAAAAAACAATGGCTGAGGCTGGAAGCCAGAACCAAATATGCAGGAACAGTGGGGGGATTATTATGTTTTAAATAGACTTTATTTTTTAGAACAAATTTAGAGTTACAGTAAAATTGAGAAGATACTTAGGAGTTTCTCATATGCTTTGTACCCAGCTTCCCCTATTACTAATATCTTACATTATCATGGTATATGTTACAATTAGCCAACCAATGGCAGTACATGCATATTTACTAAAGTCTAAACTTTATTCAGATTTTCTTAGTTTTTTCCTAATGTCCTCTTCTGGCTCCAGTGTCCCACCTGTACACGTTACATTTAATGGTGATGTCTCCTTGGGCTCCTCTTGACTGTAACAGTTACTCAGACTTATATTATTTTTGATGATCCTGATAGTTTTGGGGAGTACCCTTCCTTGGGATTTTTCTAGTGTTTTTATCACTATGTGGACTTGAGTTATGGTTTGAGGTGAAGAAAACGGAGGTAAAATGCCATGCTCATCACATCAAGGGTACATACCATCAACATGACATATCTTTGATGTTGGCCATGGTTACATGGCTGAAGATAGTGTTTGTCAGTTTTCTCTACTGCAGAGTTACTCTTTCTCTCCAGTTCCATACTATACTCTTTGGAAGGCAGTCACTATACACAGCCTGCACTTAAGGATTGGGGTGTTATGGAATGCCTCCTTAAGGAAGAAATATCTGCATAAAATATTTAGAATTTATCTCTTCTCCTTTATTTATTTATTTATTTACTTATTTATTTATTCAATTATTTATTTATTTCAGTATGGACTCATGGATGTTTATTTTACACCTTGGGTTACAATATAATACTTTTTTTTTTTTGCTCAAATTTTTCCAGCTTTAGCCATTGGGAGGCCATTTATGTTCCTTTGACATCTTCTCAGAATTTTGGCTTTGTATATTTATTTTGAGCACATCCTTACTTTCTGACACTAAAGATGTACCAGGCCCGTCTTATATATTACCTGTCTCAGTCCTAGAATCATCTCTGGTCACTTGCACTGGAGGATGCTATTAGAAACCATGGTCTGGGGGTTAGGCATGCTCGTTGCTACTGGGGTGTCATGTCTTTTAGACTCTCTCAGCTGACAGAGTAAGGAAATACATGCTATAGAATAGCACAGGTATATCCACACAACTACATTTTCTATATGTAACCATCTGTATCTGTATTAAGATCAACATGAGGTTAGATTGAAATCTTCACCTCATTGCCACATTGGTTATGCTAGCTTCCTCCCTTTGCTTGTCTGTAAGTTCCCACTGCAACTAAAAAACTCAGCTCTGTAAGTTCCCCCTCCAACTAAAAAACACCATCTGCCATCCATTCACTTAGTTGCTCAATTCCAAATACATGTATTCCCCCTTACTCTCTTGGGGGAAAAAAACCTTATCAACCAGCGTACAGTGCTTACATGCGGTTCCTTTGTCTCTAGTCTTACAGACTCCAGTCATTTCCAATTAATCAGCACCTTTTCCCCCCACCCCTTCAGTGAACTTATTTTATGTATTTGTAATACACTTAGATCCTCCTGTCATGGTTTGCATTCCTTCCTGGGACCCCTCAACCTCCTAAATTATTCTTACAATTTGTATATATTAAGGTTTGCTCATTATACTGTAAAGTTCTAAGGGTTTTGACATACGTGTTTTATCATACATCCACCCTTATAGTATCAGGGAAATTATTTCACTGCCCTAAAAATCCCTCGTACTTTACCCATTTAATCTTCTCTCCCTCCCCTTGAGCTTCTAGCAGTCAGCAATCTTTTTATTGTCTCCATGGTTTTGCCTTTTCCAAAACGTCATGTAGTTGGAATCATATACTAAGTAACTTTTTAAGAGTGCCTTCTTTAACTTTAAATATGTATTTAAGTTTATCTGTATCTTTTTGTGGCTTAATAGCTCTTTTTTAATCACTTAATAGTATTCCATTGTATATATATGCCATAGTTGTTTATCCATCACCCATTGAGGGATAGCCTGGTTGCTTCCAGTTTTCAAATCACTTGAGGACATACCTAGGAATGCAATTGCTGGATTATGTGATAATACTGATGAGGTTGGGAATATAGGTGAGGTTCAGTGGAGTGGAGTCCGGAGCCAACAACCAAGAAAGAATTCTTGAGGCATCTTTGGTGCAAAATTGGTGGTTTATTAAAGCACGGGGACAGGCCCTGTGGGCAGAAAGAACTGCTGCCCGGGGTTGTGAGAGGTGGCTGATTATATACCATGTAGTTGGGGGAGGTGAGGAAAAAGGGAGGCTGAGAAAGCACTTTCACATGTCAAAGAAGACTCGCAGGATATTGGAGGCCCCGCCACTGTCAAGCCAAGACTGTCCACACTATCACTGTGTCCTTATCAATGAGCTGCAGGTCCAAAGAAATTCTGTTTTATTTACATTTCCTTCTGCCTCAGCTTCCTTCAATTTTATGGAGGGGATGGTAATGTTAGGGCTTCAGGAAACTGAATTATGGGTCTTGCAGGGCTGTGATCTCTGTCAGTTAATGATTTGTTTTTTCCTTTCCTTAGTTTTGGGGCAGCCAAGAGTGCTGAGGAATGCTGCATACATGGGGAAGGGGGCAGGTTGCAGGGTGTTAGCTTCTGCTTTGTCTTCAGCCAGGCTTCTGTTCCCTCATCAATACCACATATTTTAAAAATCACTTCTGTTACCAATGTTTTATGATCCTACCAGAAGGTAGCATTAGTTTCATTTTATAGTAATGGTTAATAGTAATAAAATACAAAATATGATATGGGGATAGTGAAAAATAACAAGGATATACCCTATCAGCACCATTTTTCCCCCAGAGTATTCTCAATGAATTAATGCTTTATCTTAACTGGCTTATTTGGGATTAACAACAAATTTACATAGTGAGATAGATGCTGACCTATTGTGACTACACCTAAGAGATCTCAAATAAATCAATATATTTTTGTGCTGATAGTCATTAAGAAGTAATTTTATTTTTCAGTGTTTCAAGGAGTACTCATTGGCCTATCTCTGGCATTCAGTGGGATATGGTCATGCCAGATATTGCAATGTTATAGTCATGTGACATCAGCACAGTGTTTTATGATCTGACTTTTAAAACTGATAACAATATTGTACAACATACTTGAAAATTGCTAGGAGGGTGGATCTTAATTGTTCTCACCGCAAAAAAAAAAATAATGGTAATTTATGGGACAAGATGGAGGTATTAGCTGACCCTACACTGGTAATAATACTACAATACAAAAGTACTAAATCAACATGTTGTACACCTTAAAGTTCTAAAATGTTATATGTTAATTATATCTCAATAAAATTGGGAAAGAGTTGAGACTTTTTTGGGAAAGAGACCTGAAGAAATTTGGAATTTTCTCTAAGTTTTTTTCTAAGCTTTTCTAAAAAGTTTCAAAACTACACTCCAAAGCACTGTGCTAGGCTCTGAGGAAATACATATTATGTGTAAGACTCTGCAGCTGGACTTGAAAAAATTGTAACTGTATGCAGGTGGCTAAGGGAAAGGGATTGGAACATGTTCCAAAGTGTTTCTAGAAGATAGTTTAAGATTAGTATCATATGAATGAAACAGAAGAGTATCATAGGTGCAGTAAGGTGAAGAAAATATTTCCTGTGGATAAGGTTGAGATTTCCACAACTGAGCGATTTCAAACTAGTGGCCTTATATATCTCAATAAAACTAGTTCAGTGTCAATAGGAATCCAAATCCCATTTGAAAAAGACACTTCATAAACCAAGTATTCGGTTCATATAGAGAGGTAACTCTAAGACACCATATTAAATGCCCTGCTATTAAAGTTAATTCTTGACAGTTATTTAACAACTGGACAATACTACTAATCAGATGATAGTATTGTATGAAGTTGTTCTCTTTCTCTCAAATATCTATGTATGAACATGTACATATTTGCAGGGGTGTTATTGAAAAGTATTTAATAAAAATAAAGTAATGTAAATTAATATGAAAATTCAATATCCAAAGCAAAATACTTAAAACTATATTTCTTTTTATTCTCTAAATAAGACTGTGTGTGGGAGGGTGCCTGGGTGGCTCAGTTGGTTAAGGGTCTGCCTTCGGCTCAGGTCCTGATCTCAGGGTCTTGGGATTGAGACCCATATTGTGCTCCATGCTCAGCGGGAAGTCTGCTTCTCTCTCTGCTCCCTGCTCATGCTCTCTGTCTCTCAAATAAATAATTAAAATCTTAAAAAAAATACAAAAGACTGTATGTGTGTAGCATAAAACTGCTTTCCAAATGCTAAAAGTTCATGTCCTTTTAATCATTTCCAATCATTGTCATTTTAATCAATTTAATGAGTTTTAGAATTTCTTTTCCATGTAACTCATTGCTTATCATTGGGTCTCCAGAGCAGAATGAGTTGCAGTGAAGGAACAGCTGGGAGTGAGAATCTGCTCTTGGAACTAGCATCTCCCACAGGCCCCATGCTCCTGCCCACAGTGCCCCCATCAATGCCACAGGCTCACCTTTTCTTCCAGTGCCTCTGCCAGCTGGAGCCTGGAAGCATGGGGGGCAGCCAACGCCAGTGCATCTGTTACGACTTCCCCCTATGTGGCCTTGCACAAGCTCACAGCCTCTGCTGGGAATGCCATCCTCTTAGGCTCTTTGCTAAATGTTATGGAAGAATTTGAAGTTTGTGCTTCTAAACCAGGACCACAATTTAATTGTGTGTGTGTGTGTGTGTGTGTGTGTGCAGAGAAAACAGATATATATGTATGCTAGATAATGAAATAAATGATCCTATGCATTTAAGTTATAGTCTCATTTGTGGAGAATAGTGTAAATAGAAGCTTCCCCCTATCCCCTTCACCTTACATTTTTGTCTCAAACGTATAAGTCTTAAATGAAAGTCACTGTAAATTACAATCCAAACATTTTGCATTTTAAAGAGCTGACTAAAAGTTCCCTTGGCTTTTTTATTCTGTAAAGCTTTAATGATCTTGCTCCTGTACCCAGTCATATAATCTAATACCCCACCTGCCACTAATTCAAACAGAATATACTACAAATAAAATAAATAAATTACTCTAAGAACAAATTATTATGGGCTCTTTGATGCTTTGTTCAGCCTATTAAAATTTATACAATTTGCCTTGGGAAATGTATTCAACATTGTACCAACAAAGGACATATCTATTTGTATTTCTTTTTTTTTTTTAAAGATTTTATTTATTTGTTTGACAGAGAGAGAGAGACAGCCAGCGAGAGTGGGAACACAAGCAGGGGGAGTGGGAGAGAAAGAAGCAGGCTCCCAGCAGAGGAGCCCTATGTGGGGCTCGATCCCAGAACGCTGGGATCACGCCCTGAGCCGAAGGCAGACGCTCAACGACTGAGCCACCCAGGCGCCCCTCTATTTGTATTTCTGATTTTTAACTCAAAATTTCAAACAATCTAATTTGATAACAGATATCAAGGTAGATATTTTTTTATCTTCCTTTCGTCTTTTTTAGTTCATAAAGAAACCAAGACAAGAACTGTCAAATAACATTCAAAGTCATAAAGTCCGGAAATGGAGGTGATTCCAAATCCCACTTTCTCTGGTTCACAAAACCATGATCTTTCAACATTCCCACAATGTTGTCAGTAATAGCATTTGTGTAATTTTGATACAATATTTAGAAATCTGAAATAATATGTAACAATAAATTTACTTTTTATAAACTATTATTATGGGGAAACTATACATACCTAAAAAAACTTATCTTCTGTATTCTTATAAAATGTCTATACTCATTGCTTATTTCCATTATTAATAAATTCATTTCAGTATTATCTCCCACTCCATAGCTGCCTTTTTAGTTATGTCCATTATCTGCTGTTTATGGTCCAGTGGTAGCTGGAGGGAAGGAGATCTATATGAATTTCTTAGAAGCCTTAGCATTTTTATATTTCTATTCCTTAGAAAGGATGTGAACTGGTGAGCTAACAAGATTTGGAAGAAAGGCTGACTGCTCAGGATGATTCCTTTTCTCATAAAGAGGACACATATTGCATGGAGCACTGGGTGTTATACACAAACAATGAATCATGGAACGCTACATCAAAAACGAATGATGTACTGTATAGTGACTAACATAACATAGTAAAAAGAAGAGAGAGGAGTAGTTTTTCGTATCTGCTGTATGGAGAGGTGAAAGGGGGTTCTGAGTGGAGGCAGGTCATGAAATCTGACTGCTTCTATCTGGGTGTGCTCCAGTTATTATATGACAGAGTGCTTCAAAACATCATGGTATAAAATGAGCATTTTATTATGCTCACTGATTCTGTGGGTGAGGAATTTGGAGACAGTAGGATAGCTAGTTCTGCTTCACATCTGGGTTCTCAGCCAGGAGTGACTACAGTGAGGGCCTGAAATCACAAGGAAGTATCTTAATTTTTCTGACAGTTGAAACCATCTGTTGGCTGGGCCTCAGCTGGTTCTTCCACTGACCCGTAGCTTCTCTGTGTGGCCTCCCTACAGCGTTTTTGGTCTTCCTCACAACATGGCAGCTGGCTCCAAGAAAGAAAGACAGAATTATGTGGTGTTTTATGATTTAATCTCAGAAATCACATCCTTCATTTCCACCATACTCTGTAGATTGAGACAGTAACACTGATCTATCCAGCTTCAAGGGAGGGACATAAACCTCACAGTAGATGAGAATAATTTCAAGATATTCACACTGTATGAAGATTACTTGGAATGAAAGATACAGTCATGCCATTTTGGAAAATACAGTCTACCACAATGAGTCAAATCTTAAAAATTATTGTCATTATTTTATAAGCCGTGTGATTTTCCAGCAACAGAAGTATGAAAAGAAACAATGGTCTGGGGGTATTTGTAAGTTAAATTATCCACACTATGGGCCTTCTCCTAGAGACCAGTGAAAGTTGATTGTATGTCCATTCTTTATGACTGGATCTTTGCTCCTTCTGTATTTCTATGATATAGAAAGAGTGGTGTAAGACAGCTAATACTTTACCCATTGACTGCCAGTCATTTCCTAATCTGCTCCATGATAATGATAAGAAAGACACTAGCAAAGCCTGTTTAAGTAGATGTCACGCAGAAAACCCAGTTCGATGTGCAGCTAAATCACAAAAAAATCAAATGCTGGAAAGCCTTGAGCAAAACAATTCAGTAATAAAGGCAATCTTGACCTTCAATTTTTTAAATCCCTGACAAAATATTTGAGGTTTTGTGCATGTATATATGAGTTGGTATTGTTTAAGTCTTTATTTATATTTGAACTAATACTTGAATGACATAATCAAGAAATTGTCCATAAGTCAAAAAAATTTTGCCTACCTATCAAACTAAATGGAAATACCCTCTATTCCTTAAAAAGTAGTCCTTAGAAACAGATGCTTATGTATAGAGGAAAAATTTCAAAATGTAACTTAAGCACTGAGATTTATTTTTTAATTTGAAAATAAAGTTAGGGGTGTGAAAGTAGCATAGAATAAAGGAAGCACGCTGGCAAAGACCTTGAGAGGGTCATCTTATTGTAGTGTGTTCATCTAAGCAGAATTCCAAAATGAAAACAGGCTACAAAAAAAAAAATCTTCCAATTTACAAAAAAAATATATCTATTTGGTGTTTATGGGTGCACTGTTCTTCAAATTATCTCAGAATATAAACACTCTTAATTTTCCCTCCAATGAAAGCATGCTCCAGCTGGCATATGTCATGGCTTTGTGTGGGGTTACAAGGAAAAATGGCAAAATTCTACCATCTGTACACAGATTGAAGACACATTATTTTAAGTCATTTTCCCTCATTGCCCCTGTATCGTAATCTCTTCTCCATACCAATAAAATGCCTGGATCTCTCATCCTCCAAATGGTGTTTAATTTGGACCTGATAGTTGCAGGATAAATTTGGGTATAAATAGCCACCAAGTTTCATTGTTATGTAAGATATAAGGAGACATAAGATATGGAAGATATGGAGGGTATAAGAAAAGCATGAATTTAGTCATCCTGGTAAGCAATTGTACATTGTGTTTTTTATTAGCAGTGCCATTTTTAGTGTTATTTCTAACTCTGCACATATTCATTTTTTTCTAACAGATGTCACCTTGTATTATTTCTAAAATATTGCCAGTGTTAGAATCCTTCAAAAGTATTAATTATTCTGAAGCTTATGTGTTAAATTTTACTCACTAAATTGAAGACTATTTAATGATTCTTTTTTAATATAAAATTTGTAAATTTGAATACTAATTGCTATTCAGAATTAATTACTCAAGAATATAAATATTTTCAGTGTAGGTTTTCTTCGTGGCTATACATAAATCTAGAGCCCCGTTCCCAGAACAGGAGAGAAGTGATGCAGCTATCAGAACGCCATGTATCCCAACCCTGTGGCAGCCAAAGTGAATGACACTGCTGTTCTCTTCTCCTCATCCCACACCTCAGCTCACCCTCCACCTCCACCTGAAAATACCTTTCACATGCACTGTCCTTTAAATGCTGCTGTCCCTCGTTTTTTGTTCCCACCAGATTCTTCCTCTTTCTTCCTATGCAGCCACTGAGGAAAGAGTGGAAGTTTTGACGAGATGGGTACTGTGGTAGATAACTGTGGGCGTTCTATTTCTGGAGTTGTGTCCTCACTACCTGCTGAACCTCACATGGTCATGATGTGTCACATGGCTGTGTGAAGCACCCTATGGGGAATCTCAGAGTGGTGCAGTTTTAGAATTGTAAGAAGCCATGGAAATCATGGAATCCAATGTTTTTGCAGTGGGGCTAATTGAGAAAAATAGTAATTATATTAACTAACACTTGTTGAGTCCTGACTTTAGGTATAGGAGCCCAGTCATTCTACATGGTAGATACTCTTTCGGTCGATGTTCTACAGAGGATACTGTCATGCAAAGAAAATAATATCTTGCCCATAATCACACAAATTTCAGCTGGAGCTGGGATTTAATGCAGGCCATCTAATTCCCAAGTTTATGCTAGTGTTTCTCTCCTGATCTCTTCTGTTGTAGCTTACCAACATCCCAGAATGCTGATCCTGAGGAATCCCATCATTTTCCATGTAATAATCTCTGCCACTTACCATGTCACACTTGCAAACCTACTTGACTTTTCCATTTCAACTAACTCATTGGTTCGTTGAGAGTATGGATTCAGGACATAGAAAACAATCAGTATAACAATAAATATGAGGTTTTATAATTATTAGCACTAGCCATAGCAGCATTGTTAGTCTTTTTTTATTAAATTTTTATTATATTATGTTAGTCACCATACAGTACATCCCTGGTTTCTGATGTAAAGTTCGATGATTCATTAGTTGCGTATATTGCACCATGCAATACGTGCCCTCCTTACTACCCATCACCAGCCTATCCCATTCCCCCACCCGCCTCCCCTCTGAAGCCCTCAGTTTGTTTCTCAGAGTCCATAGTCTCTCATGTTTCATTCCCCCTTCTGATTACCCCCCCTTTATTTATCCCTTTCTTCCCCTACTAACCTACCTAGTTCTTATGTTCCATAGATGAGAGAAATCATATGATAATTGTCTTTCTCTGCTTGACTTATTTCACTTACCATTATCTCCTCCAGTGCCATCCATGTTGCAGCAAATGTTGAGAACTCATTCTTTCTGATAGCTGAGTAATATTCCATTGTATATATGGACCACAGCTTCTTAATCCAGTCATCTGTCGAAGGGCATCTCAGCTCCTTCCACAGTTGGGCTGTTGTGGACAATGCTGCTATGAACATTGGGGTGCATATGGCCCTTCTCTTCACTACGTCTGTATCTTTGGGGTAAATACCCAGTAGTGCAATGGCTGGGTCATAGGGTAGCTCAATTTTTGACTTTTTAAGGAACCTCCACACTGTTTTCCAGAGTGGCTGTACCAACTTGCATTCCCATCAACAATGTAGGAGGGATCCCCTTTCTCCACATCCTCTCCAGCAATTGTTGTTTCTTGCCTTGTCAATTTTTGTCATTCTAACTGGCGTAAGGTGGTATCTCAGTGTGGTTTTGATTTGAATTTCCATGATGGCTAATGATTTTGAACATTTTTTCATGTGTCTGTTAGCCATTTGTTTGTCATCATTGGAAAAGTGTCTGTTCATATCTTCTGCCCATTTTATGACTTGTTTATTTGTTTCTCACATATTGAGTTTGAGAAGTTCTTTGTAGATCTTGGATACCAGTCTTTTATCTGTAGCATCATTCGCAAAAATATTCTCCTATTCCATGGGTTGCCTCTTAGTTTTTTTGACTGTTTCCTTGGCTGTGCAGAAGGTTTTATCTTGATGAAGTCCCACAGGTTCATTTTATCTCTTGTTTCTCTTGCCTTTGGAGATGTGTCATGAAGAAGGTTGCTTTGGCCGATGTCGTAGAGGTTTCTGCCTATGTTCTCTTCTAGGATTTTGATGGATTCCTATCTCACATCGAGGTCTTTCCTCCATTTGGAGTTTATCTTTGTGTATGGTGTGAGAGAGTGGTCCAGTTTCATTCTTTTGCATGTAGCTGTCCAATTTTCCCAGCACCATTTATTGAAGACACTGTCTTTTTTCCACTGTATGTTTTTTCCTGCTTTATCAAAGATTAGTTGCTCAAAGAGCCGAGGGTCCATTTCTGGGTTCTCTATTCTGTTCCATTGGTCTATGTGTCTGTTTTTGTGCCAGTACCATGCTGTCTTTGTGATCACAGCTTTGTAGTATAGCTCGAAATCCGGCATTGTGATGCCCCCAGCTTTGTTTTTCCTTTTCAACAGTTCCTTGGAGATTTGGGGCCTTTTTTGGTTCCATACAAATTTAAGGACTATTTGTTCCAGTTCTTTGAAAAATGTCCTCGGTATTTTTATCGGGATAGCATTGAAAGTGTAGATTGCTCTGGGTAGCATGGACATTTTAACTATGTTAATCCTTCCGATCCATGAGCATGGAATATTTTTCATCTTTTTGTGTCTTCCTCAATGTCTTTCAAGAGTGATTTATAGTTTCTAGAATATAGATCCTTTATATCTTTGGTTAAGTTAATTCCAAGGTAACATATGGTTTTTGGTGCTATTGTAAATGGGATGGATTCCCTAATTTCTCTTTCTTCAGTCTCATTGTTCATGTATAGAAACGGAACTGATTTCTGAGCATTGATTTTGTATCCAGCCACACTACTTAGTTACACTATAACTTCTAATATTTTGGGAGTGGATTCTTTTGGGTTGTCCATATAGAGTATCATGTCATATGCGAAGAGAGACATTTTGACTTCCTTTTTGCCAATTTGGATACCTTTTATCCCTTTTTGTTGTCTGATTGTTGTTGCAAGGACTTCTAGTACTATGTTGAATAATAATGGTGAGAGTGGGCATCCTTGTTGTGTTCCTGATCTTAAGGGAAAGGCTTCCAGCTTTTCCCCATTGAGAATGATATTTGCTGTAGGCTTTTCATAGATGGTTTTTATGAGATTGAGAAATGTACCCTCTATCCCTACACTCTGAAGGGTTTTAAGCAGGAAAGGATGCTGTATTTTGTCAAATGCTTTTTCTGCATCTATTGAGAGAATCATATCATTTTTGAATTTTTCATTCTGGATAAAATCTAAGACACTGGCCGATTTGTGAATGTTGAACCACCCTTGCATCCCAGGGATAAATCCCACTTGGTCATAATGAATAATCCTTTTAATGTACTGTTGGATTCTATTAGCCAGGATCTTGTTGAGGATTTGAGTGTCCATAGTCATTAGGGAAATCCGTCTGTAATTCTCCTTTTTGATGGGGTCTTTGCCTGGTTTGGGGATCAAGGTAATATTGGCCTCATAGAATGAGTTTGGTAGCTTTCCTTCTGTTTCTATTTGTTGAAATAGCTTTAGGAGAATAGGTGTTATTTCTTCTTTGAATGTTTGGTAGAATTTCCTAGGAAAACCATCTGGGCCTGGAGTTTTGTTTTTTGGAAGGTTGTTTATCACTGACTCAATCTCTTCATAATTAATTGGCCTGTTTAAAAAATCAATTTCTTCCTGTTTCAGTCTTGGTAGTTTATAGGTTTCCAGGAAGGCCTCCATCTCTTCCAGATTGCTTAATTTATTGGCATAAAGCTGTTGATAAATGTTTCTAATAATCCTTCCAATTTCATTGGTGTTGGTTGTGACCTCTCCCTTTTCATTCATAATTTTATTAATTTGGGTCCTTTCTCTATTCTTTTGGATAAGTCTTGCCAGTGGTCTGTCAATATTATTAATTCTCTCAAAGAACCAGCTTCTAGTTCTGTTGATCTGCTCTACCATACTCCTGGTTTCTAATTCATTGATTTCTGCTCTACTCTTTGTCAACTGCTTCCTTGTGTGTGGATTAGGCTTGTCCCTCTGTTGCTGTTCCTGCTTCTTGAGGTGAGAATGTAGAAACTGCATTTTAGATTTTTCTATTCTTTTGAGTGAGGCTTGGATGGCTATGTATTTCCCCCTTAGGACTGCCTTTGCAGTATCCCATAGGTTTTGGACCATTGTGTTTTCATTCTCGTTGGCCTCCATAAATTGTTTAAATTGATTTTTGATTTCCTGATTTATCAAGTCATTCCTGAGCAGGATGGTTCTTAGTCTCCAAGTGTTTGAGTTTCTTCCAAATTTTTCCTTGTGGTTGAGTTCCAATTTCAAAGCCTTGTGTTCTGAGAACATGCAGGGAATAATTTCAGTCTTTTGATATCAGTTGAGACCTGTTTTGTGACCCAGAACATGGTCTATTCCTGAGAATGTTCCATGGGCATTAGAATAGATGACTATTCTTTGGTTCTGGGGTGTAGTGTTCTATATATATATATCTATGAGGTCCAACTCGTCAAGTATGGCATTCAAAGCCCTTGTGTCTTTGTTGATTTTTTGCATGGGTGTTCTTTCTATTTCTGATAGTGGAGTGTTGAGGTCCCCTACTCTTAATGTATTTTTATCTATATGTCTCTTTATTCTGGTTAAGAGTTGGCTTGTGTATCTTGCTGGTCCCCTGTTGGGGGCATATATATTTATAATTGTCATATCCACTTGTTGGATACAACCTTTAAGAATAATATAGTGCCCTTCTGTGTCTCTAACTATAGTCTTTAGTTTAAAATCCAATCTGTCTGATATGAGAATTGCTACCCCAGCTTTCTTTTGAGGTCCATTGGCGTGAAAGATGGTATTCCATCCCTTTACTTTCAGTCTGAATGTATCTTTAGTTTCAAAATGAGTCTCTGGTAGACAGCAAATGGATGGGTCATGTCTTTTTATCCAATCTGCAACCCTGTGGCATTTTATGGGAGCACATAGGCCATTTACATTGAGACTGATTATTGAGAGATATAATTTTAATGATGCCATGTTGCCAGTAAAGTCTTTGTTTCTATAGATTGTGACTTTCTGTTCTGTATCACTCTTGGGCCTTTTTACCTTTATAGAAACCCCCTTAATATCTCCTGTAGGGCTGGTTTCATGGTTATGAAATTGGTCAATGACTGGCTATTCTGGAAGGTCTTTATTTCTCCATCAATTCTGAATGACAGCCTTGCTGGATGAAGGATCCTTGGCTGCATGTTTTTCTCTGAAAGAGCTTTAAAAATGCTCCCCCCCCAACCCTTTCTCTCATTCCAGGTCTGTGTAGACAGGTCTGACATAATTCTGATAGCTTTGCTTTGATACGTGAGAAATTTCTTTGCCCGGGCCCCTTTCAATACTGTATCCTTGGATCTAATATTTGCGAAATGCACTATGACGTGACGTGTTGTAGGTTTGTCGTGGTTGAGCTTGGGAGGGGTCGTCTCTGCCTCTTGGACATGACTGTTTGTTTCCCTTGGTAGATTAGGGAAGTTTTCAGCTACAATTAGTTCAAATATCTCTTCCAGACCTCTCTTTTTCTCTACCCCCTCAGGGATGCCGATGATTCTGACATTGGAACATTTCATTGAGTCAGTGATCTCTTATAACCTACATTCTTGAGTGTGGATTTTTTTAACTCCAGATTCTATTTTAGCTTTCTCTTCTACTAACCCATCCTCCAATTTGCTGATACGTTCTTCTGCTTCATTCACCCTGGCCGTCAGAGCCTCTAGTTTTGCCTGCATTTGGCTCATAGAATTTTTGATTTCTGCCAGATTCACTCTCACTTCCACCCTTAGAGATTCTATATTCTCATCAACATTTTCATTAATACTTTTTTCAAGTCTACACATCATCTTTACCATTGTTACTCTGAATTCCATTTCTGATAATTTGTTTATATACATATCCATTAGTTCTGTGGCAGAGGCCACAGACTCATTGTCTTTTCTTTGCTGGAGGGGATTTCTCCTTCTTGTCATTCTGATGAGGAGAGGTTGCGGGGTTGTCCAGAGCCCAAATTATTGACCGGGACCCAGGCCATGTGCCCTTGTTTTACAGGGATCTTAGGGATGTGGGCTTCTTGATTTTTCAGCCTGCCTTCTGGGGGAGGAGCCTGCTGTGGGCATAGTCAGGCAACCCTGTTTGGGTAGAGTCTCCGTGTCCCCTGTGAGGGGGGATGGCGGTGGGCACACTGTGAGCCGGTATTTCCAGGCTTTTGTTCTCTGGTGGCTTTCCCTGGCAATTTGCTGTGCCTCTTCTGAGAGAGCAGCAGTGGCCGAATCTCAGTCTCTGTCTCAGGACAGAGGGATCGTGGACGGTTCTCCACTGATGTTCTGGCCACTTTAACTCTGTTTCTGTTGGTGTTGCTCAACCCTGCAGCATCCTGGGGTGTGTGCCCCACACCAGGCGTCCCAGCCCTCACTTCCAGGGCTGGCGTGACTCTGTCCTTTATGTTTCTAACACCGCCAGCCTCCAGCCGCCCCCACGTGCTCTCAGAGCTCCCAGTCTCAGTCTGGTTCCAGTGAGCACACTGGAGCTCCGTTTCCGTCTGGTCTCGCACGTTCCCTGGCTCACGGTCTCAGTCTGCTCTCTCGCTCTCTCGCGGGTGCTGGTCTTCGAGTTCACCCGCTCCCCTGTGCAGGTGGCAACCGCTTCCTGGCACCCGAACGTTGCGGCTCCCTCTCCCTTCCGTTTATCTTCTGATATCTGTGCGTGGTTTCACGGCTCCCCGCTTCCTACATCAATACTCAGCGCTGGAGATGTTCATTTGTAGAGATCCAGATGTATCTTTCTGTGTCTCAGGCTGATTCCGTGGATATTCAGGCTGGTCTGGTACCTATCCATCTTGACTCAGGGGACCAGCTGAAAAAGGGGTCCCCTACTCCTCCGCCATCTTAACTCCCTCAGCATTGTTAGTTTTATTTATTTATTTTTTTTATTTTTTTTTATAATGATTTTTTATTATATTATGTTAGTCACCATACAGTACATCCCCGGTTTCCGATGTAAGGCTTAATGATTCATTAGTTGTGTATAACACCCAGTGCACCATGCAATACGTGCCCTCCTTACTACCCATCACCGGCCTATCCCATTCACCCACCCCCCTCCCCTCTGTAGCCCTCAGTTTTTTTCTCATAGTCCATAGTCTCTCATGTTTCATTCCCCCTTCTGATTACCCCCCTTTCTTTATCCCTTTCTTCCCCTACTGATCATTCTAGTTCTTATGTTCCATAGATGAGAGAAATCATATGATAGTTGTCTTTCTCTGCTTGACTTATTTCACTTAGCATTATCTCCTCCAGTGCCATCCATGTTGTAGCAAATGTTGAGAACTCGTTCTTTCTGATAGCTGAGTAATATTCCATTGTATATATGGACCACAACTTCTTAATCCAGTCATCTGTTGAAGGGCATCTCGGCTCCTTCCACGATTTAGCTATTGTGGACATTGCTGCTATGAACATTGGGGTGCATATGGCCCTTCTCTTCACTACGTCTGTATCTTTGGGGTAAGCACCCAGTAGTGCAATGGCTGGATCATAGGGTAGCTCAATTTTTAACTTTTTAAGGGACCTCCACACTGTTTTCCAGAGTGGCTGTACCAACTTGCATTCCCACCAACAATGTAGGAGGGATCCCCTTTCTCCACATCCTCTCCAACAATTCTTGTTTCTTTCCTTGTCTATTTTTGCCATTCTAACTGGCGTAAGGTGGTATCTCAGTGTGGTTTTGATTTGAATTTCCTTGATGGCTAATGATTTTGAACATTTTTTCATGTGTCTGTTAGCCATTTGTATGTCATCATTGGAAAAGTGTCTGTTCATATCTTCTGCCAATTTTTTGATTTGTTTATTTGTTTCTCGTGTATTGAGTTTGAGAAGTTCTTTGTAGATTGGATACCAGTCCTTTATCTGTAGTGTCATTTGCAAATATATTCTCCCATTCCGTGGGCTGCCTCTTAGTTTTTCTGACTGTTTCCTTGGCTGTGCAGAAACTTTTAATCTTGATGAAGTCCCATAAATTCATTTTATCTTTTGTTTCTCTTGCCTTTGGGGATGTATCATGAAAAAGTTTGCTTTGGCCGATGTCGTAGAGGTTTCTGCCTATGTTCTCCTCTAGAATTTTGATGGATTCCTGTCTCACATCAAGGTCTTTCATCCATTTGGAGTTTATTGTTGTGTATGGTGTGAGATAGTGGTCAAGTTTCATTCTCTTGCATGTAGCTGTCCAATTTTCCCAGCATCATTTATTGAAGAGACTGTCTTTTTCCCATCGGATGTTTTTTCCTGCTTTATCAAAGATTAGTTGCTCAAAGAGCCGAGGGTCCATTTCTGGGCTCTCTATTCTGTTCCATTGGTCTATGTGTCTGTTTTTGTGCCAGTACCATGCTGTCTTTGTGATCACAGCTTTGTAGTATAGCTCGAAATCCGGCATTGTGATGCCCCCAGCTTTGTTTTTCCTTTTCAACAGTTCCTTGGAGATTTGGGGCCTTTTCTGTTTCCATACCAATTTAAGGACTATTTGTTCCAGTTCTTTGAAAAATGTCCTTGGTATTTTGATCGGGATAGCATTGAAAGTGTAGAATGCTCTGGGTAGCATGGACATTTTAACTATGTTAATTCTTCCGATGCATGAGCATGGAATATCTTTCCATCTTTTTGTGTCTTCCTCAATGTCTTTCAAGAGTGATTTATAGTTTCTAGAATATAGGTCCTTTACGTCTCTGGTTAAGTTAATTCCAAGGTAACATCTGGTTTTTGGTGCTATTGTAAATGGAATGGATTCCCTAATTTCTCTTTCTTCGTTCTCGTTATTCGTGTACAGAAATGCAACTGATTTCTGAGCATTGATTTTGTATCCCGCCACGTTACTGAATTGCTCTATAACTTCTAATAGTTTGTGAGTGCCTTCTTTTGGGATTTCCATATAGAGTATCATGTGATCTGCGAAGAGAGACATTTTGACTTCTTCTTTGCTGATTTGAATACCTTTGATCCCTTTTTGTCGTCTGATTGCTGTTGCAAGGACTTCTGGTACTATGTTGAATATTAGTGGCGAGAGTGGGCATCCTTTTTGTGTTCCTGATCTTAAGGGAAAGGCTTCCAGCTTTTCCCCTTCAGAATAATATTTGCAGTAGGGTTTTCATAGATGGCTTTTATGAGATTGAGAAATGTACCTTCTATTCCTACACTCTGAAGGGTTTTAATCAGGAAAGGATGCTGTATTTTGTCAAATGCTTTTTCGGCATTGATTGAGAGGATCATATGGTTCCTGAGTCTTTTCTTGTTGATATGATGTATCACGCTGATTGATTTGCGAATATTGAACCACGCTTCCATCCCAGGTATGAATCCCACTTGATCGTGGTGGATAATCCTTTTAATGAACTGTTGGATTCTATTAGCAAGGATCTTGTTGAGGATTTTGGCGTCCATATTCATTAGGGAAATCGGTCTGTAATTCTCCTTTTTGAGGGGGTCTTTGCCTGGTTTGGGGATCAAGGTAATATTGGCCTCATAGAATGAGTTTGGTAGCTTTCCTTCTGTTTCTATTTTTTGAAATAGCTTTAGGAGAATAGGTATTATTTCTTCTTTGAATGTTTGGTAAAATTCCCCAGGAAAACCGTCCGGGCCTGGAGTTTTGTTATTTGGGAGGTTGTTTATCACTGACTCAATTTCTTCATAATTAATTGGCCTGTTTAAGGAATCAATTTCTTCCTGTTTCAATCTTGGTAGTTTATAGGTTTCCAGGAAGGATTCCATCTCTTCCAGATTGCTTAGTTTATTGGCATATAGCTGTTGATAAAAATTTCTAATAATCCTTCCAATTTCAATGGTGTTCATCGTGACCTCTCCTTTTTCATTCATAATTTTGATAATCTGGGTCCTTTCTCTTTTCTTTTGGATAAGTCTTGCCAGTGGTCTGTCAATTTTATTGATTCTCTCCAAGAACCAGCTTCTAGTCCTGTTGATCTGCTCTACTGTACTTCTGGTTTCTGCTTGATTGATTTCAGCTCTAATTTTGGTCAACTGCTTCCTCGTGCGTGGATTAGGCCTGTCCCTCTGTTGCTGTTCCAGCTTCTTGAGGTGAGAATATAAAAACTGCATTTTAGATTTTTGTATTCTTTTGAGTGAGGCTTGGATGGCTATGTATTTCCCCCTTAGGACTGCCTTTGCAGTATCCCATAGGTTTTGGACTGTTGTGTTTTCATTCTCATTGGTCTCCATAAATTGTTTAATTTGATTTTTGATTTCCTGGTTTATCGAGTCATTCCTGAGCAGGATGGTTCTTAGTCTCCAAGTGTTTGAGTTTCTTCCAAATTTTTCCTTGTGGTTGAGTTCCAATTTCAGAGCATTGTGGTCTGAGAATATGCAGAGGATAATTTCAATCTTTTGGTATCGGCTGAGACCTGTTTTGTGTCCCAGAACATGGTCTATTCTTGAGAATGTTCCATAGGCATTAGAATAGAATGAGTATTCTTTGGTTCTGGGGTGCAGTGTTCTATATATATCTAAGAGGTCCAACTCGTCGAGTATGGCATTCAAAGCCTTTGATTCTTTGCTTCGTTTTTGCCAGGGTGTTCTATTTCTGAGAGTGGAGTGTTGAGGTCCCCTACTATTAATGTATTTTTATTTATATGTCTCTTTATTCTGGTTAAGAGTTGGCTTGTGTATCCTGCTGCTCCCCTGTTGGGGGCATATATATTTATAATTGTCATATCCACTTGTTGAATACTTCCTTTAAGAATAATATAGTGCCCTTCTGTGTCTCTAACTATAGTCTGTAGTTTAAAATCCAGTTTATCTGATATGAGATAAGAATTGCTACCCCAGCTTTCTTTTGAGGTCCATTTGCGTGAAAGATGGTACTCCATCCCCTTACTCTCAGTCTGAATGCATCTTTGGGTTCGAAATGAGTCTCTTGTAGACAGCAAATGGATGGGTCATTTCTTTTTGTCCAATCTGCAACCCTGTGGCGTTTTAAGGAAGAATTTAAGCCATTAATATTAAGACTGATTACTGAGAGATATGCTTTTAATGATCCCATGTTCTCAGTAAAGTCTTTGTTTGTATTGGCTGTGACTTTCTGTTCTGTATCACTCTTGGGGACTTTTTACTTTTATAGAACCCCCCGTAATACCTCCTGTAGGGCTGGTTTCTTGGTAACGAAATTGGTTAGTGACTGTCGATTCTGAAATGTCTTTATTTCTCCATTAATTCTGAATGACAGCCTTGCTGGATAAAGGATCCTTGGCTGCATGTTTTTCTCTGAAAGAGCTTTAAAAATGCTCCCCCAACCCTTTCTCTCATTCCAGGTCTGTGTAGACAGGTCTGACGTAATTCTGATGCCTTTGCCTTGGTACGTGAGGAATTTCTTTGCCCTGGCCGCTTTCAATACTGTATCCTTGGATCTCATATTTGCGAAATGCACTATGATGTGACGTTGCATAGGTTTGTCATGGTTGAGCTTGGGAGGGGTCCTCTCTGCCTCTTGGACACGAATGTTTGTTTCCCTTGCTAGATTAGGGAAGTTTTCAGCTACAATTTGTTCAAATATCTCTTCTAGACCTCTATTTTTCTCCACCCCCTCGGGGATGGCGATGATTCTAACATTGGATCGTTTCGTTGAGTCAGTAATCTCCCGTAGCCAACATCCGTGGGCGTGGATTTTTTTAAAAGCATCTTCTATTTTCATTTTTTCCTCTATTAACCCAACCTCCAATTCACTAACACTTTCCTCTGCTTCGGTGACCCTGGCCGTCAGAGCCTCTAGTTTTGCCTGCATTTGGCTCATAGAATTTTTAATTTCTGTCAAATTCGCTCTCATTTCCGCCCTTAGGGATTCTATATTCTCAGTAACATTTTCCTTAATACTTTTTTCAAGTCTACTCATCATCTTGACCATTGTTACTCTGAATTCCATTTCTGATAATTTGGTTACATCCATATCCGTTATTTCTGTGACAGAGGCCACAGACTCACTGTCTTTTCTTTGCTGGGGGGGGGGCTTCTCCTTCTTGTCATTCTGATGAGGAGAGGTTGCGGGGTTGTCCAGAGCCCAAATTATTGACTGGGTCCCAGGCCGTGCCCCTTGTTTTATAGGGATCTTAGAGATGTGGGCTTCTTCTTTAAAGATTTTATTTATTTATCTGAGAGAGGGAGACAGACAGTCAGCAAGAACGGGAACAGAAGCAGGGGAGTGAGAGAGGAAGAAGCAGGCTCCCAGTGGAGGAGCCTGATGAGGGACTCCTTTCCGGAACGCTGGGATCACGCCGTAAGCCGGAGACGGGCGCTCAATGACTGCGCCACCCAGGCGCCCCGGGTTGTGGGCTTCTTGATTTTTCAGCCTGCCTTCTGCGTTCTGGGGTAGGGGCCTGCCGCGCCGATACTCAGGCAACCCTGTTTGGGTAGAGTCTCCGTGTCCCCTGTGAGGGGGGATGGGGATGGGCACTCTCTGAGCCGGTATTTCCAGGCTTTTGTTCTCTGGCGGCTTTCCCTGGCGGTCAGCTATGCCTCTTCTGAGAGTCAGAGCAGCAGCGGCCGAATTTCAGCCTCTGTCACAGAACAGAGGGATTGCGGCCCGTTCTCCACTGATGTTCTGGCCACTTTAACTCTGTTACTGTTGGTGCTGCTCAACCCTGCAGCATCCCGGGATGTGCGCCCCACACCCGGCGTCCTTGCCCTCACTTCCATGGCCGGCGCATCTCTGTCCTTTGTGTTTCTAATGCCGCCAGCCACCGGCGCCTCGCGCGCTCCCGGGTCTCCCGGTCTCAGTCTATGCCCGGTGAGCACACCGCGATTCCGGAGTTCCGTGAGAAGCCTGGTGGTGCGCGCCCCCGGTTCAGGGTCTCAGTCTGCTGTTTCGCGGGTGCTGACCGCGAGTCCGCCTGCTCCCCCATGCAGGTGGCCCGCCAGCCGCCAGCTGCCCCGCGCACGCTCCGGGAGCTCCCGGTCTCAGTCTGGATCCCGTGAGCACACCGGGATTCCGGTGTTCCGGGAGATGCCTGGTGGCACGCGTTCACAGCTCACCGGTCTCAGTCCGCTCGTGGGTGCCCTCCGTGAGTCCGCCCGCTCCCCCGTGCAGGTGGCTGCCGCTTCCTGGCGCCCATACGCGGCGGCTCCCTCCCCCTTCCGTTTATCTTCTGATATCTGTGCGCGGTTTTAGGGCTCCCCTCTTGGTACCTCAATACTCAGCGCTGGAGATGTTCATTTGTAGAGATCCAGATGTATCTTCCTGCATCTCAGGCTGATTCCGTGGTTATTTAGGCTGGTCTGTTACCTATCCAGCTCAACTCAGGGGACCGGCTGAAAAAGGGCTCCCCTACTCCTCCGCCATCTTAACTCCTTAGCATTGTTAGTTTTAAATCAAAACTCAACTGATACTTTTCTTAATAACTCTCAGGCTTGAACAGTATCTTTTTAGCGTGAATTTCTGGTTGAGGCACATTATGACACAGAAATATCAAGTTTTATTTGTAATTTCAAGGATACAGAAATTCTACAGCTTTGATGAAGTAGAGAGGCATCCAAGAGTACATGGGTGGTCCCTGGTCCTTCTTTCCCACATCCAACATGGAGTCTCTTCCCCTAAATAACAGTTGAAGTTTCTGATGAAATTCTAGGCCACTTCAAACAGTAAGGAGAGTGTTTACATTAGAAACAAATTCTCTTTATGCCCTTCAAAACCATAAACTTGTAGATTATTAGTTTATTACAAGTAATCTTCTAGCCAGGGACATCCTGCTAAGGGTGTTCTATAGATAATGTCTCTTCCATCAGGCAAAAATCAATATTTATCAGAGAACCACTTGAGGATATTAGGCAGTTACCAGTCTTTTTTCCTGTCCCACCTGTAAAGAGGGCTCCTCCACAAGGGGAATGAATTGGTTGCAAACCAGCTATTTTAACTCTTTCCTCTCTAGTTCCATTAAAAATTGTTGAAAGTAACTACACTAGACCCTGTAGTTTGGTCTGTGTTTTACAAACACCTTCACAGCACAGCTTATAATTATCAATGTCTCAACCTCTGGTGTAATTCCAAGGCTGTGTTTCCTAAATTATTTGGCTTTCAACATATAGCCTTCCTTGACTATTTAAAACCCACAATGTCCATATTATTTACTAGTAGTTGTCATTTTAACTATCTTCATATGTAAGAATACTGTTACTCTTAACTTTTCTAGCAGTTTCAAGTGCAATGTATAGACATAGATCAAGCATTTTTAAAAGTATGTCTACATAAATGCATAGATAAATCTTTTAGAATGGGTTGCATCCACTAAATTATGCCTTCATTGCTATACATTGTAATTATTTCCTTATTGCTTGTTTTTCTTAGATGTAAGTATTAAAATTGTATCTGTTTTGTTTACCTATGCAGAATCTGGCATAATTACTGATATAAATATGATTGAACATCCTCTCAAGCAACAGCTATTGAAAATTTAGTTATATTTCTTTTTTATTGTTATCACTAGTTTCCACAAACCTGGAGGCTATCTGTAGGAATGTACAGTGCAGCAAATTAATTACAGAGAGAAGAAGATATCATAATGCCTAAAATTTGCTACGTATTGAGTTTTCTCTCCAGTCCAATTTATAACATACTTGATATCCAATCCCCAATGAAATTGAGTTATCGGTAAAAGATAAAGTTTGCAACAGGAAATTTGTTGTTTTAAATGAAAGTAGGACCTGCTAGTGTGTTCTCTCCAATTAGCAAGAGGAGTCCCTCTTTAATTTCCTTTTCCTAACTTTGTTTCTACTTACAAAAAAAAAAAATCTCTCTTTTGTCAAGATACTGGTTTTTAAATTACTCTTTCTGTGTACAAATACCATGAGGCTTAGAAACAGGTAATTCATGGTGGTAATGCAGTTATATTGTACTGGAAGAAGGGCAGGAGAGTTGGGACAGCTTCACTTTGAATTTTGAATATTTTCCATAAAGAAAATATGGTTTTCCATAGGGAAGGCTGCATGTAACATCGATTCTGGGATCTAGACAGCATAACTGTAGAAAGGCGTGAATTTTCCTAAGTGATTGGTAGGTTTTGGAATTTAAGATCATGGTTTAGATCTTTACATGTGTTATTTTTTTCCGTTAATCCTCTACAACATTGTCATGGATGAAAAATCAAGGAGACTGTTTTTAGTTTTGAGAAACAGTTACCATTGTTCTTATTGAAGTACAGCATCATCAAAGCATTAAAGAATACATGATTTACCACAGTAATAGATTGCTGCATTTTGAGCAGGTGCAGTTTTTATTTTATTGCAAGACACACAATCTTATATATAATGCATAATTATCACCTTCCAAAAGTACGAGATATAAATATATATAATAAAGAATATATGAGTATACTTCTGTTTCAGAGAAGAAAACTGCCTTAGGGCAAACAGGTTTATGCCTTTTTGGGATGGTATTTTCATATTTATGCTTAATTTTCCAAACAGTTCTTGTTTAGAAAATAAATCTCATTGGATGGACATACAGCCTTGTCATAGTTTTCTTCTAAAAAGGTCTAATTTAAAGCCATCCAATAAGAATACCAATAAAATGTATTCCTTTTATTCCAGTTATTCATCTTATTATGTCCCAATACTAGATGAAACCTCTATAAATTGTCCAATAATGGTTCTACACATTTAAGAACTTGTATCTCTCAGCAATACATCATAGAATGGAACCACTTTCTTAAGATTTGTGTGAATATTCCTTGATTTTTTCAAAATAACTTCTTAAACTGTGTTTCTTTTACAGCATTACGCTTTGAGTTTTGACTTAAGCTCTTGGCATAGGGGATGCTTTTAGATTCTTAAGAGAATTTCTGAGATATTAATGTCAGTATCCTCCCAGTTAGAATTATGGGTTTTCATCTTCATTGCTGCCTCTTGCATGGCTGTTTCATTTCTCTGTGTCTTTTTATGACCCCTCACTAGATCTTATCTTCCAGAAGTCACCAGGGTAGGAAGATGGAATTTATGTAGGGTTGATCTTGAGATTTGATACACACAGTTCTGGTATCAAAGAGACATAGCAGACAGTGTGCCCTCCTTGCTGTGATGAGAGTGCAGGACTATCAAGACATGGGACACAGACATACCTCATCTCACACACACATGCATGTGCACACACAATCACACATATGCACACACTTACACTCACACATGCATATGCATACAATCACATACTCAAGCACACTCACATGCACAAACATGTATACTTACACGTGCTTACATACACAATCACACACATATATCCACACACACACATGCAGGCATGCACACCCACAATGCACACACAGAAAGACATATGTTCACACTTTCACATATGCATGCCCACATGATCCCATGAACACACACACACACATACTTATGCACACACAGACACATTAACTTGCATATGCATGCACACATGTGCACACTTTTGACAAATGAATACTTTTGTGTAAGTAGTATTTTCTCTAACATATATGACTTGCTTTTTCATTCCTTAAAGCAGTGCCCTAAAATGACAAACCCACTCTCTTCTTCCAATTTGGGGAAATTGATGCCCACAATAATAGAGAACTTAGAACATCTCTCATGGGCACTCAGAGCTACTTCTCTCTCTCCATGGGCTGACATAAAGACTTAGACATAAAGACATGCAGGATAATCTGGCTAAAGTTCAGACTCCAACAATGACAACAGATGCCATAAGGGCACATGGAGTGCTAAGTGAAAGAGAACCCATTACTATAATTTTATTCCATGATTGTGTATTATTACACTGCATAAGAATCTTTCCAGAAAATCTCCTGGGTCTTACTGTTCCATAAAGAGATTTGCATATTTTTCACATCAGTAGGGCTTGTTCCAGAAACTACTCTCTGTATAAATATACCTTCTATATGGTAGCCAAGACTTTTAACCATGGGGTGAATGTCAACCAATATTTAAGCCATTCCTATCTACACTTAGTTATAAGAATACAAAGACACCAAAGAAAATCAATGAAATTTAAGAAATGCTCAAAAGAACATTTGGGTTCATTCGGAAGAACTTTGCCTTTCTGCCTTAAGTCATCTGTTAGATGTCATGAAAATCTGAAATGTAGACAAACATCATCATAGTAAAATTCTGAAGCCACATATAAAGCCTTCAATACAAGGTTTGTTTCCAAAAGGAGAGCGTATATACACAAGACAGAAAGTACACAGTGAACAGAAATTATAGATGTAATGATGTCTATGAGTATGTAGGTCTATACATTTGATTTTCCCATTAAATTTCAGGGGGTGCTGCCCTGAAAACATATAGGCTTAAGGAAGAGAAGAGACAGGTGTTATTTCTAAATTATCCCTTTCTTCTGCAGAGGCAAATTACAGAAAAAGCCATTACCTCTGAAATCATAAGTTTCAGGGGAAAGATGAGGGTATGAATATATCATCTGGAAGTTTTAGCAAAATTATCCTAAATGTGCTGCTCGTGGCATTATCCTCAGCTGGTATGCTCTTCACAGAACACAGTGCAAGGTATGTCCAAGCACCACGGGTGACATAATATCCTTGTTCAGCCCACAATTAGGAACATTTCTACTTCCTGCCAAAAGGCACAAAATCCTAGCCCAAGATTAACATGAGCAAAATGCCCTCCCTCCACAGATAGAGAAAATTTGGTAACAGCCATATAGTCATGAAGAGATGGTGCATACAAATTAGATTCTGCCAAGTCAACAACCTGGGAATGAGTGAAATATTTTGTGGTTGTTTAGCACATGAGTTATGAGCACCACTGAAGGCCTAAATGATGCTCAGGGGTCTGGAAGAGATGTTGTCTGACCGATTCCCAGAGAGAAACTCATGTTGCCACAAAATGTCCCCACATCAACTGTCAATAACTCAGGGGATCTTGTTAGTGTGTCATTGGGAAAGTGCCTGGCTGGAAGGCAAGCCCAGGCCTTATTTGCACATATACTATTATTTACAGATGAAATATATATACTTACAGTGATATTTAAGCCACTTTATATTTCTTGACATCAGGACATGCTTTATCATGAAATTATTTATATGAATAGCATGCTGCAAAACAAACTGTGCCTTTTAAGAAATTAAATTATGTTGGAAACCACCTTTTGCACGTTTAAGTAACTTCATAAATATCAAGATAATTTCCTATTATACATGAACATCAGACACCTCAGGTGTGGGTCCAAGCCATACTTAAGCCAGAATCGTCACTACACAGCCATATGAAATGTGTGTCCACGTAGCATAAAGTGAGCTGGGCACATGCCCTGGAAATTGTTCTTGTTCTTATTCAGGTTGTTGTTGTCAATGCAAAGCAATGGATTGGACACCTACTAAGCTCTGAAACCAATAATTTTTTCCTTGTCCTTTTTTAATAAACAGAGCTTTTGGAACCACATTGCATGGAAAAGCCACAGCAGATGGGTCCTGGACTAAATCTAAGTAACCAGAAGAAAGAGGTTTATTTCTTTGTTCATCAAAGGAACTGGGAGTCAGCCTTGCTTTCCTGCCTTAGAAAGGGGCTATATTTGCTTACTCCAATCTTTTGTACTCCATCCTTACAGCCTTGATGCTCCCACTGACCTGGGTGGCTAACCCAGCCTGCACCTTATGACTTCAGACCATGAGATTTCTAAAAGTTTGTTAAAAATTCTACCTTTCCATCTCAGACTTCAGTACTAATCTGAGTTAACCCGAGATCATTACACTCATCTCTTCCTGAAGAACTGTAAGAAGACATCTCCACGACTAGTCATACTGGTTTATTTATCCCATCAACATCCCTCATGTAAGCAGGATCCTGAACTGTATTTCTGACTCTACTAGTGCTCTGTCGCTCCATCCTCATCTTAATTGGAAAGCAGAAGTCTCTGAAACACCGCTTGAAGTTCTCATCAAGAAAGGCATAGAGAATGGGGTTCAGGCTGCTGTTGGTGTAACCCAAGGCGATGCAGAAATAATAGCTGGAGAGGGCAGCTGTGCTGTGAGAGGCATTCCCCAGAGCCTCCACAAGGATGAAAATGTGAATGGGAGTCCAACAGATGATGAAGACCGCCACCACCACCAGGACCAGCCTGGTGATTCGACGGAGGTTGCGATCTTTCTCTCGGGAGCCAGAAAGGAGTCGGACACTCTTCAAGCGCAGGATCATCAGGGTGTAGCAGATGATGATGATGAGGACAGGGATCACAAAGGCAAACACGAAGACACAGATCTTCATGAAGAGGTCCCACCAGGAGTAATCATCATCCGGGAACTGTAAGGAGCACTCAATGATATCCATGTCTGGACAAGGTGAACAAAACAGAAGCACAAAAAGAAAATTTTTTCTTATTACTGTGGCTGCAAAGTATTCTGAAAGTGAGTTTTAATATGTTTGGGTATAAAGGTCTAATTATGGTGAGATGATATTACCTGAAGCAGATCACCAAGTTAGGAATGAATGCTATGTATATTAACCATCCTATTAGTGCCTAGATCAATGAAACCAGAAAGTCACCATTTATTGGTAACATACACAATGCTATGAAATACATATTACTAGCTAGCAATATGAATTATGTAGTTGTGGAAACCAGTTTGATGTGGATGACTTTCAGAAGAGCTAAACTGGTAATTTATAGCATAAGTCCTTACTTTCATTTCCATTCATTAACAATTCTCCCAGACCTAAGGCTCTGACAATAAAAGCTAGTAACTATTTGTAATAAATAACTAAATATTTCAAATCTAGCCATTCAATTTAGGAAAAGCCAACCTGTCTGAAAACATCAAGTGATTTACAAGAAAGCATTACGTGGGTCAGTAAAAATGTTTACAAAATGTGTCTAAATATGATCCAGGAGTTGCGACTTAATGGAATCGATTGATTAAGGGTGTTGTTGAAACATGAGTAAACTTTTGGAGAAGGAAGAGAAAGAGGAAGAAAGGGGAAAAAAAACAGAGCAAGGAAAGGGAGGAAAAGGAGGAGGAAATCATCCTCATTAACACCATCATCAAGGAAATTCATGTGAGAAATATTTTTCATTTTTACCAATACTGACTATGCAACAGATAAAACAAATATTTTATTTGATTACTTGGAAAATTGTGTTATTTGCTCTGCTTCTCTTTGCTGGATAGTATTCTTTTTGGAGTGACCCTCATATTGAAAAAAGCAGAGACCAGAAAGAACAGAGACCCAGGATAAGCACTTTTTTGATACCTTCCTTGAGGGCCTGCTCACCCCTCTGGGTCTCCCTTCTTCCCCAAGCATCAACCAGTTCACATTTTTTCCTCTTCCCTCTGAGAAGTCATTGAACACAGAGCAGGCAAAACTCTTTGTCCTGATCCTTCCTTACTGATAAAGTAATCATGTGCAATAATAAGAGCATAATTTTTATAATGATATTTTCTTCTGATATTGGGAAAAATCTACTTCAAAAATGGAACAAGAATATTTTTAAGTAGTGAAACATCTCTATTTATATTTTCTAAAACATTTTAATGTGATCTTAATCAAATATCTCTTAGTAAAAACAAAATGTACCATCTTAGAATTTTAATTAGACGTACTTACAATACAAAGAATATAATCATTTTTGTCCAATTAATAAAGATGACTATCTTAGAAATATATCTTTATCAACTAGATACCAGATCAAACCTGTCACTAGTAAATGCAAACTTCCAGAATAACTCGTAATTTTTTATTCTCTAAAAAAATCGTTGTTTAAAGTACTATTACTGCGAAGACTATTAAAAACAAACGAGCATTTTTTTAGTTTGTGTGTTTAGTGTTTATGGGAATACTAACAGTTAAAATCATTTTTTAAAAAATCATCACTATTATCATTGCAAAAAATGTTTATTAAACAACTTTTGACAGGTGCACATTGTGAAAATCTGAATTTAAAAAATATACTAGTCTGGATTTGATTTGTCTATTGAATCTAGTCTCCTTGAAGGTAGGGAACATGTCTAGTTTTGTTTTGTCTTTTCCATGCTTAGCTTTTGTGTACTCCAACATTATCTCTTTCTTAAGATTGGCCTCACCTTAAATGTCACATCAGAGATGTTTATACAGAGGCTGATCCATTTGAATAGTGGTCTCCCTTGCAACTTATTTTCTCTCTATATATTACACTCACTTTATTTTTTAATCATTATATAATGACAGAAGCTAGACAGAAGCTCTTCTCTAATAATGTGTTACCTTTCCTGGCGTTTTTCTCTCCAACCAGAATGCAAACTACCTTAGGGTGGATAACCAGCCTGCTTTATCCAATATATAATCCCTGCCACATAGGGTGGCAAGAACATAAGATGCTTAAGGAATACAAATCGTTAAATAAGAACATAAGGTGCTTAAGGAATACAAATTGTTAAATAAGTGAATAAATCAATACTACATGGAAACCCTTGAAAATGGGGACTGATTACAGTAGTTTTTATGGAAGAGCAATCTGCTGAGATAAGTAAGGCAATGTAAGAGCTGATGTTTAATCAGCTTCCTCTTGAACAAATTGTCTTGTATGCTGTAGGAGCTCAATAAATATTTGCTGAATGGTTGAAATAATCAACTACAGCTACTTTTACAAGACTTTGGAAAACATTCACTGATAGAGTTAGAAAAATCTTCCAGATATGTCAGTGAAGCTAAGCTTATACCAACAAAGAGAAAGGAGAGTGCTGAGGTGATCATCGAGGAAATTCAAGTCCACATGCACCATTTCTATTAAATGTTCTCTTTCAGGAAAAAAAAATGCACCTTTAGCTTTAATAACACACAGGTTGAAAGTGAAGGATAGAAAAAGATATTCCATGCAAATGGAAACCAAAAGAGAGCAGAAATAGCTATCCTTACATCAGATGAAACGGGCTTCAACTTAGAAACTGCCATAAGAGGCAAAGTCACTATATGATGATAAAAGAACCTAGCCTTCAAGAGGATGTAACAACTTTAAGTATATATGCACCCAACATTGGAGCAGCTAAACATATAAAGCATATATTAACAGAACTGAAAGGAGACAGAGATAGCAATAATAGGGCACTTTTATATCCCACTTTCAACAATGGATAGATCATCCAGATATAAAATCAATTAGGAAACAGCAGACATGAACAACACTATAAATCAAATGGGGGGGGGCTGGCTGGTTCAGTGGGTTAGGTGTCTGACTCTTGGTTTTGGCTCAGGTCATGATTACATGGATCATGAAATTGAGCCCTGGGTGCAGCTCTGAGCTCAGTGTGGAGTCTGCTTGAGATTCTTTTTTCCTCCCTCTCCCTCCCCATCTGCTCCTCCCCACCAAAATAAATAAATAAATAAATAAATAAATAAATAAATAAATAAATAAAATCTTTTAAAAAATAAAAAATGAATTTAAAAAATAAAATTGACTTCACAGACATATACAAAACATTCCATTCAAGAGAAACAGAATATACATTATTCTAAAGTGCACATGAAATATTCTCCAGTATAGAACATATGTTATGCCACAAGGCAAGTCTTAACAAATTTAAGAAGACTGAAATCATATCAAGTATCTTTTCTGACCACATGAAAATAGACATTAAACAGGAGGAAAATTGGAAAATTCACAAATCTGTAGAAATTAAACAATACACTCCTGAACAACTAATGGATCAAAGAAGAAATCAAAGAAAATTTAAAAATGTTTGAGATGAATGAAAATAGAAATACAATATACCAAAACTATGGGATATAGCAAAAGCTGTCCTTAGAGGGACATTTATAGTGATAACCACCTACATTAAGAAAAAAGAAAGATCTTCAGAGAAGAGGGGGTTGGGGGATTGGGATAGGCCGGTGATGGGTATTAAGGAGGGGACTTATTGCATGGTGCACTGGGTGTTATACACAAATAATGAATCATGGAACATTGCATCAAAAACTGGGGATATACTGTATGGTGACTAATATAACAAAATAAAAATTATAAGAAAAATAAATAAAATGTTTTCTGCTTATGTAGAGAAATAAAATCTGTGGACTAAGGTGTAAAAAAGAAAAAGAAAGAAAGAAAGATCTCAAATAAATAACCTAACTTTACAGATTAAGAAACTAGAAGGAGGGGCGCCTGGGTGGCACAGCGGTTAAGCGTCTGCCTTCGGCTCAGGGCATGATCCCGGCGTTATGGGATCGAGCCCCACATCAGGCTCCTCTGCTATGAGCCTGCTTCTTCCTCTCCCACTCCCCCTGCTTGTGTTCCCTCTCTCGCTGGCTGTCTCTATCCTGTTGAATAAATAAATGAAATCTTTAAAAAAAAAAAAGAAACTAGAAGGGTGCCTGGGTGGTGCAGTCGTTAAGCGTCTGCCTTCGGCTCAGGGCGTGATCCCAGCATCCTGGGATCGAGTCCCACATCAGGCTCCTCCACTATGAGCCTGCTTCTTCCTCTCCCACCCCCCTGCTTGTGTTCCCTCTCTCGCTGGCTGTCTCTCTCTGTCAAATGAATAAATAAAATCTTAAAAAAAAAAAAAAAGAAACTAGAAAAAGAAGAACGAACAAAGCCCAAAGTTACTAGAAGGAAGGAAATAAAGAATAGAGAAGAAATAAATGAAATAGAGACCAAAAAAACAGGAGAAAAAAAACAGTTGGTTTTTTGAAGATAAACTAAGTCAAACCCTTAGTTAGACCAGGAAACAGAGAGAAGACTAAATGAAAGAAAAGACATTATAACTGATAACACAGAAATACAAAGGATCTTAAGAGACTACTATAAACAATCACATGTCAACAAATTGGATAACCTAGAAGAAATGGATAAATTTATAGAAACATACAACCTACAAGACTGAATCATAAAGAAATAGAAAATCTGACAGACCAATAAAAAATAGATGGAGATTACAGCAAAAACCTCCTAACAAAGGAAAACCAAGTGCCACATGGTTTCACTGGTGAGTTCTATCAAGCATTTAAAAAGGATAGCAATCCATTTCAAGCTTTTTCAAAAGTTGAAGAAGAAAGTATACTTCCAAACTCATTTTATAAGGCCAGCATTACCCTGATACAGAAACCAGACAAGGACACCACTATATCTCTGATGAACAGAGATGCAAAAGTCCTACAAAATACTAGCAAACCAAATTCAACAGCACATGAAAAATATCATATATTATAATCAAGTGGAATTTATCCCTGGGATGCAAGTATGGCTCAACATACACAAATCAAATAATGTGATACACCACATTAATAGAATGAAAGATTAAATATCAAAAGATTCTCTAAATAGATGCAGAAAAATATTTGACAAAAATTCAACATTTATTCATGATTAAAACTCTCAACATATTAAGTATAGAAAGAATGTATCTCAACATAATAAAGGCTATATATGACAAGCCCACAGCTAACATCCTACTCAATGGTGAAAGATTGAAAGCTTTTCCTCTTAGATCAGGAACAAAGCAAAGATGCTCACTCTCACCACTTTTATTCAACATAGTACTGGAAGTTCTAGCCAAAGCACTTAGGCAAGAAAAGAAATAAAAGGTATCCAAATCAGAAAGAAAGATATAAAATTGTTTGGAGATGCCACAATCTTATGTATAGAAAACCCTAAAAACTCCATTAAAGCACTATTAGAAAAACACTAAAGTTACAGAATTCAAAATCAACATACAAAAATCAGTTGCATTTCTATACACTAACAATCAGCTATCCGAAACAATTTATGTTACCATCAAAAAGAATAAAACACTTAGAAATAAATCTGTAAATAAATCTAAAATATCTGTATACTGATAACTGTAAAACATTGATGAAAGAAACTTAAGAAGATACAAATAAATGGAAAGATATCCTACGTTCATGGATCGGAAGAATTAACGTTGTTAAAATGTTTATACTACACAAAACAATCTACAAATTCAATGCAACCTCTATCAAAACCTAATGGCATTTTTCAAGGCAATAGAAAAAACAATCCTCAGGGGCACCTAGCTGGCTCAGTCAGTTAAGTGTACAATTCTTGATTTTGGCTCAGGTTGTGATCTCAGGGTTGTGAGATTGAGCCCCATGTCAAGTTCCACACTGAACGTGGAGCCTAAGATTTTCTCTCTCCCTCTCCCTCTGCCCCTCCCCACCCCTCTCTCTCTCTCTCTCAAGGAAGAAAGGAAGGAAGGAAGGAAGGAAGGAAGGAAGGAAGGAAGGAAGGAAGGAAGGAAAAGGGAAGGGAAGGGAAGGGAAGGGAAGGGAAGGGAAGGGAAGGGAAGGAAAGGAAAGGAAAGGAAAGGAAAGGAAAGGAAAGGAAAGGAAAGGAAAGGAAAGGAAAGGAAAGGAAAAACAATCCTCAAATTCATATGGAATCACAAAAGACCCTGAATAGTCAAAGCAATCTTGAATAAGAACAAAGCTAGAGGTATCACACTTCCTGATTTCAAATTATATTACAAAGCTATAATACTCAAAACAGTCTGGTGCTGGACTAAAAAACAAACACATATTTCAGTGGAATGGAATAGAGAGCCCAGAAAAGAACCCACACATACACAGTCAAGTAATCTTCAATAAGGGTGCCACAATAGAAAATGGGGATAGGATATGCTCTTCAATAAATGGTGCTGAGAAAATGGGGTATTCACATGCAAAAGAATGAAATTGGACACTTATCTTACACCATACATAAAAATCAACTCAAAATGGATTAAAGACAATGTAAATAAAGACATAAAACTTCTAGATGATAACATAAGGGAAAAGGTTCTTGATACTGGTTTTGGCAATTTTTTTTTTCGGATATGATACCAGAAGCACAAGCAACAGAACCAAAAATTAAAAAGTGAGATTACATCAAACTAATTCAAACTAAAAACAAACAAACAAAAAAACCCCCAAAAAAACCAAAAAACAAGAACAAACAAAGAAACCTCTTGCACAGCAAAGGAAACAACAAAATGAAAAGGCAACCTACAGAATGGAAGAAAATATTTGCAAATCATGTACCTGATAAGGGGTTAAAATCTAAAATATATAAGGAAATCATACAACTCAATAGCAGGAAAGCAAATAACCTGATTTAAAATGGGCAAAGAACCTAAATAGACATTTCTCTAAAGACATACAAGCTGCCAATGGGATTAAAAAAGGTGCTCAACACCACTAATCATTAGAGAAGTGCCAATCAAAACCACAACGAGATATCACTTCATACCTGTTAGGGTGGCTGTTATCAAAAATAAAAAAAAGATAAGTGTTGGCAAGGATGTGGAGAAAAGGGAACCCCTGTTGATGGGAATGCAAATTGGTACAGCCACTATAAAACAGTATGGAGGTTCCTCAAAAAGTTAAAAATAGAACTACCATATAATCCAGTAATTCCACTTCTTGATATATATCCGAAGGAAATGAAATCAATATCTCAAAGATATCTGCACTCCACATTCACTGTAGCATTATTTACAATAGCCAAGATATGGGGAAAAAAAACTAAATGTGCACCAAAGATTGAATGGATAAAGAAAATGTGGTGTATGGGGTGTATATACACGTACACAATGGAATATTATTCAGTTTTTAAAAGGAAAGAAATCCTGCCATTTGTGGCAACATGGATAGACCTGGTGAACATTATGCTAAATGAAATAAGCCAGACACAGAAGACAAATACTATATGATCTCCCTTATACATGGAATCTCATAGAAGCAGAGAGTAGAACTGTAGTTTCCAGGAGCCTGGGGCAGGAGGGATGGGAGGCAATGGTCAAAGGGTACACTTATGCAAGTAAAAAAGTTCTGTCGATCTACTATGCAGCATAGGTTCTATAGCTAATGATGCTGTACTCCATGCTCAGCATTTGCTAAGAGGGTAGATTTCATGTTAAATTTTCTTATCATATAAGAAAAATAATAAACAGGGCACGAAGAAACTTCAGACCAACTGTCTGTGGTCTTGACGGGGTGATGGTTTCACCGGTGTATATTTATCTCTAAATTCACTGAGTTGTTCACATGTAATATGCACAGTACACACATGTATACTATGTAAAATGTTATATTTAACACCACATGCCCATAAAGTGAAAATTTTGCTGTACACACGAGCCCTCAATATTGAATGAATACCCTACAGATGTTGATAAACATAAGCAATAAGGCAGGACCTGTTAAAATCACCATGTCACATAAAGATGCTAGTTAACATTTATCAAGGGCTCACTAGATGTGGGCCCTGCTTTTCAGCTTTCCATGCACTGACTCATTAGATCTGGAAAACACCCTAACTGGTAGGCACTATTATTTACCCCTATTTTGCAGATAAGGAAGGACATTGAGGCACAGAAATCTGAGTAATGTCTCCAAAAGGATACTGTCCCTAAATGGTGAAATCAGGATTCAATCCCAGGCATTTTGCTTCCAGAATCTGTGCTCTTAACCAAAAAGATACCAGAAAGACACTCAGAAGCATTAGCTGAAATTTCTCATCCAGGTGGATGTGTTCTAATGCAATTGATGCCTGATTTCCTTCAGTGAGCATTCTCCACAAACACGACACTATAAACTATCAATGCCATTCAGCTCTGATTCAGGGCATAGAGAATGTCTAAAATACTCCTCTTGGTCATGCAAGAGCCTTGACATGGAGTGTCAAAAATGAGCATACTAGATGGTTCAGGGACAATATTTCATCACATAAACAAAATCTGCTTTAGAAAATAAAAGAAACAAAGAAAGGAAGGAACCGTCTACAAGATTACTTTAATTTTCTCCCATTTTCCCCTCTATTTGCTGCACAAATTAATCTCCCGATGCTGGTGGATCCTTTCTTTCACGGCATCTGCACACATTCATCTACAGCAACTCCTTCCTGGAAAACCTACATCTATCTTCATTTCATCTTTCAAAAACCAAATTAAAATCCATTGCTTCTAGGATGTCATTTTTCTGGAAATGATGAGAAGACTGTAGTGGCTAAGTCTGCAAGTATGTCATGAAATCTCAAAATCAGTTTTTCATTTGCCCTGGGGAAAATCACCATCTTCTTTTATTATCTGGCCCATTCCTCAAGTCCTCATGGTGTATATGCAGCCTCTCCTCTTGAATCCAGTTCTTAAGCATCAACACCCTAGGGTTGGAAGAGTTTCTTGCAACTCTATTTCCATTTGTTGTATGCACGAAGAAACAAAATCCTGTGTGTAATTAATTATATTTTAAAATGCTTCTCTGATAAAGTTTGACATATCTTAAAATTTACCAAGTATTATAGCTTAACACCTTCCATGGCTAAGCTGGAAATTCATTTTATAGTTTAAGAGGGAAAAGATTGTGTTTCATTACAAATGTGGACTATGCCAGGTAAGCTATGATTTTAGCACCTGCCTTTTCTATGATCTGGCAGGTCCCTACTACACATATTCAACTATCTGTATTTACAGGTATCATGAGCCTCCCTACAAACTAGACATTTTAGAGAACTGCTACAGCAATAAATAGCATTTATAAAGTACAAAGTGATGGTTCTCTTCCCCTCTTCTCAATGAATTTCTACTAAGACCAAAGATATTTTCATTGCTTTACTTTTAATAGTAAAGCAAAACTGCTGGAACAGTAGTTCTCACCATGGCTACAGGTCAGAGTCACCTGGGGACATCCTAAAAATCTTGACATGCAGGGGCACCTGGGTGGCACAGATGGTTAGGCACCTGACTCTTGATTTCGGCTAGGATCTTGGGATCAAGCCCTACATTGAGCTCCACGCTCAGCACGGAGTCCACTTGAGTTTCTCTCTTCCCTTCCCTATACTCACCTTCCTCATAAATAAATAAATAAATATTTAAAAATATCTAGATACACAGACTGTGGCTCAGGTCAATTAAACCAGAGCCTCCCAGGGTGGGACCCAGGCAGCAGTAGAGTTGACCCTTGAACAGCATGGGTTTGAACTGCACAGGTCCACTTTATGTAGATTTTTCTCATTACAGAGCAGTACTATAAATGTATTTTCTCTACCTTATGATTTTCTTAATAACATTTTCTTTTCTCCAGCTTACTTTATTGTAAGAATACAGCATATAAACATATACTATACAAAATATGTGTTAACCAACTGTTTATTTTATCAGTAAGCCTTCTGGATCAACAGTAGACTAATAGTAGTTAAGTTTGGGGGAGTCAAAGGTCATACAAGGATTTTTGACTACATGGGGTTGGTGCCCCCCACATTATTCAAGGATCATCTGTATTTTCTGAAGTGCCCAGGTAATTCCAACACATAGCCTGGGGTGAGAACCACTAGCCTAGCAATATTGGGAAAACATCAAGTATCCTGATTGCATTGGATAAGAACTAGTATGTCCAAAATCTAAGTTTTGCTCATGTGTATTATCATCCATCTGTGAACCCAATTCTGAATGTCCTACAGCCAAATGAAGCTGTTATGATAGTGACCTGGAGATTAACCCCTAAAGAAAAAGAGTAAAGAGCCAGCATAGGTTTCTAATGATTTAGGGTCCTTTTTTTTTAGGGAGAAAGAAGAGGAGCAAGTAGGTATATCTTACAATTGCCAGCATGCAATGGATTGTATTCTAAAAATCCACATGCCTATGGTTCCCTGCTTCATCTCCAACCCTCTTGATTCTGATAAGCACGTCCAGAATAGCAGATAGGTTGGGGATCTGTGTTTGGGTAATGTCTTTATCCCATCCTCTGTTTAAATATGGAAAGCACAAAATTGTTGTGTTTCTCATCTTCCGTGGATTTAAGCATTGTATTTCCACTAGCAATTGGTTTTTCCCCTGGATATGTGTTCTACTCACTTGCAAATTAAAAGTTCATAAAATTAGAATTAGGGTTGTTAAAAATGAAATGAACATGGCTGCCCTTACCTTCCCTGACTTTGGTCCCTCCAAGGACTATCGCAGATATACCAACAGATGACGATAGGAGCCAAATACAGATGTTGATGATCTTTGCCTTCATGGGTGTGCGAAAGTCTAAAGCCTTAACGGGGTGGCACACAGCAATGTATCGGTCCACACTCATCATGGTCAAGGTGAATATGCTGGTAAACATGTTATAGTAGTCAATGGAAATGACTATCTTGCACAGCACATCCCCAAATGGCCAGGAATTCATCAGATAGACCGTGCTCTGGAAGGGCATGGTTGTAGTAACTAAAGCATCCGCCAACGCCAGGTTAAATATATAAATGTTGGTTGCTGTCTTCATCTTTGTGTATCTAAAAGACAAGAAACAAGATCATTTCTCTTCAACTTTGTGTCAAGTCCATGAGGTAAATGTGTTTGTAACAACCTTTGACTTATTAAATTTGTTTTTCATTCACTTATTCTTTACATATTTATTGAGCATCTAATATGTAAAAGGATGGTTCTAGATATTAGGGGTAGTAGGAAAAATGGACAAAAATCTCTGACTTGACTTAGCTTTTATTCTAGTGCTTTTTTCAAAATATATTTAAATTTAAAAAGGCAAAGAAAATAGCATAGATAAATAGATAAATATACATACAGATCTTTTTGACAGACTCGCACATAATACAGGTCTTTATTTTGTGACTGACAATTCATTTTAATCCTATCTGGAGTTGCTTGCCTTTAAGCATTTTTTTACATACTTTATTACTTCCCTTTCACTGTGTAAAACAAAGATAAAGCTTACTCAACTTTTCCTCAGGGTCATTTTGAGAAACCCATCATTGTAATTACGTCTTTTGAAAATTCAAACTGGTTTTCATTTTTTAAATACATTCAATTTCAATGGCTAAAACACAGCTAAATGTGTTGATTTTTGTTTGCCAGTGTGCCATTAGTTTTTCATCTTACATGCATTATGTAAATAAAGCAGGCTGAGTTCTTCCTTATACACATCACAGCACTAAATGTAATCTAGCACAGTAGGTGAGAAATAACTCAGTTTTTCTTTACTCTCATATTGAGAGATTTTTAAAGCACATAAGTTGTTCTCTTCCAACTAAGGGGACAGTAATTTTCAAAACAGGTCAAAAACATTGCCTTTAAGCCTAAATTATTCTTTCCATCATAACATCAAGTTTAGAACAATTCCATTTTCAACTACAACTGAATTAAGAGGATTGTTTTACTTAGAGAATGCTCCCTGAGGGATCTATAGGGCATGAAACATTCCAAACAGTATCAGCAGGTTTTCAGAGGCCAAATGCCTCTGAATATGTAGGAGAAATCCACGTTAACTACTTTCTACACACCTCAGATTTGTAGACTTTATCATAATTAAATCAGTCATGCCCCATGTACATTCTTAATGATATAGCTTTGACTGTTATTAAAGGTCGTTTATAAGGAGCTGCCTTATGGAAAATTACGCTTTGTCTGTAAAATCAATATCACTGGTTTTTATTGATCACTGCTAGGATGTCTTTCAATACATAAACTTCTACATGAGAAATGTCTTTTAACATGTAGTGACAGAACGGCCTTGGCTCTCCTGGGAGGCAGAATGGTCTTCTATGAAGTCAGATCATCCAGAGTCTGGATTCAGTGTATGACTTTTCTGAGTTTCAGGTCCTGTCACATAAAGATAATAAAACCAAATGGCCATACTCAACGTAAAGGCAGTAGATGACCTGATTCAAAATGTGTTACACATAGGATCACACTTTACTCTCAGCATCCCACTCACCCTCCCCTCAAATCCTCCCCTCCTCTCTTTCCTTCTTGCTACAAAATGGTTTGTCTGTGCTTGGATGGAGGCATGGTGAAGAATGGCACAGAGTCAGTATCTGTGGGTTTCAATTGATGCTCTTTTATCTAAACAGTGCTTTAATCTGGAGAATGAGTTTACTTTAAAATATGTTAAGTTTTACCTTTACAATTTTACTCAAATATTATTAAGTGGCCTACAAGTTTTAGAAAGTGATTAAATGTGGGGCGCCTGGATGGCTCAGTCAGTTAAGCATCTGCCTTCGGCTCAAGTCATGAACTCGGGGTCCTGGGATCAAATCCCATGTCGGCTTCCCTGCTCAGTGGGGAGTCTGCTCCTCCCCCTGCCCCTCCCCCCTGCTTCTGCTCTCTCTCATAAATAAGTAAGTAAGTAAATAAATAAATAAATAAATAGTGATTAAAAAGACACAGATACCTAGGAAAGTCCACTTACTGAGACAAAGCAAATGTTTCCAGTGAGCAAGACTGAAACGCTATCTGTTCAAATGTTGTGTTCTTTAGGGTATGGTTTTATGTTTGAAAAGTGTGTCTTACAAGCCAACCTCCTATTCTGTCAACTTTCTTTCCAAGAATCCCTGATATTAACAAAGATTGTAGCTGGCAGTGCCTTTGACTTCTGCTCTCATATTTAGTGACCCTGATATTCTCCTCTTACTTTATGAAGTTAGACAGATGTTCCCTGTCTCATACAGTTGGGTAGACCTGGGTTCCAGTTCTTATTTTTCCCTCCAACTGTTAGATTTTGGAAAGGTCACTAAATACGGAGCTTCAGTTTCTCAACTATAAAATGGGAAATATAATGTTTATCTTATAGAGCTCCTGAAATAATTAATGGAAAGCTCCTAATCCAGAGAATATGCCTAATTTATTTCATGGTCTTCAACTCCTCTCCTTCCCTTATGTATGTGGAAGCCATCAGTCACCACAAGAAGAAAAAAAAGGAACCTAGTTTTTGGTTAGAGCCATGGTTCAGCTTGAATATGAAAGATAATAGTAAAAATGATGCCTGCAACTTTACATGCTAGAAGAATGTGAATGGAATGAAATATGAGTTATGATAAAATATAATATGCATCTTAATCATCCCAAATTATGGAAAGAGCCCAAGTGTCCACCAACTGATGAATGGATGAAGAAGATGTGGTATATATACACAATGGAATAATTCTCAGCCATAAAAAAGAATGAAATCTTGCCATTTACAATAACGTGGATGGAGCTAGAGTATATTATGCTAAGCAAAATAAGTCAGTCAGAGGAAGACAAATACCATATGATTTCACTCATATGTGGAATTTAAGAAACAAAACAGATGAACATAGAGGAAGGAAAAAAAAGAGAGGGAGGCAAACTATAAGAGACTGTTAACTATAGAAAACAAACTGAGGGTTGCTGGAGGGGAGGTGGGTGGGGAGATGGGCCAGATCGGTGATTGGCATTAAAGAAGACATTTGTTGTGATGAACACTGGGTGTTATATGTAAGTGATGAGTCATTAAATTCTATACCTAAAACCAATATTATACTATATATTAACTGACTAGAATGTAAATAAAAATTGATGGAAATATATATATACATATTATATATATAATACACATCTTTAATCATAAAATGATAAGTCAATTTCTCTTAGCTTTTCAAAAATATTTTAACAAATAAATACATGAAATTGCTTAAGCCTTGAATTTATAAAGAATTCAAATCCTGTCATCAGATCTCAGAATAAGAGAGATGAGCACCTATAACAGAAATGTCTACAAATTACACTAATTTTAACAATAATAATTGTAGCAAAAGTTCTTGCTCCCAGAGAAACAAGCTCTGCCCAGACCATTCATGTAAGAACTACCACTGTCACCAGCCCCCAGGGCCAGAGACACCTAGAGACCTAGAAACATACCAGCACCCTCTTGCCATAGAGACCCCCAGATCTGCCAGCATCCCAGTGTCAGGGCGTCACTCTCATTTTGAGATGGTTCATGTTAATGATGACAATATTAGTAACCATTTATTTCAAACACTCCCTGTGTCAGACTCTGCTGTACATCCCACATATTTATCCCATTCAGTCCTTGCCACAACATCACATGGTAGGTATCAGTATCCCTTTTCTACAGATGATGCCCCTGAGACTCACGGGAGTAATGTGCATTTCTCAAAGTCATATGGCTATAAACGGCATTGCAAGTCTCAAACCTCTGCATTCTTAAAACCCCCCAAGCACTGTATAATTTACAAAGGCCCGTGCTTTGATCTCCATGTTTTTTATCTGATTCTCACGACAACTGCTCCTCGAGTTTAGCCAGTCTTCTCCCTAATATTAGTGAAGCAAGTTAGACTCAGGTGAGTAAAGTGATGTTTTTTTTTAAATTTTTTTAAGGTTTTATTTATTTTTGTGATAATAAATTCCCTAGTTACCTGTGCCTTTGCAATATTAGAGTCACTAAATATGAGAGCAGAAGTCAAAGGCACTACCTGCTACAATCTTTGTTAATATCAGGGATTCTTGGGGAGAAAGAGAGAGAGAGCAAGGGCACACAAGCAGGAGCGGGGGAGGGGGGGGGGCAGAGGGAGAAGCAGACTCCCCGCTGAGCAGGGGGCCCAATGCTTCGGGACTCAATCCCAGGATCCTGGGATCAAGACCCTGAGCCAAAAGCAGATGCTTAACTGACTGAGACACCCAGGCACTCTAAAGTGATGTTTCTAATGTTGGCAAAGGCAGACCTCCGTGGGACAATCTGGAAGGGGCAGCAGGGCAAGGCCTCTCTCCAGGGGTCTGGAAGATACATATTTATAAACCTACCACACTGAAAGGGAGAACTGACAGGTGTAATTCAAACTAGTGAATAAACTATGAATTCAACAAATATTTACTGAGGGTCTTTTATGTGCTATACCGGACCGAATCCTGTGAAAGTGTGATAATAAGACCCTCACAATCTGGTATTGTTCATTTAATCAAAAGGAGATAGTAGCTAGTCCTTTCAGTCAAATATCCCCCGAAGGGGGAAAAAAGTAAGCTTTCTTACTACAATAAGATATGAAATTATTTTCCATTTCATCCACCCTGCTTTACAAAAATGTGCAAGTATTTCAAGTAAAATGGCACCATCTGGGTGGGAAGTTTTGGCTCGTATAGAGAAGCTGGAGGTGGGCTGGCAGCGAGTGGTTGCACTTTTTAGCGTACACACCACAGGAGCATATGGCACTAAAAGAGCAAAATCTGTGGGCTGTCCTCACTACACTTGTCAATGTTGCAAACCTGGAAATGATGGTAAGGTGTACTGGAGGGGATGCAGGAAGCAGGCCAGGAAGAGAGGTCAACCAGAGAACCCAGGGTGCCAGCCATGAGGAAGGTCATCACCTGGCTACGTGGTGGAGGGTGTCTCCGGCAGTGAGAAATGCTCCTCATCATATGTTAACTCAAGACCTTCTTACTGGAGTTCTCTTTACCGAGAATTGAGGGGTGGCTTCTGGATTGGCAGCCATATACACACAAGGTTATCTGCTGAACTATCAGGAATCAGTGTCACCAGGCAGGGTTTCTGGGAGAGCATGGCACTTGCCACACGAAAAATGAGGCATGGGGGGGGGGGGAACATTGACCTTGAACCACAGCAGTCTCACATCTTCTTGTTCTTCCCAAGGGCCTGCTGTGCTCAGACACTGTGCAGGTAGAAGAGCTCATTCTTGAACAATTAGCATCCCTTGCTGTTGAGATGTATTGATTGCCCAAGTGCTTTTTTATTTTAAATTTAAATGATTCTTCTTTAATCAGGAGCTCCTTTTAACTTTATGACAGCATAACAAACCCATAATCTTGATGGGTAATCACCATATAGCTTTAAATACAAACATGTTTTCCATTTTATTGATTTCAGTTATTTTTAGCTCTTACCTGCAATTGTCCCCCATGCTGACAACACACACACACCCTCTCTTCTCTCTGGTTATAGTCAAGCTTCCCCGCCCCCCGCCTTCATCATTTCATTATTTCAACACATTTTTAAGTGCCTGCTCCATACACAGCAATATACTAGGCATTGAGGATGACTGAAAAACTCAATATACAGAACATGCCCCTGGGAGCTTTTCAACTGACAGAGTCAAAATTACAACGTGAACTAGAGGAATAGACAGAAGGGCGGGATCAGCGTGTAGTGAGGAGATCAGGACACATTTAAAGGAGACATAACCTGGACAGGTTCTTGCACTTTGAGAAGGATTTGGAGAGAGAGGCTTTCATGGCTACAGTAATGGAAACCTGGCTGAGCTGGGAAATGGGGTCTCAGGCCACAGAGGACCTGGAATACCAAGAGGCAAACCATGTGGAGCATTAAGGGTTTATTGTGGGGCAGACTCTGTTTCGGGAACTTTATCTGGCAAAGTTGTCTTGATGACTAAGTGAGACAATCCCTCAACGTACTCAACACAGGACTTGGTATTTGATGATTGCTCATTGGATGCCAGCCCTTGCAGTCATCAGTGCTGCCGCTAGTATCATTACTGTGGTTACTAACTCCCTGCCACGGTCCTAACAACCTGCCTGACAGTTCCATATGATACCACTGCCCCCACTTCTTCTGAAGAGTAAACAGTCTTAGAGATGATTTTCAGGGGTTCTCAGACTCCATAGCTAATCAGTAAAGGCATTCAGGGCTTTCATTCCAAAATTTTTTAAGGAGGGAGAAATTTTATCAGAGAAATAATGTGATTCTGTGAGTTCTGCTTCTTCCCCAGCTAAAGATTGAAAACCATTCTAATAAGTGTGGTGAAGTACGCATCATGAGGGTAAAAATATTTGATATGGGGAATGGAATACTAATATTAAACACTAGCACGCTGCCCATCCATGGACAAAGGCTGTCATGTACATTATAAAGTTGCAGTTTTTCCACAAACAATACCCATTGCTTGGGTGAGGAAAAAGAGTAAAGAGGAAGTAAATGGCTTGCCTCAGACCACAAGTTAGTGAGACATTAGGAGGTAAAATCTGTAGCCATTGAACTATAGGTCCAACAGAATGAAATAAACAAATAAACACATGAGCGGTCATTTTTCTGAATATACCCCTTTAGTATAGCAAATACCTACAGGCCTACAGAATACACCTGAAGAATTGCTGTTTGGTCCTGGTGAAAAGAATGAGTGTGACCAAATACTCCTGACCCACAGGAAGCTGGCCACTCACTATCTTACAAGACTGGAGCTGCGCTAAGGTCTGAAGACCCCTAGCACACCAAGCTCAGTAGAAGGAAATTTCTGTGATACCTGGGAAAATGCAGTCCTTTTAAACCAACAATGGAGGACTAGCATAATGAGAGACATGCTTTGACACTCTTTTCTCTGCACTGGCAACAAGAATGATTTATTCATTTTCCTGGGCATATTTTCCAGATACAGAGCATTCAAATTTCATATTTGAAACGATCAGTAATGATGGCTTTACTGATGTGAAGTTTCAGAAGAATTTATTTGAAAACATAATGAGTTTGCTTCATTAATTCTCCAGATAACTTTCAGTTCATCTCGAAATTAAGTTGCCATGTCTTTTTGGATTATTTACTATTGAAATCATGGTTCTTTTTTTAAATTTTATTTATTTATTTTACAGAGAGAGAGACAGCCAGCAAGAGAGGGAACACAAGCAGGGGGAGCGGGAGAGGAAGAAGCAGGCTTCCCAGCAAAGCAGGGAGCCCAATGCGGGGCTTGATCCCAGGACCTTGGGATCACGCCCTGAGCTGAAGGCAGAGGCTTAACAACTGAGCCACCCAGGCACCCCTGAAATTATGGTTCTTTACTAAGGGGCAATAGCTTATTAATTTTTAAGGAAAGTAAAGGAAATTCGGTCACTGTTTCTCCAATGATCTGACGCTGCAATTGAATATATTCACTATATTCACATTCACTGTGTGAATCTACAGATTCACACAGACGTCAAGCCCCTTCAGTTCCCCAGAATTATTCTCCCATACGCAAAAGAGCAAAAGCTATAGAAAGAACAGAGGAGCAGAATGTGTCCCTGAGTTCCACGACTGTCACAGCCTCAGTGGCCAAGCTGGTAGTGATATACAGCCGGATCGGTGGACATACAACACATACCATGGGGGTGGGCAGACTGTCCATGAAGGGCAGTGGAAGAAAGTAGAACAGTGATTTCACTGCAACAGCTGGTGCCCAGGATAGATTTGTCCTCTGTAGGCATGGTCCTAACACCCAGAATGAATGTTCTAGTGTGTTCAACTGTGCACACAGGGTGAGTGTTTATCATGCCTGACAACACCCAGTAGAAAAACTATAAATCTCATGTGATTGACATGTTGTTTCTCAGCCAACAACTATCTGCATATTTAGAATTACACAGATATCTTAAATGATTTTTCTAATTTTATACAGAAAACTGACATAGCTAAGGGAGCCACAGGATGCTGGCAGAGAGGAGACAAGTTTACCCTTCCACTCTGTATCAGAAGGAAATGGCCCCTTCACTGGGTGGAAAGCAACATGGTAAACAGACCGAGTTTAGTTGTCTTGTGAGGTTAAGTAAGTTAATACTTAGCAGGAGCTCAGAAAAGTGTTCCAATTGTCTCTAAATGCTCCAAATTCTAGCCGTTGTTAATCTGAAGGCTCCCTTCTCCACCTTCAGACCAGTTCTTTGGGGTCTCTCAATTCATCACATAGTCATCACGTGCTTTCTGTTTTTCTCATCTTTCTTCTAAATTCCGACTTGCTGGACCAGAGAAGGGGTGTTTAAACACACACACACACACACACACACAAGCCTTTTACAATATTATCCCCACTCCTAAAATCTCCTCTCTTACATCAGTCTTCCTTATCTCAGACATAAGCCAGTATCCCCTCCAAAGAAAGAAACAAACAAAAATTGGCTGATTTTCTGTGGAAGAATAAATCTTTTGTTAATACAGTTTTGAGCCTGCATTACTTGCACCACTGAAACCACATAAGTCAAGCCTTAGAAAAAAATCTGTCCTGCAGCCATACAATTTTAGGTTTTTGCACTGAGGACAGAGCCCCCGGGGCAACAACAATTGAGTGCACCCAGAAGTTAATCTGGAGTGAAAAAATCGCCAACTTTTCAGCTCACAGGAAGATACTGCTACTCAAGAAATACAGCTGAATGATCAATGGAGAGGGGCAATCATCTCCCAGCCAGAAATAAGTCCCTCCTCAACCTAAGTCGAAGACAGGCACCAGTAAAAATTCTAAAGTCTCATAAAGTCAATAGAATCAAGAAGTGATTTGGAAAACTAGGATTTTGCCTGGAGTCTGTTAAAGGTTAGGAGCTCTATACCAGATGACCAAATTGGTTTTCTTTCTCTTTCTTTCTTTCTTTTCATTTTTTTGGGGGGGAGGGAGATGCAGCTGGCTAGTCTCTGATCTGTGAAACACAAGGATTTGGATTTCAGCTGCAATCACATGTTCCACATGGAAGAAAATAGTTCCATTTTGCTAATCCATATCACCAGTTGCAGTGAAACCAATTCTCTCTTTTGAGAGCTTATGAAATAATAAAATTACTTGGAAAAATGCAAGATAGGCACTTTTGAAAATAATTTCTGGAGGGATCTTCACTATGCTTACTTTTTTTTTTTTTTAAAGATTTTATTTATTTATTCGACAGAAATAGAGACAGCCAGCGAGAGAGGGAACACAAGCAGGGGGAGCGGGAGAGGAAGAAGCAGGCTCATACCAGAGGAGCCTGATGTGGGGCTCGATCCCATAACGCCGGGATCACGCCCTGAGCCGGAGGCAGACGCTTAACCGCTGTGCCACCCAGGCGCCCCTCACTATGCTTACTTTTAAGGAAATGTTCAACGTTGATTCCAAAAAGAGAACTCAGGATAAATGAGAACATATTTTTCAATCAAGGCCTGAGATAAGATGGAGGTCAGAGAGGGAGCAGCAAAAGGTTAATTATACCCAAGCTTTTGCCTTTTTTTCAATACCTCACTAGGTGTAGTCTGGCGGTATTATCCAAGGTAGGCTATAGTGACATCTGAGAGAATATGGAATATGTGTGTACGTACAACTGCCATGACTGCAATGAGAACTTCCAGAAAGAACAGACATTCTTTTCTCTGGATGGAAAAGAGGCAGGCACTGCATCGGACACTCTGATTGGGTCAACTCACTTCTTCCCATATCTACCCAATTCAGTGATAGCCACACAGTTTCCTGGGATGGTCACAAGTTCAACCATGGGACTCAGACCAACTCAGGGGAGACCTGAGTCCGTATATGCAATGTGACCTAAGATGGTCTCTGCAGAGTGGGACTTCTGTCAGTGGCTTGGGGAAGAAACACTCTGTCCCCCAATTTATGAGGAAGAAAACAGATACCCTTGCAAAAAACAACCTCTGTGCCCAGAAAGCTCAGGTGGGTTGGCTGCCTTTGGAGAAGAAATTTGAGTTCAGGAAATGGAACCATTTCCAGAGTATATTTGTGGTTCTGTTTTGTTGTTTTGTTTTGTTTTGTTTTTTTCCTAAGCCTCTTGTAAAGTTGTCCCTCTTAGGAAATTTCAACACTGCCCAGGCTGAACTATGGGGAAGCAAATCTACTCTCAGGGCAAGGTTAGCAGAAGACTGACCGCCTAGAAGTCTTTATTGTGGTAGCAATGAATTGATGAAAACTAATGAGAAATGTAAAAGGTAAAACTTAAGACCAAAAACCAAGTAATCTTGATTCCTGTTATTTTTGTCCTAATAATTTTTTCCTTGTTTATTCTTACATTTAACTTAAAAGGAAGCATGCCTTTACAAGAGTAAAGATTTTCTTCAAACTAAAGAGAACATATGTACATAATTATCAAGAAAATTGAAGCTTGAGGAAAGTGTTTTCTTAAGGAGAACAGAAAGGGGGTAGGCAGCGATTAGGGCTGGATTATGTCCCCTCAGATACATGCATTCAAGTTCTAACACCCCAGTATCTCAGAATGTGACTGTATTTGAAGATAGAGCCTTCGAAGAGTCAAAGTGAGGTAAAATCAGGGTAAAATGGGATCATGAGGGTGGGCCCTAATCCAATTTTACTGGTGTCTGTATCAAAGGAGGAGATTAGGACACAGACACCCACAGAAGGAAAACCATGTGAGGACACAGGGAGAAAACAGCCATCTATAAAGCCAAGGAGAGAGGCCTCAGAAGAAACCAACCCTGCCAACACCTTGATCTCTGGACTTCCAGCCTCCCTGTGAGACAATAATTTCTGTTGTTTAAACCACCCAGTCCGTGGCACTTTGTGATGGCAGCCCTAGCACACTAATAGAAAGCAGAGCAGTGGCTTCCCTGAGAAAAAAGTTCCACCTGTGGCCAGCAGCCTGCCTCTGCTGATGCCTGCCCTCTGGGTTTCAGACTTGCTCAGCCAGTCCCACTGTCACATAACCCAAATCCTTGCAATAGATCTCTTCACATGTACATCTCCTACTGGTTCTGCTGTTCTGATTGAATCCTGACTAATACAGAGAATGTGAAAAGTGGGACAGTATTGCTGAGAAGGCTCTGGAGAATATGACCAATTAAGAAACACAAGTGGAAGAAGAGTCTGTGTTATAGATGAGAAACCCCAAGGATGTGTCAGGAAGTGAAGGACAGGGTGCTATCAGAGAAAGTGAGGGGTGTAAGACTGGTTTAGCATGCCAAATCTCCACAGAAATCAAGGGACAGTCAGCCGAAAATGAGCAGCTGAAACATGATGCTCTCTAGTTTTGGTAAAGGAGTGTCAGGGAGGGAACCCAAGTGCTTGGGGCTGAGTAACAGGTGGAAGACAAGAAAATGAAGAAAAAGGATTATCCCTCCAAGAAGCTTACCTACAACACACAGGAGGATGAAAAGACATTAGCTAAGGGAACTCAGAAAAATGGAAGGGTCGTGGATATTGATTACCTGTAAGATGACAGATGCTTGAGTATGTCCAGATGCTTACAGGACAAAAAGAGTGGAGACATTACAGATAGCATAGAAAGGGGATAGCTAACACAGCAGAGACCTCAGGAGAGCCAGAGGTGATGAGATTCAATTCTCAGGAGCAGGGATTTGCCCTGCATACAAATATGGAAACATCTCCAAAGAGATGGAATGATATAAGGGAGGACGGATGCCAATGCATGTATGTAGGAAGAGCATTCCCAGCAGCTAGACTCTAGTGTCACAATGAACTACTGGGTTAAGAACATCCCCTGAGCATGATGAAATATGGTCAGGAAGAGGGCTTACAAATTAGTGCCAATTAAACTAGTTTTTGTTGTTGTTATTGCTGCTTTTGGTTTGTTTGGTTGGTTTTTTGTTTTTGTTTTTGCTTTTTTAGTGACAAATGGGAAAAGGAATTGGCTTTTTCTGGAAATAGGAGAGAGACACAGAGACACTAGGCAGACTTGGGGTCAGATACACTTGAAGGCGGTGACTTTGCCTTCAAGTTTATCTTAACAAAGATAGAATTGATTGTATTCAGCAGCATTCAATTTGCCAGGAATAGGAATAGGAAAATAAGGTACTGGCTTGATCCAGCGTTGAGGTTCGGTGGAAGACAATGGCAGAAGGACAAGAAGGCAAGGCAGCTGAATGTATTGTCAAGAGATGCTGTGGCGATGGTTTATGGTGTCCAGTCAGGTAAGATAAAAAGAGAATCTGGGAAAAAATGAAGGCTGCTGGGTAACAGGTCTGCAGAAGTGGTGTAGTGGGCAGTGAATTGAACAGTGAACTAAAGCACAGGCTCTCGGGTCAGGCTGGCTCCACAATCAGCAAGGTGTGACCTTAGTTTATTTAATCTTACTTTGCCTTCATTTCACCATCTGTTAAATGCAGATGGTAATACACCTATAGTTGGGAAGAGTAAATAAAATGATTCACGTGAAGTAGGGAGCTTTACTGGCTTGGCATATATTTAGTGTCCCTTAAGTTTTAGTCATATCTGCTAGGGGAGGAGACAGCTGTATGCATGGAAGTTGCAGGAGAAGGAAAAGTTTAAGATATCACAGGTGAGACTGCCTGGCAAGATCCAGGATGTTGGTGTGGGTGGGCATCTCAGCATTTGTTGCAAGATAGGTCTAAAAATAGTCAAAGCTTTTTCGACAACCATAACTTTCTTCCCAAGTCTGAGCTGGCCATCTCAGATCTGCACCTGCCCCGACATCCAAACTTCTAAATCCCATCTTTAGAATGATGTCCTAGATGACTGAACCATGGCCCTTTTCAATGTGTAATATTTTAAAATAGTGCCCCTCTCAAAAGTGATCCTCCATCTTTTCAAGCAGTGTTGCTCAGACCTCAACATCAATTATAAAAGCTGCATATGAATTCTTCACTCCGGTTCTGCTCTCAGTTCTGATGTGTACACCATAGCCACCTCTCTCTAGTCTTCAGTCCCTTCTTCCGAGTGAAATAAACCCACATCCACCAACTTTTCTTTTGAGGATTTATTTTTCAGCTCTTTGACCATCTCTCAGTCTTAACCAACTGCAAATACTTCTTAATCCTCTTAGCTATATATGTAAGCAAACTAATGTTTCAGGACATTGGCATTCCAGGATGATAGTATAACTTCTCACTTTTCATATTTCATCTCCAAGTAGTTGGGAGTGGGGTGGGAGGATGGATGATGTTACATGAACTAGCTAACTTCTTTTGTATTTTTAGCTGAATTTATCTCCTTTTAACAAATTTTAGTCCTGGATACCTTTTGGATACACACACACACGCAGAGACACATACACACATATATATAATTATATATTGTATATGTTATATAAATATATGAATAATTAGTAAGTGTACTATATTACTATTTATAATGGTGATTATTCATTATGTATAATTACATGTAATTGTTATATATATTTATATTTCATTTCTATTTCTATTTCTTCATATTCATATTTGCCATTAAAAGTCCTAGTTAATTTGGGATTCTGTTTTCATTCTGACATATTTACTGTTCCCCATGGAGTTGTCTTTGCACATATTTTAGGATTCTTCATTCCTTTTGATCCTACTCCGCGGGGCTATACAAACAGTTGTTAAGCAACTAAGAAGCTCTTCTCAAATTCAAAACTTCAGGTGCTCATTCAAATAACAATAAGATGTACTTGTTTTGCTCATGCACTTAAATATGATATAAGTAGGAACAGAGTTGGCTTTTTTCTTAGCATCTTATTTTTGTGTAACAATGTTTTATTACAAAATAACAGCCTCTGAACCAAAGAGCTCCTAAAAATTTTAATTGTAATTGAGAACACAGCTGTCTTTTCTTTTCTTTTGGTTGCTATAATCTTCTCTCTAATGGAGAGCAGCCCTGAAATTACTAATGACTTAGAAAAACAATGTGCTTTTAAAATATCTCCTCCCTCTGTAGCCTCTACTCATTACAGATAGAATGCCTATAATATGCAATACACAATTATGGAAACCAAGGCTACCAAGCTACAAACACCAATTGTAGGTGAAATGAGATTTATAATATGTATTTGGAGGCTTAAATGATGGGTTTTAGTTCCAGAGCACAGATGACGATAAAAGACCTGATATTCTCAAACCTAGATAGACAGATAAATGGGCATTTTTTATTATGACGATTTCCCAAGATTCATGCTACTATAGATAATGTTCTTAAGGTTCATAATAAATAAAGAGCTAAACTAAAGTTAGAATTAAAAAACAAAAACGTAGTTTTTCTTCATCCCTTCAATGTCCCTGAAAAGAGTGTCTTGTGTCCTTTATTTCACAGGGACTTCTCATAGGAATGTAATCTCCTTACTCACTCTCAAAGGTGTATTTCCAAAGCATTAACTCCCCCAGAAAGTGAAATATATATATATCAAAGGGGACTGAGTGAAAAGTTGGGATTTTTTTTTCTTTTCTTGTTTTCTTTGTTCAAAGAGGCCAATATAAGAATCACTTCACTTACCAGAAAATTAGTGAAAATAGGTGCATATTTGGCTATTTATAATTAGAAGCTGACCTGGATGTAATGCCACCAAAGAACAATAAAATAGAACCTTCAGTTTCTCTCGGTGGAAAATAAAAAGTAAAGCAATTTTTTAAAACCTCTACAACCCACACTTTAGAGAATAAATATTGGATGGCTTATTTACAAAAATCACTGATATTCTAAATAAATGAGATAACATTTCAGTACTAAAAGGACTCATGCATGGATACCAACAACCCTAAATAGTATATTGGCTTTTGCTCATAAACCATAATACCAATCTGATGAGTCACAGAAAATTCTGAATTATCTCCAGTGTATTCGATGGGCCTGAATTTTACCTTAAGAAATATTTGCAAAGGACAGAACAAAGTGCTCCGATCTGGCGCAGGCAACCAAGCAAGAAAGCCAGGCAAAGGAACTAGCTTCCTTTCCAGAAGACACTGACCTTCCTCCACACCCTAGTACTTTCCATACCATAGTTTTCAGTAGGGGCTTGCAGGGGCGGGGAGGGGGGAGTGGAGGGTCATTCAAATCCTCAAAACGCCCCTAGCTGTTCGATTCGCCCGGTGTGAACCTCGCGGTTCCCCACCCAAAACTCTTCCAGGAAATCCTTTACTTCAAAAAGGCCACCCTCTGAGAATCTCCGGAGTCCTGCATCGACGGCAAGGGGTCCCCGCCGCCTGGCTGGAGCCCCAACCGTCCGTCCCGGCCTCAGAGCCAGACCTTCCCTCCCGACCCCAGCCACTGCGGCGCCTGGACCCTGCACTCACCGGATGATCACGAACATGACCAGAGAATTGCCCACCAAGCCCACGACGAACACCACGGAGTAGACCGCTGTGATGATGACAGGGATGGCGGGTGAGATGTGCGCGGACTCCAGCGGCGCGCCCTCGGAGCCCCCGCTGCTGTTGCCATCCGTCTCGGCCCAGCCCGGCAGCCAGCCGCTGCCGTTCGGGAGCAGGCAGGTGCTCGGGGAGCAGGTGGGGCCCGGCTCCCCGCGGAAGATCTGGACCGGGGACTCCATGTTCAGTCGGCTGCAGCTGGAGGGCAAGCAGAGGCAGAACCTGCGGGGCCGCGAGAGCGAGAGAACCAGCTGCACCCGGAGAGGCAAACTTTGGCCGCACACGGGCCAGCGCGCGGAGGCCAGTAGCCCGGGTAACCCGGTACCCGCTGATGCCCACCCCGGCGCACGTCCCCAGCGGCGGGAAAAGGAGGGCGGACCTCTAGGGGCCGCTGGGTACTGGTGAGGCGGACAGCGCTCGCTCCTCTTCCCGGGCTCCTGAAATCCTCTCCAACCCTTTCCTAGGCACGGTCCCCTGGTGGAACTGTCCCCAGACTGTTGCTCTGAGCCCCCAGGAACAAAAAGCTCTCGAGCACAGAGCCCTCGCTCCCCAGGACTGCTCCTCGAAAGTCGAAAGCCCAAAGCTCACCTCCGCCTCCCTGAGACCCGGAGAGTGGTCCAGGGGACGTTCTGGCCCCTGCAGAACCTCGCGTTCCCGGGGCCTCTCAGCCCTCGGAGTCGCCGCGCACCCGCAGTCCAGAGCTCTGGTGAAGGCACGTTTTCAGCCAAGCTCGGTGGCCGCGGCTCAGTGCGCGGCTCCCATGACCCGCGGAGGCTCAGCCAGGCAATTGCTGCTAGGACTCCGTGGGCGCACTGGCCTGGCAGCCGGAGAGCTCAGGGGCGCCCCGCCCCGTCCCGCCCACCCAAACCCAGTTTGGGGGGCGGGGGGAGCTGCCCAGCTCCGCTCCCTAGCTGAGGCTCAGAGAGCACCAACTACCCAGAGCCTCAGTCAGCTTCTCTTGGATGGCCCTAAGACTGAGCCCCTGTGCCGTTTAGCTTTAGTAATAAGGAAGGGTGTGTCTCACTGCGAATATGCATCTGGATTATATTCATAATAAAGTCTAGAACAACTGTGGGCATCGTTCTCGAGACAGACCTTCTTTCAAGAGAGGAGAAAAAGCGTATTTCTGTTTATTTGAATGTCCCATCCAAATAAAGTAGCAAAATAATCCAATTAGAATGAGACCGGGTCATAAGATATTTATAATTTCATATACATAAATAAAATATTCCTGTGCATCCTATTCCTTCTAGTCTTCTCTGGGATAACAAACAGACTGCACCTTATGGGTATTACCTGTGTTTCGTGGTATCCAGAATCACGCATTCACCTGCGAATAAGTAAAACGCTCTCCTTACTCAGGCCTCAGTGTTGTCCGGGTAATTAACAATGTCTCTTTCCCTTTTATTAATTCCTGCAATCATCACTTTCCTGTCCCTAAGGTGCCTTCTCTATGAAGCCCCCAAGAACCTGAACCCCCATAGAGAAATCATTTCTGTGTTTAACTCTGTTAGTCCAAGGATCCCTGTCAGATTCTGCTGGGTGAAAGACACCCTCAGGCAAAGAGACCCAGGGGAAAATGAGGAAATGGAAGGAAGGCTAAGGTAAGTTGTACTGGGGAGCCATGACTCAGCCACTGAAGTGAGGGCCCTGAAGGACAGTAGGGAAGTTCCCCTTTCCCCACTGGGTATAGGAGTCAGGATGCTGATACAGTCATTCCATTCATCAGCTGACAGCAGAAGAGAGCTCCTATCTTGTCCAAGATATTGTGACCCCCCGAAGAGGCATTTAACCACCAGTCTTAACAATAACCTCAAAATGCACAGCTCTTCTTAGCAATTTGATTCAAAGAACAACAGGAAAGCTCTCTTTTACCCAATAGAATCCCTCCAACCCTGAGACCATTGGTATTTTGAAAATTATTATCAAATCTTAATTTTTTAGGTTTTGATTGCAGATTTTCATTAGAAGATGACAAAACATCAGAATGGTGGGATCTCCATGTGTCTGAGGGTCCTTCTCTGCTAGGAAGATGGGAGACGAATCCTCTCCAGATGTCTGGGGGCTCATTTCCTGCCAGAGGGATCCCAGACTACCACCAAACCAGCCCAGGAAGACATTTTCTTTGAAAACTAAGTAGTATCCCAAGTGCAAAGGAAAGTAAAAATAGTATGTTAAAGGAAAATAGCTAGGAAAGACAGAATTATCCGTCTATCTTTTCTGTCTACTACCTATTTATTTATGATTTCATGCATTGAAAATACATACAACTATCTCTGTGCAACACACTTTTGAAAGGGTATTTACAAGATCTATCCTCCTTTTGCACTTACCACATTGGTTAATTTTTTTGTTGTATTTAGCACACAGGTGGCTCACACAGCTGGTAATATTACTGAGTTGGGCTCAAACACAGGTGTTTCTGGTTCTTACCATATGCTAATTGCACAGAATGATTTCATGTAAGGGAGAAAATGTAGAGCCTCTCTTCCCCAAAAGACAAAAGATATATAAAAGGGGTTATTTGGCAAGGACAAAAATGGGGGAACACAAAAGGTATTACTTGAAAAGATTTAAGTAAAGGTTTTATTTTAAGATTTATTTATTTGAGGGACAGAGAGCATTGGGGGAGGGGCAGAGGGGGAGAGGGAGAAGAAGACTCCCCCCTGAGCGGGGAGCCCAGTGTGGGGCTGGATCCCAGGACCCTGGGATTATGACCTGAGCCAAAAGCAGACACTTAACAGACTGAGCCACCCAGGCACCCTAACAGTTTTCAAGAGATAAAAAACTATAAAGAAGTTTCCAAGTTGGTACAATTCCAATAACTTGAATTTTTGATCTCCCTCTATGTCATATATATATAATATATATTATATATATAATATATATATTATATATATATACATAATACACACACGTATATACACACACATATATATACACACACATAGTGTATGTTTATGGAGAGGTTTGTCAGATACTTCTATAATGAAAACAGAATGCAGAACTCAGCCTGGGACTTCTAAACTATAAGATGATGTTCTCATTCTGATCACTGATAAGATTCCTCTGTTAGTTGAGACAGTCTTTTGAAGGCAAAAAATTACTAATTATGATAAAGGCAGTTTCATTTGAGTACTCCTTTTTTTTTCTTTTTTACCAAACTAATGGTCAAAATAAAGTGAAGCCAAAATGGGCAGAGCATTAAGAAACCTTCAGGCAGTTGTGGTTGTTAGGGGAATCTGGCTTGTGTCTCTGAACACAGTGCGGAAGTGTGCTTATGTGGAGTCAGGTTGTCAGGAGTATGAGATTTTATCATAATATTGGAGAAAAGCATATAAAATCGAGAGGAAAAATAAAGTGCTAAAATGCTGTACACTATTATGCACTGATATAAACTTACTCTCACTTTATTGCTACCTGCCATTCTGCTCAGTGCTAACACTATGCTTATAACTACAAGTAAAGTACTTGTAAAGCTGAAAATGTGTTTTCAGTGATTCTTACTGCTTCATGCTACCAAGTGTCTTGGGTGGTGGGTGCTTTGGTATTTCTATTGTATAGACTATGGACCCCGCCAGGAAACTGTGATCAATTTGCTTTTTTGCAGTTCTAAAAACAGACATAAACCTGCAATAAGTATATAGCTGAAGGCAGCAGTTACGTTTGCCTAAGACCCCAGATGTGGCCAGTACAGCCTAAGAGGAGCCAGAATGCAGCAGGGTCCAGGTCAGGTTACTCATCAGATATTGTGAATGTCCCCAGGTGGCAGGTGGAAAGGCAGGACTCGAGGGAGTAACAAAACAAAGGCAATCTTTTCCCAAACAGGTTATGCAATCTAGTGTGAGAGACAGAACCTAAATTTTTAAAAGTTTTATGAATAATTAATTAATAACAAGTACCACTAACCAGTAAGTGTTTTGTAGGAAACGTGTTTAATAAAACAAGGTAGTCAATAACCAATGCAACAAGTTTGTGCGAATAAAAGGTTTCTCTTCTTCAAGACGCTATCTGCAAATTGCCTTAATAAAGATATAAGTCCCCATCGTGTCTTTGTCATGAAGACATCCTGTGAGCTATTCTAAGTGTACAGCCTGCACATGTTTGGGGGGGGGGGGTGCTGAAGACCAGATGTCAGGGAACTTTCATCCCAACAAAAGCATCAGGGAGCTCCCTCAGGACCAAGTGGTGTTGAAGTTGTCACTTAAAGACTGCAAGGTAGTTCTCCAGGTGAGGAGGAAAAAAGGGACATTGTAGTCAGGAACATTCTAGCATATGTGAAGAATGTGCATGAGCAGGAGAGGAGCACATTTATGGAGTTAAGGAGAGTCCAAGGTATCTGAGCCTGGTGGCCAACAGATGTGTGGCACAAGATAAAATGGCAGTCAGGGTCAAGATTACACTGAGCCCTAGGGCACCGGGTGGCACCTGACTCTTGGTATCCACTCAGGTGGTGATCTTGGGGTCGTGATATCAAGCCTTGTGGACTCCACACTCAGCACGGAGTCTCCTTGGAATTCTCTCTCCCTCTCCTGCTTGTGCTCACTTCTCTCTCTCTCTCTCTCAATCTCTCTCTTATAAGTAAATAAATCTTGAAAAAAATTACACTGAGCCCTAACAAATATATGGTGAAAGTTTTGGATTTTAATGTAAGACATGTGAAGGGACATGAAGAATTTCAGACAGTAGAGTAGTATGCTCAGATTTGGGATTTTTGAAAAATCACTTATCTTTAATTTGTAGACTGTATTGGAAGGGACAGGAGCATGTGTGACAAGTCCCATATTGAATCAGTATCATGTACATTAACACTAAAAGTTGTCTTAGTATTATTTAAATGATGGATAAAATAAGGACTTTCCCATGGTCAGGGAGCTGAGTCTTAAACCTGAAACTGCTTACACTAAGCCACTTGATCAAACTGAATCCAAAGATTTGAAAATTCAGGGCCAGTCCCATGTCAGGTGCTAGGTTGGGGAGTGAGAGAAATTATGGCAACACAAGGCAATAAATAGCACATTGTGGCATGTTCCCAGTGTTAGCAGCACCAATGGTACTGAGGTGAGAGCCAGGTGGAGGATGGAGGAAGACATAAGTGGAGAGTCCCAAGGACAATGGTGCACAGACTGAGGGGTTTTGAGTAGATTGCAAGTTGGCAGTGGTGGTTGATGGATTTAAAGAGGGTGTATTTGAAGAGAAAACAGTAGTAAAACTACTGTAATGGTCTAGGTGAGAGATGATTCAACCCTAACACAAAGTAATTGCTGAGCATGTAGGGAACATGATAGTTTTGAGAACCATTTAGGAAATTAAATTGGCAAAAACTTGTAGTTTAAGTGAATGTAGAAGTTAGGGAGGAGGAAGAGCCTGGAATTACGTTAGGCTTATGCTCGGCTGACCAAGTGGAGGATGGCACCATTAACTGAAATAAGAAATAGAGGAGAAGGGACTCCTGGGAGTCTCAGTGGTTAAGCGTCTGCCTTCGGCTCAGGTCATGATCCCAGGGTCCTGGGATCAAGCCCCGCGTCGGGCTCCCTGCTCAGCGGGAAGCCTGCTTCTCCCTCTCTCACTCCCCCTGCTGGTGTTCCCTCTCTAGCTGTGTCTCTCTCTGTCCAATAAATAACTAAAATCTTAAAAAAAAAAAATCTAGGAGAAGTCACAGCAAGCTTGGAGGAGAACATAATGAGTCCAGGTTTTGCAAAGCTGTGTTTGAGGTGCCCATGAGGCATTTGTTTGTGCATGTGGTGCAGGATCATCTAATGCTGGGGAGAGTCAGTGTTGGAGAGATGAAGGACAGTTAAAGCCAAGGACAGGAATAAGGGTGCCAGGGTGAGGATGAAAAGAAAGGCAAACTGATGAGACAATGCTGAGAAACAACACCAGAGGGACAGGGATCTCACAAAGACCACTGATAACAGGCATAAACAAAGGAGGAGAAAGAGAAACACAGTCAGATCTAGATAAGAGAAAATTTCAAGGAAAGGTCATCAACAGTGTCCACATGACAGACAATGTAAAATAATACGCTTGACAAAAAGTCACTGGGGGCCTTGCACTATCTATAATTAAAACTGTGCTTTCTATTGGAGCATTAGAACAGAAGTGAACTGACAATAAAATGTAATGAAAGTCAGAAGAGCCACTTGATATTAGGGTTCTCTGTTAAGGAACTCTTACTCTGGAGATGAGGACTACTCAGCTGGCTAGTGGAAAAGAGACCTGCCTTCTGCCCTGCCCAAGGCCATTCCTCACTTTGGATCTCACTGTGGGCACAGAAAGGGCCCTTACTGGGCCAGTCACCAGGCGAGAGAAAGGTGCACACTGCGGAGTGGGGGGTGTCCTCTCTGTATTGACAAGGTTCCAGACTGTCAGCTTATGTGATGTTCAGGAGTCAAGGACCCGGCTCTGAGGCAGGAGAACACCAGCTTTCCTGTTTCCCCAGAACCATGCAGAAAATCTTTTTGCCCCTACACATCCACTCTCTGCCTTCTTCATCCTGCTCTGTGTCTAGAAAGTACTGGTTGGGTCCAGGTATGGGAGGCAGCCGGGCAAGAGACCAGAGGGCAGGTGGAGAGTAAAGTCCAATTTTTGTCCCAAGGTTCTCCCACCAGAGTCCTATGTCAGCTTGTTTCCCCTGTGAAGGCACAGCTCCTGCTTGGCAGCCCCCTTCATGCAGCTGCCCTCTCAAGAGTTGCAAGAATTCCTCCTTCCCTTTGTCCTTCATACCAAAAGGGGGAAGAACTCCCTCCCTCTTGCTTCTCTCGCTGAGGTACTCAATTCATCCTTTCCTGATTTCTCTCAGCTCTTTCCACACCATATAAATATCTTTTTATTAGGAGGGCACTTGTGATGAGCACTGGGTGATGTATGGAAGTGTTAAATCACTATATTGCACACCTGAAACTAATTTAACACTGTATGTTAACTAACTGGAATTAAAACAAAAACTTAAAAAATAAATTCTCTCAGTTACCAAGTTTACGGTAACTCTCAGGACCCACATTCCCGATTCACAAGGATCCTTGCTAATTATACTTACCCTGCTGCAAGGAGGGAGCTGGGGAGAAGCAACTCATATGTTAACCTGGTCACCCTTGACCTACAGTCACAGAGAAGGAAGTTGGTTGTGACTTTCTTTCAGTTCGTTTTCAAACATTATACTTCTGTGTTTGATAATCTGCCTTCCCTAATGTCCTAATTAACTAAAAAGATACTGTCTTGCCTAGCCCTGACTTTCTTGCCTCACTTTTGAGTTGTCTTAGAATGGATGAAACTATGCATTAGTGCCACAAAACAACATCAACACAAAGGCTCCCAAGAAGAGATTTCTTCTCCCTTTTGATCATCAACATTGTGTGTCTTTCCATGGAGGTTAAAACATACTTCAACTCCATGCACTGTAGGTCATGACCAGAATGGATATTGACCAAGGGTGTCCTCACTGGCTATTGTAGAGAGACATGATCCAGCCCTGCCGGGCCATGGAACCACACATGTGGAAGCCACATTGTGTCTCAGCTCATTAGACACTATATGAATTATTTGTAGAAATTAGAAAATTTTCATGTGACTCCCAGTAATATCATATCTCATATATTATTTGTTTAAAACCTTTTGCAGAAACATGTTAGAATTTTAAGAGAATCTTTTCTCTTTTTCTCTTTGTTTGGTGTGTTTTCTGTCAAACCAATAGGGTTGCGGATCCCTAACACAGCCCCAATTAACACCTTATGTTAATTGTTACTAGGACTGCTATTCTGGGAATTATGTTTGGCTTAGAAGATGCATAGTAAAAAGGGACTCCTCCCAGGGGACGTTTTTCATAGATATTTCCTGGACCATCTCTTCATCTCTGATGCAATCCACCCCAAATGGGTCTAGAGAAGAGGAGGGTGCCTCTCCATTTCCATCTTTACTGCCCCCTCTCTACTTGAAAACACTGGTCTGGAGTACAGCTGGAGGCACTTCAGATCTTCAACTTCTGCGAGCTGAATCAGAAGAGCCATTTTAAAAACATGAGCATATTATTTGTATTGCTCATCGTTCATACAATTATCTTATGATTTCACTTTATGCATAAAAACATGAGTTTCAGGGGAGAGCAAGAAGGTCAGGAGTTTTTAATTCAGAAATAATCATAACCACTGATGCACAACAGAGCAAGCAAGGACATTTAGGGCAGGTTTATAAAAGCCTGTCAATTGAGGAATTGACCGATAGCTAGTTTCCCGGGAACTGAGGGACTCTTTGATCCTGGAATAGCCACTTTCTGTCTTCCCCTTGAATGGCTCAGGATAAGCTGTATAGACACCCCAGAGTGTAGCCAGTACATGCCACAAACACAAACCCTCATCCTCCTCACTCATTTTGCTCACTCAACCTCACCAAACTCATTGTTCTATATGCAAAGAGTGGAAAGTATTTTGATTTAATAAGTATTCATAATGATATTACTACCTATATTCCCAATACAGTGTCTGGCATCTACAAAAAATATATTGACTGAATGAATTAAGAGTAATGGCAGGTTATATGTTACATTTCACAATAAAGAAGCAAAAGTGGATGGATGGACTTGAGACCAGAAAAGGTGCTGATAGAATCTTACCATGTTTGAAAGGTAGAATTAACTTGATACAGTGGTTACATTTGATTTAATATCACCTTGGTGATATTAATACTTTAATAGCATTTTCTGTCCCTTTTTCTTACATACTTCTTAAAGCAAAATTATGAGCAAAGTGATAGAACTCAAGGGATAATAAATCTGGAGAAAATAAGCTGGTAGTTTCATTTAAATCTTAGGTAGCATTGTGTACATTTACTAAGATCAATAAACCCACTGAGCTTAACAAAATTTTGAAGTTCATGACTCCAAAGAGTTTAGACTCAGAATAAGCTTTGCATTTGACGGCAGTGCTTGCCAAAAATGTCACGTGTTTTGCAATAAATTTCACAATTATTCAGTTAGCACTCAGTCTAGAAATAAAATCTCCTGAGTGGCAAAGCCACAATAACTCCTGACATCGAATAATACCATCCCTGACTGACTCTTTTGTTTTATAAGAAAAAAGGTTTCCAATTTCTAGCATTTTTACAACATATGCCATTAAAATTAAAGGCTGTAGACTACACTCAAAGAGTGATACTTGAAAAGAAGATCAAAGCTTAGTTCTACAAACTACAAAAAAAGTACAGAATGTTTGAATAATCCTCCCTAAGAAAGAGATAATTGCAGTAATATAACAGGTGACACAGAGGTGAATTTTGTTTGCTTTTATTCCCGATTTCCTCTTCTCCCTCCTCTAGACCCCAGCTTAACAGAAAGTGAAAACAAAAACATTTGAACAGCAGAGGGAGTAGGTGCTATAACATATTACTTTGGGTAAAGAAATAAAAGTAAATAAAAATAGAATGCATATATAAAAATTTTCAACAATACAGCAAAATTGAAACCCAGTTTGACTTCAAATGTACTATTTTTACTGATTCAAAATCTTCGCAGTATATCAAAGCATCTCTTTGTACTGATGGCTATAACAGTAGCATAAATTTGAGTAAGCCTTTGATTTTGTCAAAGTATTTCATATGATAATATTTCATTCGAATGTGATAACTTCCTTGTACTTTAGGCAGAATAACTCTGTCTCTATTTTATAATTAAAACACAGGATCCAAGGTCTCAAGCCACATAGCCATGATCATTTAGTAAGTGGAGGATCCAGAAATAGAATCATTCTTTTGCATCCCACCCAGTGATCTTTTCACCTCTTCAGGATGCACAAAAATTTTAGTTTGAATGAAAGCAGAGATGAGTCATAGGAGTAAAATTAAAATGTGAGAAGAATGTCAAGTGTTTGCTCTAACTTTGAAGTATGAACTATGGCTTCATTGTCTCTTGTGCAAGAGCTAGTTAATATATTTTATGAAACAGAGACAAATGGTCACAATGGGAATTATTTAGAAAATTTTCACCAATGTTAGTATGTTAAACTCCCCTAAAAAAGGGTTATATTTAGACAACTACAGTTAGTAGAGTGAAAGACTAGTCGTTCCACAGAAAAGTTGAAGAAAGACGCTAAGTGTCATACTGCAAATATGTTTATTTGAAGAAAAGTAATTGATATTAACAGGACTGTATCACACATGTGAAAGTAATACAATTAAAAATATAGTACAATTTATTGAGTTTAGTTGGTAAACATCAAGAAAATATCATTTATTGTTTAATATAGAAAAAGATTCTTTTTCGTTGGTTTAAAAAGATTACTTGTTTTGGTAATATGAACCAAAAATCCAAACTGTTTACCAAGGTATAGAGAAGTTTTGCTCCCTCCCATCCTATCTCCATCTCCCGTATTCTATCCTTATCTTGTACAAGTAAACTACTTTTTGAGTTTCCTCTGTGTTCTATTTTTTACCCCTTTATGCAAATATAATTAAAGTGCTTTCTCTACATTTTTACACAAAAAATATTCATTGTCTTGAATCATGTGTTTTTCATGTAGCATATACACTGGAGATATTTCTATATCAATACAGTTTTCTTATTCTTTTAAAAATTGTCTTAATTTCTTCAGAGCATTCCATTTTGTGGATATACCAGGGTTTATATAACAAGTCCCTCACAAATAGAAACTTAGATTGTTTTCATTTCCTTCTACCAGAAACAATACTGCAAGTGTGTTTACATGTCATTATACATGTATACAGGTAGGATAAGTTCCCAGAGGTTGAATAATTTGATCACAAGTGAGATAGAGTGGTGTATTGAAATCAGCTGTTAACATTTTAGGAATATCTAATCAGCTGCTAAAAACTGATATTACTAAAAGTTACATCACATAAACTTACAGTTAAATAAATTATATTATAATTGAAGGTAATAGATACTTAAAAATGAATCACTTCATATTATTTTTTTATGTTTTACTACAATCCATGCTTTGGAGTGTATGGCTGTTGTATCAGTACAGGGGAAATTATATAATGAGCTACTACTGCCAATCTCTTCCCAACTTCAGGTTCAGTAGCCTTATACTTGTAGCTGAAATCAGCAATGGTAGGAATATTTACACCTCAGAAACTGGCAAATGTTACAAATCATGGTTTTTGTTAGTGCTTACCAGAGAGTTGGTTGTTAAACATTTATTTGCATACCACTCATGGATGACTTTAATCTAATTGTGATCTATAACAGTTTTGTAGACTTTACTTTGGTAAACTGATATTAAATACTTTTAATTGATATCTGATTCTCACCGTCCACAGAATTCACTTATTTTATTGAGTCTCCGTCCGTTTCATGGCAATATAGTTATTTGCATGAACTCAATAAGAATCTTATTGTTTTATGGCTTCACTTTATGTATAAAAACACGAGTTTCAAGGAGAGAGAGACGGTCAGGAGATTTTAATTGAGGAATAACCATAACTAATCATGCATAAATTAGCAAGCAAGGACATTAGGGTAGGTTTACAAAGTCACTGTCCATTGAGGAGCTGACCAACTGCTAGTTTGGAAGATAACTAGTTTCCCAGGAACCGAGGTACTCTTTGACTTGTGAACAACTGTTTTCTGCCTTATCCTTGGCTGTCCCAGAAGAGGTCATGCAGACACCCCAGAGTGTGAACAATGCATGAACAAAGTGAGAATTTCAACAAAGAGATAGAAAATATATTAAAAATACCAAACAGAAATTACAGAGCTAAAGAATACAATAATTAAACTGGAAAAATGCAATATAGAGGTTAAATAGCAAAGTAAGTCAAGTAAAGGAAGCTTATGGAGCAAAATAGTTTTACGTAATACTTGTATATTCCTTAAATATTATTCATAATGTAACTATGCAAGTCCCTTTAAATTGGACAAAGAGTAGAAGACAAAAAGTGGATCTTACATTATATGTTTTGTGAGACTATTTTGGCAATCCTCTGGATGCAAGTAAACTATATTTTTCAATTTAATTAAAGTAAGTCAAGTGAAGATAAGCCAACTTGAAGACAAGGTAGTAGATTTCATCCAACTAAAGGAGCAAAAAGAAAAAAAGATTAGAAAAGAATAAAGGTAAAGGGATACTAGGAAGTGGTCCTATATACGCATTATAGGGGTTCCAGAAGGTGATGAGAGAGAAAAAGGGCAGAAAGCTTATTCAAAGAAATAATGACAGAAAATTTTTCTAACCTTGGAAAAGAAATAGACATCCAAATAAAGAAATCCCTGAAAGTTGTAAACAAGATGAATCTGGAGACACCCACACCAAAACACACTATAATTAAATTGTCAAAAATTAAAGGCAAGGAATCTTAAAAGCAGCAAGAGGAAAACTGTTTCTACAAGCAAGGGAATGTCCATAGACTGTAAGAAGATTTTTAGTGGAAACTTTGCAGACCAGAAGAAAATGGGGTGATATATTCAAAGTGCTGAAAGGAAAACAAAACAAAACAAAACAAAATAACCCTGCCAACCAAGAATGCTCAACCTAGCAAAGTTGTCCTTTAGAACTGAAGGACAGATAGTTTTCTAGTCAAAAAAAAAGCTGAAAGAATTCATCAGCAGTAGACTGGTTTTACAAAAATTGTTAAAGGCAGTTCTTCACACGGAAATGATAGGACACTATCTAGTAACAGAAAAACATATTATGAACTTATAAATCACACTGAGATAGGTGAATACATAGTTAAATTCAGAATACTCTAATATTGTAATGGTGATGAGTAAATGGTTTATAACTCTAGTGTGAAGGTTAAAAGAAAAAACTATTAAAAATAACTATGGCTGGGGTGCCTGGGTGGCTCAATTGATTAGATGGCTGCTTTCAGCTCAGGTCATGATCTCAGGTTCCTGGGATCGAGCCCCACATTGGGCTCCCTGCTCAGCGGGTAGTCTGCTTCTCCCTCTCCCTCTGCTTCCCTCCCTGCTTGTGCGCTTTCTCTAAAGAAAAAAAAAATAACTACAACTATGGTAATTTGTTTATGGTAAACAGTATGGAAGTTCCTCAAGAAATTAAAAATAGAATTTCCATATGATCCAGAAATCCCAGTTCTGGGTATGTATCTAATGGAGATAAAACCATTATCTTGAAGAGATATGTGTACTCATATGTTTAATGCAGCATTATTTGCAATAGCCAAGGAATAGAAATAACTTTTAGTGCCCATTAATGTATAAATGAATACAGAAAATGTGGAATATTATTCAGCCTTAAGAAATAAGGAAACCATGCCATATGTGATAACATGGAAGGTGTTGTGCTAAGTGAAATGAGTCAGACATTAAAGATGAATACTGTATAATTACACTTACTGTGGAACTTAAAAGAAAAAAAAAAGTTGAACTCTTACAAGTGGAGAGTAGAAAAGTGGTTGCCAAGGGCTGGGAGGTGGGGAAATAGGGAGTTTTGTAAAAGATACAAATTTCCAATTATAAGATGAATAATATCTGAGGATGCAAGGTATAACATGATGACCATATTGATAACACTGTAATTTATAATTGAAACTTGCTAAGAAAGTAGAACTCAAGTGTTTTCACACAAAAAAAAAAGTTAAAAGGGATGATGGATATGTTGAATTGATGTGGTGGTGTCCTTGCACAATGTATATGTATATCAAATTATCATATTGTATTTTAAATATCTTAAAATTTTATTTGTCAATTATACCTTAGTAAAAAAATAATTAAATTGAGTGATGCCTGAGTGGCTCAGTCAGTTAAGCGCTGACTCTTGATTTTGGTCCAGGTCATGATCTCAGGGTCCTGGGATCAAGCCCCATGTAAGCTCCCCTGCTCAGCTGGGAGTCTGCTCAAGGATTCTCCCTGTCTCTCTGTCCCTCCCCCCACTCATGTGTGCTCTCTCTCCAAAATAAATAAATCCTTAACAAAATTAAATTGAAAAATATAGTTTACTTGCATCCAGAGGATTGCCAAAATAGTCTCACAAAACATATAATGTAAGATCCACTTTTTGTCTTCTACTCTTTGTCCAATTTAAAGGGACTTGCATAGTTACATTATGAATAATATTTAAGGAATATACAAGTATTACATAAAACGATTTTGCTCCATAAGCTTCCTTTAATTTTGAATGAAACACATCAAGTTGGATTTTGAAGAAAATTTACTACCTACCTAAATAATTATTTATTAATACCATCATGATTAAAATGTAAAAAGTAGAGTAAGTGTTGTCTGAAATTTTTCTTCTTTCTTCTTTTTTGTCCTTTTCAGTACATGTTGAAATTTGTTTCTGGACTTAATAGAAGGTAAATGTGAATGTTCCTCGATCTTTTGAAAAAAAATATTTTCTCCAATGTAAAAACATAGACTTTAGTAAAAGTCGATCAAATGTACCTTACTAATTGCGTTGTTTTAGTCTTTTATATTCTCATTTACTTACTGTCAACTTGATGTATTATGTGAGAGGTGAATTAAATTCCCTTAGCAGAAGTGTGTTTCTTTCTGTTCCTCGTGCTTCTGTACTTTCTGCTTCATGGATATTACTTCCATATTTTTGATGAATTGCTGTTCATAATTATTTATAACTGTTATGTTTTCCTTGCAAATTTAACTTATTAACATTAATATAATTCTTTCTGTCCTGTATTTCATGTTGTCTGATACTAATATCTAGGAAGAAAGAAGTTAAACAGTTGGCCTGCAATTCAGTTTTCTTCACTAATAGGATTTAGAGGTTACTCCTGTGTAATAGGGAGACAGGTGGTTGTCTGATTACTTGTAAGCATGCCATAATAGATGCTGTAGAAAATAAACTAATGGAAATAGCTAGGATGAATATCCTTATTTATTAAATGCTTTCAGCAGGATGTTCCTGGCCTAAGATTGTTTGTGGTAAATAACTTAAGAATCTTTGGGTGTATGAGCCATAGCTTCCTAGAAAATAACACATAAATTAAGTATATCTGAGATATAATGGAGGCATTTCATAACTTCATTGCTCCCTCCTATGCAAGTAAGTTGACCACATGCCTACTTAGAGATTTTTATCTTTTGAGTAAGCCATAGCATATGTCACGATTGAATCCTATGTGTTAGGTGTGCCTGGGTGGCTCAGTCCCTTAAGCAGCTGCCTTTGGCTCAGGTCATGATCCAGGGTTCTGGGATTGAGTCCCTCATTAGGCTCCTTGCTCAGCAAGGAGCCTGCTTCTCCCTCTGCCTGCCGCTCCCCCTGTTTGTACTCTCTCTCTCTCTGACAAATATATAAAATCTTTTTTTCTTTAAAGATTTTACTTATTTATTTGAAAGAGAGAGAGACAGCCAACAAGAGAGGGAACACAAGCGGGGCGGTGGGAGAGGAAGAAGCAGTCTCCCAGCAGAGGAGTCCTATGCGGGGCTTGATCCCAAGATTCTGGGATCACGCCCTGAGCCGAAGTCAGACTCTTAACGACTGAGCCACACAGGCGCCCTTAAATAAAATCTTAAAAAAAAAAAAATGAATCCTATGTGTTAGCACAATATCACCCCTGCTTTTTTTTTCCTTTGTATTTCTCTAGGATAATTTTTCATCATTTTATCTGCAACTCTTCCAAGTGACTTCAGTTTAGGAATGTCCCTTACAAATAGCACAGAACTGAGGTTTGACTTTTAATTCAATTTGAAAATCTTTTTTACGCTTAGAGGTGAATTAAGCTCATTTATATTTATTAACCTCACAGATATGTTTAGACTCAATTATCTCAGATTATTTTGTGTTAAGTTTTCTGCTTTCTGAATTTTTTTTCTTACAACTTTTCTTAATATAGGTTGTTTTCTTTTCCTTGTGTTTTATATGTAATTCTTCCATTATTTAGGGTGGATTATATGTTTGTATTAGTCAGCTCGGGCTACCATCACAATGTACCACAGACTGGGGAGTTTAAAGAACAGAAATTTATTTTCTCACAGTTCTGGAGGCTGGGAGTCCAAGATCAAGGTGCCAGCAGGGCTGGTTTCTGGTAAGAGCTCTCTTTTTCATTCATAGATGGCTGCCTTCTTGCTATGTCCTCATATGGCCTTTTCTGTGGGCATGTGTACAGAGAGAGAAAGCTAGTGCCTCTTCGTCTTCTTATAAGGATACAAGTCCTTCAACTTTAATTTCTGCTTAAAAACCCCATCTTCAAATATAATCACATTAAAGATTATACCTTCAACATACGAATTTGTGGGGACACAATTCAATCCGTAACAATATTTATAAAGTTAAAGTGGTTGTATTTATGATTACAATTTTATAAAATTTATTCTCTAAGCTTTTACATACTCAAATAAATTTTTCTTTGTCATTACACATAAAAGACAGTTTGACTAGATATAAGATGCTTGGTTCACACTTTCTTTCCTTGAGTATTTTGTAAATATTAAATATTTCACTGTCTATGGCTTTAACTACTCCCATGGAGAAATGAAACCAGCTTAATTGTGTTACTCTTATAGACTGGATAATTTTTCTCAACAGCCCACAGAATTTTTTCATTATTTTTTAAGGTCCAATAAATTTACCTAGTTGTTTCTCAATGTTGATCACTTCAGACCAAATTTTGTGGTACAAAGCTTATCATTTCAGAATGTAGAAGTCAGTCTCTTTGTAGAGATTTTGAAGCATGGAATGTTATCTTGACATCATCCTTTCACTATAAGAACTTCCTACAACTAGATACTCCAGGAAAATAAAAATCAGTCATTGATGAATAATCAAAGTGAAAAAATGAAAAGAAAATATATTTAAAAGGAGACTGGGAGGAAATGATATACACAGATGAAAAGTAAAAATGTATAATTAACTGAAGAAAAACAAAACAATTATATGGGATAATATAAAGATATAAACCAGGAAACATTTTCTGAAGTAGCAGGAAGCCCAAGCAATAGGACTAGAGACTGCTTCCCCACTCCCACCTCTTCCTGTGCTCCTCTTCTCCATCCTTCTTTGTGCATGCATGGGCACACACACACACACACACACACAAGGTGTCTGGGACATTAGCACACTCTCTCCTTCTTATACTGGACATACTCTATGGCCTACTCAAAAGATAAAATACCTAAGTAGTCATCTGGTCATGTTACTTGCATAGGAGGGAGTATTTAAGTCTCCAGCCACTCTCCTTGGAGCCAGAATCAAGCAGGGTTAGGTATTTTAGACGTGCTATTTAACCACATAGTATCGCAAATTCAATATATTTAAAATACAATTAATCCTCAGGATTAAATCCACTTTTTCTCTCTCTAAGCATTTTATCAGTGGTGTTGACTATGACTAGCCTTTTGGAAGATTCAGAAGTAAGAAAGGCCAGAAAAGAGATTCTTTTTTTTTTTTTAAGATTTTATTTATTCATTGGAGAGAGAGAAACACAAGCAAGGGGAGAGGCAGAGAGATAAGGAGAAGCAGACTCCCCCCCTGAGCTGGGAGCCTGACATGGGACTCGATCCCCTGACCCTGGGATCATGACCTGAGCTGAAAGCAGATACTTAACCATCTGAGCCACCCAGGCACCCCTAGAAAAGAGATTTTGATGCATGCACAATTCTTGTTACATTGGTAGATTGATATAAAATACAAATGAATAAGTATATTTTATTATACAATTTAAACATTAAATTTCATTGATACATGTACTACAAAACAAGATTTTGTGAAGATTTTGTAAAGCTCCCCCATATGACAGAACTTGAAAAAAGAATATTTCATATTGACATTCAGAGATTGCCTCCACAAAAACAGCACCATTTAGCTCTGAAAGGTAAGAATGCATTTCAGTTTGTTTATACCACACAGTGGGTGACAGGTACTAAACCAAATTAATTGTTTATGTTTTTATAGAAGTTACGAACAATACTATATCAAATTTTGATCTGATGAATAGTTTCTTCTGTAAAGGTAAATTAAATATTACATTACTCATACCAGAATTCAATTACAAGAATTGTATTGGATGTGAATTAGTGTTTTTCCAACAAGAGTTACAGTGGGACTTTCACTGTCTCTGGGCCTTGACCAGCCTGTTGTGAAGTGTGCACCTTCCTGGAGAAGGCTCATCTGGAGACGCAGGCACCAATACTGCTTGGGATGCATTCAGCTCATACTTTGAAAGTCAAATGACCGACACTCATTTTAGTCATTTACTGAAGATCTTGGCTTTTTGGGGGGAGGGGGAGAGACATCAATATAAATTTAGTTGTAAATTTAGGATTTATTTTCATTTATCTTAAATATATAAAACTTCTCAAGTTTATGCTTGTTTCATGAGAAGATAGAATATCTTGCACAGAGATAGAATACCTTCCATATAAACAACTTGTAGAATGAAGCTAAAGCATGAAACTGACATCCAATAGGCAATATAAAAATGTAATGAACATATAGACTATAAAATGCAATTGAAATTTCCCGTCTCTCTTCACTTCTTTGTTTAGAATTGCTGATAAATCAACTTTTAAAATTATCATACATATGCCAATATCTAACCACAGGCCATACTATTTTGGATCTGTAAGGGCAAAAGTGAGTTGCTATAACTTTAAAGTACCATCATTGATCTAAGAAAGAAAGAAGGGGCAAGAAGAGAGAGAGAAAGAATGAGAGAGAGGGACACAGAATACATAGATGTGTTTAGAAGGATATGGTTATGCCAACAATATAGTAGTTTCTAAAAAAAATTTACATGTCCCTTTTATAATTCCATCCAGAAACTTTAGTACATGTGGAAATAGTGGGTTTTTAAAAATTTAAATATCATTCAGATATTTGGTAATAGTCAAAGTGACTTCTAGGCTTGTACAGTGAATCAAATTAATCAAACTATTGTTTTGGATGGTTCATAAAACACGATATGATAACAGTTATATAAGAGGAGCACCAAAGTGTTCTTAGCAATGACAGCATTTTGGAAATATGTGCTTGGATCAGTATAAGTCCACTCAAAAAAGAGAAACCACTGCAGGTATTGCAAACAAGAATATTTAATCCTGGGAACTGGTTACATAGATGAAGAGACAAACAGGAGACAGGGGACCAGTGAATAGAATGAAGTTGTACCAGCTTGAGACTGAAGGACTTCGGGAAATGAGATTCGTAGAGCCCAGGCAGGATCTGGGAATATATTAATGGCAAGAGATAAAACAACAGGAGGGGCTGCCCAAAGGGAGCTCAGACCCCATTGTGAAGGACTGCTTCTCCACTCCACCCCAACCTGCCCCCCTGGTGCAGCTGGAGCCACAGGGTAGTGTAGCTACTGCTAAAGATGCCCCTTGAAACAGGGAACCTGGGAAAGGAACATTCTGGCCTCTCATTCCTCTCAAACCCAAACTTCTCCTGGGCCCCCTGTTGGTTAAACTGCTGGGAAGCCAGAATGTGACAAAGCATGGAAATGTATTCCTTGCAATATAGAGGAAATGTCATGTGTGGAATGTACCAGACAGCAAACTAGTAAATGCTTGCTCAATGTCCCTAGCATGGAACTTTGAAAACAAGACTGTTTTGGACGTCGACATTTCTGTATGTATGTTCATTTGTTCCACAGATAATTGAGCACATACTACATGCAGGCTCAATTCTAGTCTCCGGGAAGAAAAACATCTTGTGCCTCATGAAACTTACAATGAGGAAGACAGGCAATAAACAAGTAAACGCATAAATAAACATAAAACAGGGCTGTGAGAGAGAGAGAGACTGTTCAGCAAGGCGTCTGAAGTCTCCACACTCGAATTGGGGTCTGAAGGACAGCCAGGAGCCAGTCATCAGGGCCAGCCTGGCAGCCTGATTGCTCCAAGGAACAGAAAAAAAAGCAGTAGCTGGAGGCATTATAATGATAAAGGAGGGAAGGATGAGAGATGAGGCTGAAGAAAAAGCAGGTGCCTGATGACACAGGGTCTCAGAGAGGGCTAAGGAATCTTATCCCAAGTATAATGAAAAGTTAAACCTTAAACTGTAGAAAATTTAAACCAAAGAGTGGCATGATCTCATTTTTTTTTTCAAAAACATTACTCATACTGCTGTATTTGCAAAATATTATGGTGATGGGGAAACAAGAGTGAATGTAGGAAGGCAAACTAAGAAGATATTGTAGTAGTCCAGGCAGAGATGACAGTGGTATGGACCATGGGCTAGTGGTGGAAATAGACAGAAATGAATGAATTTGAAGATTATGTAGAACTTAACAAAAAGTGCTAATAGAATGAATGTAGGGGATGAAGTAAAGAAAGAAATCAAGGGTAGTTTCTATATTTTTGTTTTGAATAACTGGGGTGCCAGTTTACTAATGTAGGGGAGTTTCAGAGCTGAGCTGTCATTAATGATGCTTTGGACAAGCTAATTATCTATCATTTTTAAGCATCCAAATGAAAGTATTTTATTCAATTGGAAATAATTCTATTAATCACTGAAGGGAGTACTAGAGAGATACATTTAGAGGTCATTGACACTTAAATGGTAATGCAGAGCCACAGGATTAGACAAAAGAGAAAGCACAGATAGAGCTTGTGTCATTCTGGCAGGAGCTTGATTGGCTTGTAGGAAAAATTCAGCATAAAATCCTTTTGGTTGAGGGATTCATGGAGAACATTTGAGACAGATATTCCCATGCCTGATCTCCTTTGTATGGGTGCATTGCAGAGCACTAATTGAAGAGACATTGAGCATTTGTCACATGAAAAACTACACTAGAAATTTGCTGCTAATACTCTTCCTGTCCTATTTTCAAGACTTTCTGTGTTTCTCTGGACTTTTTATGAGATTTTAGAAATATTCCAACCATTATTTCTTCAAAAATTTTCCCCTCCATTTTTCCTGCCTATCATTCTAGGACTCCAATTACACATATGTTACACCTTTATATCATACCCCACTGTATCTTTTGCATACTCTGTCCTGTTTTTTGTTTGTTTGCTTTCTCTTTTTGCTTCCTTTTGGATATATATATTCAATAAGCCTGCCTTCCTGTTTACTAATGCTAACTTCTGCTGCATCCAGTCTGTTGTTAAGCCTATTGAGTGAGTTCTTAGGATATTATATTTTAGTTCTGTAACACTCATTGGATTTATTTATAAATTCTAATTCTTTGTTGAAATACTCCTCTTTCATCCGTTTTTGGTCCAGGTTTTTTTTTTTATCTTTTTTTTAACATTGTAATAATAGTTATATTAGAGCCTTCTATATTATTTCAAAAATCTAGATCATTTTTGGCATCCTTATACTGGCAGAATTATCTTTTGATTATTGATTCCTTTTCCTGCTTATTTAAGTATCTAAGTATTTAGTAATTGAATGCTAGACATTGTAGATGATATGTTATAAACACTGGGAATTACGCTAGCCCCTTCTCAAGAGTCTGGGTTTTGTTCTGACAGGTAGATAAATTGCTGGTAGATCATCTATATCCTGTCAGGCTAAGTCACTTCAAATGTCGTTTTGTGTTGAAGGTCTCACTGAGTTCTTCCACTCTTTTCTCCAGCCCAGTGAATATCTTTATGATCAGGGTACTATGCTTAAATGAAATAAGTCATACTGAGAAAACAAATCCCATATGATTCCACTTATAAATGGAATCTTAAAAAAAAAGAATAAACAAAGAGCAGAATTAGATCTACAAATACAGAAAGCAAACTGATGGTTGCCAGAGGGGAGGGAGTGAGGGAATGGTCAAAAGGGGGGAAGGGAAATGGGAGATACAGGCCTCCAATTATGGAATGAATAAGTCACTGGAATAAAAGGCACAGGATAAGGAATACAGTCAATGTAATGGGACAGATGATAGCTACACTGGCAGTGAACATAGCGTAATGTATAAACTTGTCAAATCACTAAGCTGTACAGCTGAAACTAATGTAAGGTATCAACTATATTTAAATTTAAGAGAGCATTTTTAACTGTAGTTCTGTGTTTATTCTTAAGGCATAGCCCTTACTGCTAGGGTGTTATCCTTTCTCATAATATGTGGTCTTTTTGGGTTTTCTGAAGGTATGGGAGAGATATCCCTCCCTCCAAATCTCTCCACTCTAAGCTTGAATTTTAATGCCTTCCCAGAAATGTATGCTTTTCAGAACTTTCACTTAGTTCTTGGCCTCCCAGCGGCTGCATTCTTCTATGTTCTCACACAGCTACAAGTCATCCACGGACCTAAGATGAGTTTCCACTCATATTAGGCCCACCCTCTGTCAATCTGTCCCCCAAATCTCAGTCACCTTAGTACTTTGAACTCTTCTCTGTCACTTCCACCAGCAGGACCACTGCTTCCTTCTTGGGCTCATTTTCCCTGAATCATGGCCTGGAAGTATGTCCCCAGGATGCAAGCCTGGGTGAATTTGCAGTTCACCCTGTGTACCCCTGTGTTTCCAGCATTACAAGCCTGCTTGTAATTGCTTTTCCATTGCTTTCCAATGCCTGAAAGAGGTTCTTTTTAAATATATTTTTCCAGGTGTTATAGTTGTTTAGGACAGGATATAAATCTGATTTTACCTAATTTCTTATGGCTAGCAACCTAGTTATATGTTTATAATTGCTTTCCAACTTAGTCAACTTTGATTTCAGAATGCAGTCTCTCTAATATCAAGACTTTGAAATTTGCTGACAGTTTTTTTAAGGCTTAGTACACAGTCCATTTTTATATGAACAGCCCAGATGTTCTATAAAATGTATATTCTTAACAAGTGAATATAGGATTCTGCATGCACCCATTATATTAAACTCACTAATTGTGTTGTTCACATCATCAATACTATTATTAATTATTTTTGCTTACCTAATCTATCAGTTTTTGAAATTGATGTTAAATTTATCAGTTTCTCCTTAGCTTCAATTCATTTTCTTTTTTAAAAGATTTTATTCATTTATTTGAGAGAGAGAGGGAAAGAGCACAAGTGGGGGGGAGGAGGAAGGGGAAGAAGCAGGCTCCCCACCGAGGAGGGAGCCTGACTCTGGGCTTGATCTCAGGATCCTGAGAACATGACCTGAGCTGAAGGCAGCTTCTTAACCAACTGAGCCACCCAGGTGCCCCTCTATTCATTTTCAGTTTAGGTCTTTTGAGGTAATATTATAAATTCATTCAAATTCAAAATTGTTTTTTATATTCCATATATTTGATCCTTTACTTATCATTACTTATTGAATCCTTTGTATCCTTAATGATATTTTTTGACCAAAAGCCTAGTTTGTCTTTTATTAATATAGCAATGACAGCTTTGTTGTTTTTAGCCTTTTATTTTAAAAATGTTTGTGAAGTTATAGGTGTATGCCCTGTAAGAATATATTGAGTTGTATTTTGTTATTCTATCCAATATGACATTCTGTATCTTCTCATTGTTGGGATTAGTCCATTTATATTTTTGTTATTATTGATATATTTGAATTTAGTGCTATCATTTTGTCTTTCTATATTTCCAGATTTTTAAATATTTTCTTCTGTTTTGTTTCTTCTTTCAGATTGACTTGGTTACTAAAATTTTTTTTCTTTTTTTTTTAAGATTTTTTATTTATTTGACAGAGAGAGACAGCCAGTGAGAGAGGGAACACAAGGAGGGGGAGTGGGAGAGGAAGAAGCAGGCTCCTAGTGGAGGAGCCTGATGTGGGGCTTGATTCTAGGACTCTGGGATCACGCCCTGAGCCGAAGGCAGATGCTTAATGACTGCGCCACCCAGGCGCCCCTCTAGATATTTTTCAACCTCTACTCTTTCACAAGTTTTACACTGTGTTCTTATTTACTCAGCAGTTGTCCATATAATGTCAGCATGCTATGTAAGTCAGGGCACTTTCAGGAAACTAAACACTTAAATGAGGATATCTTAATAAAGGGATTTTTCCTGAGGTATAGTAGGGTATAGCAGGGTTTTGTGAAGAATGGTGAGTGGTCATTAGCTCTTGGAGGTTTCAAAGGGCAAGGGAGGTATAATGGTTTCCAAGCCCAGGAAGGGGAGATGCAGCCATAAGAGCATTAAAAGAGCCCTGTCCAACAGACTCTGTCTTTGGAAAAGGGATGCAGCCCACCTGTGACCCAATTGCGAGGGAGCCAGGCAAATAAATATCTCCACTTCACTCTTCTGTCACCTCTAAACCAACTGAAATCCAAAGGGCAAGGGGACCCATGGAGCAGCCACAAGGGTCCCCTTCCCAGGCAAAGAGCAGGATGATGGAGAGATGGCTGAGTGGTAAATGGGGGGTGTCTAGCACACATGCATATTTGAATTCTAGAGTAAATCCACCTCTTTCTCTCAGATAAGATATGGAAACAAACTAGAGCACATTCAATATGACTCCATTGTAACTTATGTAATATTACTATCAGCATTTTCTTTGTATTTTAATCACTCTAAATAAACATCAGTACTTTCTTTTTTAACCATTTATTGGTTTCAAAGGATCTTGTTTTTAATTGAAGTATAACTAGCATACAATATCCTATTAGTTTTGGGTGAACATCATTGTGATTTGATATTTTATACATTATGAAATAACCCCCTTGCTAAGTCTAGTTACCGTCTGTCACCATACAGAATTATTGCAATATTATTGACTATATTCTCTACAGTGGAAAGAATCTTTTTGTACCCCAGACCTTCTATTCTGGACCATTGTTTTTCTTCATCAAATTACTTCACAACTTCTTTCACTGAGGCTGGTGGCTATGAATGCCTTCAATTTTTGTTTGGAAATGTCTTTTTTTTGTACTAATTCTGCAACAAAAGTTAGGCTGACCACATAATTGTAGAGTGATAGTTATCATCCCTGAGCCCCTTGTAGATATGATTACTCTTGTTCCTTGTTCCATCATTCCTCTGGTGAAATCTGTCTTTCCTCTTGACCAGCTTGTAAGATCTTTTTCTTTCCTCTTTCAGCTCTGTAACAAGAACTATCTGAGGCTTTTGAGAAAAAATAATTTACCTTGCTGAGAATATTCCATGTTCCTCTTGATTATAATTCTGTAGACCTTCTATCAATTTTTTAAACTTCTCAGCAATAAATGTTCCCTCTTCACTTTCTCTATTTTTTCCTCCTGGAATGTTGAGTGCCTATTAGGACAACTTTTCCTATTCTGTCTTGTAACTTCTTAGACATATTTTCTTACTATAAGTACTTTCTATAAGTACTTTCAAACCACTTTCGTAGTTTGCTAATTCCCTCTAAATTGTATCTAATCTGCTGTTGAACAGCAGAGCATTTAACTTCAAGGATTGTTTTTCGTTTGTAATGTTTTTATTCTGTTACTTTTCAAATCTGCCTTTTCTTATTTTTTTAAGATTTTATTTATTTATTTATTTTAGAGAGAGAGAGAGAGAGAGAGAGAGAGAGAGCATGACTGGGAAGGGTAGAGGGAAAGGGGGAGAGAATCTCAAGCAGACTCCCTGCTGATCTCAGAGACCAATGCAGGATTCAATCTCAAGACCGTGAGATCATGACCTGAGCCAAAACAAAGAGACAGACACTCAACTGATTGCACCACCAGGCACCCCTGCCTTTTCTTATTTGACAATATCTTTTCTTTCTGATATTTGTATTTCCTCCTTCATTTTATCAACCAATTTTAGTGCTGCTTTTTTTTAGTGCTCTCTAGCAAATAATCCCAATGTCTGTGCTTCTTAGAGTCTTCCACTATCACTGTTGTCTCTGCTGCAGTGTCCTGTAATTTTTACTGTGGGAACCCAACAGAACTTAACTTAACTAACTCCTGAAGGAGGCTGAATGGAGAATATTTTCACCATGCAATTGTTTTCTTCTACAAGTATCCAGGATATTATCATTCTAAGCATGTTTTAAATTTATCCTTAGTTTATAATTATCTGAACCACAAAGGTAACATAATTTAAATTCCAAAAATATATAAGGGCATTTTCAGGGTACAAATTCTCCAGAGAAAAAAGTATTTTTCAATCTAGAGCTATGGGCAAAACAGGCAAGTTATTCTGTCAGCTCCTTTTGCCTGCTGGCAGGTTTCTTCTGTCCCAAGACACTGCCTGTCACTCTGTCCTGAGTTCTGCTTCCTGGAGGCAACAGTTCTGTGGCAGCCAGTTGGGAAGCTAGGCTGAGTGAGTGGGCAGTGGGCATAATGCACCTGCTCTGGCTTTGGTGCCCCAACTAATTGCCTGCTTCAGGGTGTTGTTGGCCCTCCTTCACTCTCTATTCTATGGCCACCCGGATCTGACCCTCCCCTGATGGCACTTCCACACTTGTGGCTATACTCTGCTCTCTTACACATCCTTCGCCCTTGTCTCCTTCTGCGGCCCAATCCTACCCACGCTGGTCTTTCAGAGATGAAAGTCTCCTGGTTTTCAGATAAAAACTCCTATTTCTGAGCAAAGCTTTATATTTACTTTCTATAAAACAAGAATCATTTCTCTGATTTGGTTTAGAGAGAAAAGAGGAGCTTATACTTCATTCACAGTCTTGTAATGAAATTAACATTTTACATAATAGATAATGTTCAGTGTATTCTGCTTAAAAAGTGTAGGAGCCAAGTAATGTGTTTAGTCATAGTTAGGAGTAAAAATGTGGGGAACATGTAGTTTGGGAGGAAATGAAGTATTGGATGGAAGAGGTACTGGACTGCAGGACTGCAGGTGTGAACTTGGGCTCTACTCAGTCCAGTCACTAATGAATAGTGTGCCATAATCAAGGTGACTTATTCTGGTTGGCATTAGTTCAATCTACTGTAAACAAGGTGAATTTCATTAGATGTTCTCTAATATGACATCCCTTTCTAGGATTCTAGAAATTTCTTGAAAAATTTCAAGAATGTATGGGTATTGCATACTTTCTTGAGGCTGCTGAATAAATGAGGAAACACATACTACCAAACTCATTATAAAAAGCAATATAAAAAGCTTAATATTTTTTGCTTTGATCTAAAGAGAAAAAAGGTTAAAGCTCTTAGATTGCAGTTCAACATTGTTCTAAAGATTTTCATCACGCTTGTCCAAATATGGCAGATTATTCCTGGTGGTAATATATGTGGCGAAATGCAAGTGGACATAAAGCCAATAAATATTGATACCCAGGTATAAGTTTGCCAAATAAGCAAGAAAGACTGAAGATCCTATGACAGGTAGCTATTAAGAATGGAAAAGGCAAAGCTACTATGATTTACTCTCTATTGAATATCATCTCAGCCTACCACCCTTTTGCTCTGGCCCCTGCTCTGGCAACCAGCCACCATCAGGTGTAGCCTGAGAGCACCTTACCTCAATTACACCACGTGGCTCTTGTCTTCTGCCATGATGTTTTAGCTACCATTATGTGGAATTCCTGCAGGAGAATGCTCAGCTATTCTGGCACAAGCACAAAACTAGAAGTGTGAGACAGTTAACAGCCCTGCAGCAACCCTTGCCCACTGGGGAATGAAGCCAATCAATAAAAGTTCCCATTTTCTGTGTCTCAGATGGATGTTTCTGTGCATTCCACAAAGTTCTTTGGAGTATTCTCAGCAGGAGCCCCAGTTGTCCACAGCTGTGACCAGCTAGCTCAATAATGAACTAATGCCTCCTCTCCATTTTATTCTTCACAGCCTCTCACCCCCATCTTCCTCCTTGTGATCTCTTTCCAAAACAGTCTACCTTCAGGCAAGCTACACTGGTTGCTATAGTGCTCCGCCCAGCCCTCCTGTGAGATCAAAGGCACTCAAGTCACAATCTTGGAAGTATTGTTTTTTGATGGCTCTCTGAGAATCACTTCTCACTGAAAGAGCTGCATTATTCAAGGCTAGCCTACTTTCCTGGGGTGACTTAATATCCAAGGACTGGTCGGTATTGGAGTACAAAGGCCTAGACCCCTTCCCTGGTTTGGAACAACTCTGCAAGGCCATCTCAGATTCAGAGCCCTCTATAGGATTGGCTGAGGCCTCTATTGGCAGGACATCACAGTTCAACTTCTCCATTTGTCCAAACCTGCTTCTCCCATACTTGTTCATTTGGAAAACCCATTCAGCACAAATCTACACCTCAGGAACTGTTTCCAAGTTTCCAAAGATACAAACCCTTGTCCTAGGCTTTGTTTTGGGGAGGTAACCCAAGCTAAGGCAGTTGCCATGAATTCTCTCTCTCTCTCTCTTCCTCTCTTCTCCCCCCATCCCAAGTGTGTGTGGGTGTGTTTTGGGGGATTTGATGATCATTTACTTTTCAGCAGTATCTTCTTAAAGTTTCCATACAGTATCTCTGGCACAGGAATTGTCATAACAAAAGACAGGGTAATCACTTTTTTTTTAAGGATCCTCTATATTTTTTTTTTAAGTAAGCTCTATGCCCCACATGGGGTTCAAACTCACAACCCTGCGATCAAGAGCCATATGGTCTACCGACTGAGTCAGCCAGGCACCCAGAGAGTAATTACTTTTTAAGATGGAATTCAGGACTAAAAACTAAAGCATCCCAATCAATCATCGGGTAGATGAGGGACAGTGGAAAGAAGCACATCTCAGGATGTTTTGTCCCCCTGTCTTACTGAAAAATCACATTTATTTATCATTATTTGGTGACATTACAATGAATAAGGTTGTAAATTTATATTTTTTCTTTAATTTTCTAAGCAGTGGAGATCTAGAATTAATTTTCACCTTTTTATTCTGTATAAACTTTTTTCCCCTCTGGATATGCCTACAAATTCTTGCCTTTTTTGCATTTTAGCTGTTCTCAACTCGGTTGTTCCATTGCTAATCGATTATCCTTTGTAATTGCAATTTTGAAATTAGAAGGCAATATGCTACTTTTTCAAGGTAACTAATAAATTGATAGAGATATTAAATTTCAAGTCTAAAGCTGATTCCTGCAGGGCCCTTCATCTTTGGCAGTCAACACCACCTGCCTATGCAGGAAATTAAGTACTGTCCTTTCTCTGTATTTTTTTTTCTTTTAATAGCAGTATAAAATAGACTAATTGCAGAGAAATAATAAATCACAAAGAAAAGGGAAGCAGGACTAAATATGTGGCTGTTTGTGACATGGCTTTTTTCAACAGGTATGATGAAATGTAGAATCAAGCAGTAATGTAATGATTTTTACCAATATAGACAATCCATCTAGAATACTCAGGTTTCTGACGCAATGCATTTTTCTTTAATGGAAATAAATTTAAACAGCATAATTCGTTATTTCCATTATTCATTTATTTTGCTTACATTAATCTGGTTGGTATCAAAGGAAAATAAGAAAATGCTTTGGCTTTTATTTTCCTGGGGCCTTTTATCTTTCATATGAAGCATCAATATCTCATTCCATAGTCATGAATATCATGTCATTTAAATGATTCTCCTGGATTGAAACCTCAGAGTTAATTACTTGGGTTTTTTGAGGACACAAATATACATGGAGCTTATTGGCAAGCAAACATCTTATTTGCCACTGTATTTCTCAAATGTGCAGATGATCGCTTTTGTTAAATGCCAAGAACAGCAGAACAAGGTCAGGTGCAGGTGAAGTTCCAGTCTAAATTGTTAATTCCTTCTTCCCACATGTCCTTTCTTCATTATCACAGCTGCACAGTCACATGCATCTTGCTGCCCCCTGTCCCAGGGTAGCCCAGAGCATCCTAGAGCACTGTATAATCTAGTTATTCTTTTGCTTTCCTTTCTCTCTCCCTCAGTTCATCTATCATGCTTTCTGAGTACTCAGTCAAGGCTTATCTCAAAAGTAAGATGAACATTCAAGTCTATATGACATAATTCAATGGATACCTGCTTCTAAATATTGGCTTCTTATAATGAAGAGCATTTTACTGTTAGGACTCTAATCTTTTCAGTTGTGCAGGTATTTCAGACTTCAAGTGCCCCCTAGTAAAAATTCATAGACCTCTGAGATAGTAACAAGAGATAAAATCATTACCACCACTTAAAAAGTGATCCTACCTGAGTAAGACCATGGATATGAGAACTGGAGAGATACTTGGGCAGAGAGGAGAATGTCACTAAAGCCAATCACCAGAATGACCTCAAAATCCAGTGTGTAAATGAGTGGATGGCTCATTATATGTACTCAGGAAACAATGAATGGAATTATGGATTGGCAACATAAAGGAGCAGGTGCCTATATTATGCTTGATGGAGTTCACAGTTTGCTATGAGGTTTTCTTCTTAAGATATTGTTAGACGACCAGGAAATCAATCTCACAAACAAATGAAACTTAGCATAAGATGTCAATAAAATATTTCCAGAAATACTCCCCCAAAACACCATACACCATATCCTGTGGATTCATATAAGGGCATCTATTATAGCCTTTCTCACACAATGTTAATTACTGACAGGTCTACATTTTTTTCTATTTCAACTTGACCACATGTCTCAGACTCAAGTGCTTACAAGGTCCCACAAACAGCATGAATGTATGGATCAGGTAGAATTAGGCAAGGGTTCATACCTTCTAAAGGAGCAGTCCCACCCAGCTGATAGTTGTCATGTGTAACATGGCCTTAATGTTGCTATATATTCTGATTTTTTAAGGCTGAAAACTGTAGCTTAACATGAAATGAATTTGCCACTAATTTAAATTTTGGGAGTCTAACTCTGTATGGGCTAACATAATGGACATCTTCAGGCCAAATTGGTGCCAATTTTATGGCCTCTGACCTAGAATATGATGTTCTGAAAAGAGTGTCTAGGTCTTGTTCCTCTATCTTTGAGTTTAGCATAATGTCTCATACCTAGTAAGAGCTGAGTCTGTGTGGGGCTGAGTATGGACGTATTGCTAAACATTCCCAAGTGAGTCTAATGTTGAGAACAATTGCATTAAATCTGTGAAACACTGTGTGGCCCTGGGAAATGATTATCCACAGATTTCCTTTTTTCTTCCAAGAAGAAAATCTCTATTTTTACATGTTCTTCCCCTTTCCACGATATATCAAAAATATGAAATAAAACATGAAAATTAGGCAATATTAACAAAAATCATAAAGTAAAATGTTTTATTCAAATAACAGACCTTTGATATTTTATTATGTCAGGTTTGACTATGACAACAAAATCTGATAAGATACGTCTGGATGGTGCCAAGTCCTCTTGAATTTGTTCCTCTGGCTACAAACAATATTTTGGGTCATTTGGGATTTTCACACATAGATTCTCACCCACATTCACCTTTGCAGCACTCTATATGTTCATGAAGTTACTGCCCAGGAAATTGTCAGAAAGAAAAATGTAAGCCAGAGAAAGTGTTCTGAAGAGAGTGAAGAATCACTCTATTTTATGAGCTGGCTCTTTGCAGAGGGAATTAAATGAACCTTAAGGTAGCTCTCTAACTTTATCTATGCCACTGAAGTGCAGCAGAGAGTTGAAGAAATTATGTTTAGTTCAGACTAAAGAAGAGTTTAGCCCAAATAATCAAAAACCAATAATCTACTTAGTTCAAATTCATCACCTATTATGGGTTTTTTGTTTGTTTGGACAGCTGTGTACTTCCCTTACTTTCCACGAATGTTGGTTTCATCTGTAAAAAGGGGCTCTGTGTTGCTAGTCATTGAACCAAAAGTGTTTGAACCCATGGTGCACACATGAGCTTCAGGAGCTCCACAATGCCCACCCCCCCAACTTAGATGTGTGCAAAATAATTTCAGTGTTTTCTTTCTGGAAAGAGAAATTCATTTAATTGTCCAAAGAATGAAGAAAATATTCATCATTACTGACTTTGAAGTTCCCTCCCGTTCCCTTCCAATACTGAAATTTCTGTGATCATTTCAGAAAGTCATGCAAAGTGAATATGTCCATAGAAATAACTAAATTTTGTGTAAATATTTTGTTGGAATAATACATTATTCAACTTCAAAATGAATAGAAACTTTTTTGACATATGAATTCTGTATCTTTTGAGATTGTTTAGTATTATTAAAAAATGCAAAGCCAATCCTTAATATATAATAAGTTCTAACAAGAAATGAGTGAATTAAAAAAATGAGTAAATGGCATTCCTTTTTTCTAGCACCAACCCTGGTGTGTTGTATACAGTTTACCCTTAAACAAAGCAGGTTAGGGGTACCAAATCCCTGCACAGTTGAAAATCTGTGTATAACTTTTGCCTCTCCTAAAACTTAGCTATTAATAGCTTAGTGTTGATTAGAAGCCTTACTGATAGCATAAACAGTCAATTAACACGGTTTGTATGTTATATGTAATATACATGGTATTCTTACAATAACTGGAGAAAAGAAGATGTTAGTAAGGAAATCATAAGGAAAAGAAAATATATTTACAGTATTATATTGTGTATATTTTAAAAAATCCACATATATGTGGATCCACACAGTTCAAACACGTGTTGCTCAAGGATCTACTGTATAAATATAAATATATTATGTATATTATGAATATATCTATTCTAATGGGCTTATCCAGTTATCTATTGCTATAAACAAATCACCCCAAAAAGAAGTAAGTAACTTAATACAAGAATTGTTTAGTATAACACACCATGCATCTGTGGGTTGGTGGAAACCATCTACAGTTCCACGTCTGCAGGTCAGCTGAGGGTGCTACCCTACAGCTGCTTTCACACCACATTGTGGGATTTGAATAACTGTTATGAAGGCCATATGACCTGTGAAGTGAAAACTATTTATATATGTCTCTTTATAGAAAAAGTTTGCCAACCCTGGCTCTAGGTTCTATGTAAACTCTTCTAGGGAAAAGAAAAAATGGTGCTATATTCCCATATATCTGAATGCTATAAGCTATGTGAGCTGATGAATAATTTTTAATTTAAAAAGGGAAGGTAATAAATAGTAGCCAAAGAAATGGCAACTTCTTAAATTAAAATATCCCAATGTGACTGGAAGAACAATAACAACGATGACAACAAGAAACACCAGTAGGACTACAACCTACATCCTCAGTTGAACTAGAAGAACATCCAAATTTCAAATCACCTGAAAGCAGAGAAGTCAACAATAAATCCAGTAGTTTAACTCTACTGCTCCTACCACACTCAGAAAGCAAGGGTAGCCTGGGAATATCTGTGAGAAAAAGACAAGACTGAAAGGTAGTGACAAGCCTAAGAGTGATCCCAAATCCCCACCAGACAGACAGAGGCAACCCTCATTGTGAAAGTGCTGAAAAAGAACTCTAATAGGTTAGAATCCACCATGGAGAAGGGATTGTGCATACAGGGGACGCCTGGGTGGCAGAGTCATTTAAGCGGTTGACTCTCGATTTCAGCTCAGGTCATGTTCTCAGAGTCTTGAGATCCAGCCCCACAGCAGCCTCCACACTCAGGAGGGAGTCCGCTTGAGATTCTTTATCTCCCTTTCCCTCTGCCCCTCCCCCTCCACCAGTTCGCACTCCCTCTCTCTGTCTTTATATATATATATAGATATTAAACAAGCAAATAAATCTTCAAAAAAAAAAAAACCACGCACACAGGACATGATAAATAATTCTTGAAAAAGGAACACTTTGGGGGAGAAAAAGTTTAGAGAGAATGTAAAAAGGAAGGGAGAAGCACCTTTGGACACAGTGTGGTAATGAGAAATTAAAGCACCAGAGGAAATGTAGGATCCCTCAAGGAAAAACATTCTTAGTAAAGGACACACAATTCCTTCCACCACTAAATCTTCCCCAAAAGCCATCGGATAAAGAAACCATACTTTGCTACACTGACAAAAAGAGAACATTCTTAAATTAAAAATCTTATAAACCACCCTTAAGCAACCCAGTTCCCTTAGCAGAAATGTAGAAATAAAAGCAAGCATCATATACATTCAAACTGATTATAAAAATAAAACAGAGAAAGATTTTTTAAAATAATTCATTCAATAGAAATTACCTATCCATTCGCCAAACAGTATCAGAAAAAAAAAAATATAACTATCTACTCCAAACTGAATTAACTAATCCCATATGAGAATTGGGGCATGTGAAAACATCTTGAATATGAAATTCAAAAAAGCAAGAATCAAAATGGAAAAAATGTAAAAAGAAAAGCAATGAGAGTTCTTTGAATGCAGAACATAAAAAGAAGAAAACGGTGGAATCCTATCAATTATGAGGGCCCCATTCAACAGATGACTGGATTAAGAAGTTGTGGTCCATATATACAATGGAATATTACTCAGCTATCAGAAAGAACGAGTTCTCAACATTTGCTGCAACATGGACGGCACTAGAGGAGATAATGCTAAGTGAAATAAGTCAAGCAGAGAAAGACAATTATCATATGATTTCTCTCATCTATGGAACATAAGAACTAGGAAGATCGGTAGGGGAAGAAAGGGATAAAGAAAGGGAGGTAATCAGAAGGGGGAATGAAGCATGAGAGACTATGGACTCTGAGAAACAAACTGAGGGCTTCAGAGGGAAGGGGGTTAGGGGAATGGGATAGGCTGGCGATGCGTAGTAAGGAGGGCACGTATTGCATGGTGCACTGGGTGTCATACGCAACTAATGAAACATCGAACTTTACATCAAAAACCAGGGATGTACTGTATGGTGACTAACATAATATAATAAAAAACATAAAATAAATAAAAAATTATGAGGGCCAAATGAGGTGGCCAAAAATGATTAATTCTAGGTGAAAAGTTAATACAGGGCACTAAAAATAAGCAGGGAGCATATTCAAAAAAATGAAAACGAGACAAAATAAGAAGTAAAACGTGTCTGAGAGAAAGTGCTTAAACTGAAGACATAATTTATGCACAGAGTCCCTGCCGAAGATGAACAAGACAATGGAACAGAAATTATGTTTTAAAATATAAAATATAAAAGAATAACATCCAAAACTTTCTAGAAATAAAAGAAAACATTTCACATATTGAAAGGGCTATGTAGCAGGAAAAACGGACTTGCAGCAGGCAAAGCTGAGACATACCTTAGAAATATGCTCAAACTTAAAAAGAAAAATCCCTCAGGGCCTTCAGACAAAAAGCTGAAATAAGTTACAAGGGCAGGGGGATTAGACTGGCATCAGACTTTTCAAAATTGACGTCCAAGCTCTCTTTCAAGTAACAAGGCTATAGAAAGAGAGTTTTAAATGGGCACGTCATAGGGAATTCTGTACCCAAGAGCCCTTTTTGAGCAATGTAATAGAGGATGAGTTTCACCCAACCAAAGGATTACTGGACAAACTTCAACAAACGACTGGAAGTGAGCAGTTAATTTATTTAATTGCAGACGTAAAACTGAAACAAAAGTGGGGATAAGGATAAAAGGATATGCTGTGAGTAGTATAGTATGGGTTATGTTTTATACATTAATATGCTCTTACAGATTAGCAATAATTCAACTAATCAAGAGGTGAAAATAGAAAGAATAAGCTCATCGCTTGTGGCAGAGGCAACAGTTAGGAGTTAACATATATAATTACAAATCAACAAGCCAGATAATTAAAGGTTAAATAAGAAAACAGGGAACTAAATACATCAAAAAGTATAAGGACAAGAGAACTGATAGAACAAAAATTAAAATGCTTCTAAATACCAAAAGAAATTTTTAAATAAGGAGCAAAGAAAACCTATAATGCATACAAAGAAATATGGCAAGTTTAATAATACTCATTAACATTACACTATAAAATATATGACAAAGCTAGGACCAAACATGTATCATATGTTGTGTTAATAAGTCTTCATATTAATATGTGAATGTGAATGTTAATAAGACTTAACTTACCTGCCTGAAAACAAAGATTTTTTTTTATTTGGCTCACAAATCAAGATCCCAGTAAACACTGTATATAAGAGAGTTACAGAAATGACAGGATTTTGAAAGCCTTAAAAAAATAAATAGATAAAAGGAAGCGTTACAGGATTTCTATTCCCTTAGTGCCTGAGGTTTTTGGTCACACCACTTCTAAGAATGAAGAGGTAGATCGCAGGAAGAGTGGTGGGCAGATAGACAAAGTTTATTGAGCAATAGTAAAAAGCTCCTGAAGAGGGATGGGACTGGAGAGGGTTGCCCTTTTGGTATTCACATCCAGGGGTTTTTATAAGCCCTTTTGCAGAACTATCTTGAGCATCCTGAATATGGGCCCCCTGTGGATTGGCTGCTAAAGCGTACCATCAGGGCTGTCTACCTATCATGTTATCGGGTTATTGTTCACATGTTGATGGTCTTTGGGGCTGACATTTGGAGACCAACTACCTCAACTTGTAATAGTGACCAATGTCTTATGGTTAATTGTTTTGTCTCAAGATGTTTTGCAAAAGTCATTTCTGCAGAGGCTGCTAGACAGAATGCTATTGTGGTCTTGTCTAGGCTGTAAAGCAGGATTCTAGTGCAGTTTTGTCTTAGCTGTCCTAGATCCCTGTTTTCTTGTTGGGAACCCTGGCTGTGACTACCTAAGTGTCCACCTAACTTCTAACAGAAAGAGCAAAGCTGTAGTAGGCAAATAGAAACACTTTGAACTCAGGGTAGTGATCCTAGTATTAGACAAAAATAGAATTCAAACAAAAACACATTAAAGGAGACAAAACACAAATTTCCATGCCAAAAGCCACAATTTGCAATGAAGATAGAAGAGTCATAAATGTCTATCACTGAATAACACATCAGTCACCTTTAAAAAGTAGAAATTACAAAAGAAGCAAAAAGATAGTAGGTTAATGATCCAGCCATTGCACTACTGGGTATTTACCCCAAAGATACAGACGTAGTGAAGAGAAGGGCCATATGCAACCCAATGTTCATAGCAGCATTGTCCACAATAGCCAAATCATGGAAGGAACCGAGATACCTTCAACAGATGACTGGATTAAGAAGTTGTGGTCCATATATACAATGGAATATTACTCAGCTATCAGAAAGAACGAGTTCTCAACATTTGCTGCAACATGGATGGCACTGGAGGAGATAATGCTAAGTGAAATAAGTCAAGCAGAGAAAGACAATTATCATATGGTTTCTCTCATCTATGGAACATAAGAACTAGGAAGATCGATAGGAGAAGAAAGGGATAAAGAAAGGGGGGATAATCAGAAAGGGGAATGAAGCATGAGAGACTATGGACTCTGAGAAACAAACTGAGGGCTTCAGAGGGAAGGGGGGTGGGGGAATGGGATAGACTGGTGATGGGTAGTAAGGAGGGCACGTATTGCATGGTGCACTGGGTGTTATACACAACTAATGAATCATCAAACTTTACATCAAAAACCATGAATGTACTGTATGGTGACTAACATAATATAATTAAAAATATGATTATAAAAAAAAGATAGTAGGTTAAAATATGCTAATGTGGGAGACTTTAATACACCCAATCAAGTGCAGAAATAGGTAAGACTGTAGTAAATATAAGCAGCATAATCAATGCAACAGCCCTTATATATTAAACTTCACATCCTGCTGATAGGAAAGACATCTTTTCTCAAGTGCATATGGAATATTCACAAAATATTTGATCATATATTTGGATGCAAAGTAAACTTTAGTAAATTTGGAGTAGTAGTCACAATACAAACATACTCGGCTCACAATGTAATAAAATTAATCATTATTAACAAAATTAAAAATCTAAAAAGACCTTCTACCTAGAAATCTGCCCATTACATAATTCTTGGGTGAAAAGAGAAATAGAGACTGAAATAAAAGAATTTTTTAAAATAATAATAGTGAAAACATATATATATCAGAACCTATGATCCATGAAAGCAGTGATCAGAAGAAAACTTAGAACAAACACTCCTATTTAAAGAAATTGAAAAAAAGGAAAAATGATCCAAATTCCCAACTCGAAAGAAACAACCAAATAAACAAACAAACAAAAAATGCATAAAAATAATAGTAGAGATAAAAGCAAAAACTAATGAGGTAGAAAAAAAAACATAATACATCTAATTAATAAGTCAAAATAAGAATCGTTTTCTTTTTATTAACCAAACACTAATTAGCTTAAGAAATAAGAGAGGAAGCATACATATGCAAAATAAGAAATGACAAGGAGAAAATAATTTTGAAAAAGTAGATGAAACAATTACATTGAGAAGCACAGTTTAGCCAAATTAACCCAAGTAAAAATAGAAAGCTTAGACCAATTTACTGTAAGATAGGGGAAAGATATCAAAGAACTAAGTGGTAAAAAAGCCCAGACTATTCCACAGAGGAATTCTATGAACCTTCAATTCTACCAGCACTTGATCGATTCCAGAGTATCGATCAAGAAGTTTCTAATGTTTTTATGAAGTAAATTTAGCACTAATAACTAAATCTGATAAAGATATTGCATACATGACAAAAGGAAATTACAAATATTATTTACAAATATTAATAGAAAAATATTAAAGTATTAGCAAACAGAATCTCACACCATAACAGGAAAATAACAATGACTAAGAGGTATCTATTTAAGAATGCAAAGTGGATCAATGTAAAATGTCAAGAAAAATATATCCATAACATACATCATGCACAAGAATAAACTCTGGATGGGTTAGAGATCTGATTATGAAAAATGAAACTACACAAGTACTAGAAGTAAGCATAAAGATTTAATAACCTGGCTTGAGGAAAGACTTTCTAGCAATGATTCAAAAGCCAATTGTAATAAAAGAAAATACAGATAAAATCGTTCACCTAAAATTTTTTTAATTTTCAAATTGCAAAAACATAAAAGTCAAAAGACAACTTCGAAATTGGAAGGAAATATTTGCAACATATATCACAAATAAAGGGATAATGTCCGTAATGTATAATAAACTTTGAAACTAGAATGGAGGAAAGGCCAAAACTTAATAAGAAAATGGGCAAAAGATAGATTAGTCATTAAAACATAATTTTTAGGCCCTAAACATATGATAATATGTTCAAACTCATTCCTCATTAACGAAATGCAAATTAAAAGTACCCTGCAATGCCATTCCTTGCCTAAATATTTGGCAAAAATTAAAAAGCATAACAATACATTCACTTGATGAAACTGGGAAGTAGGACACTCCCACATTACTGATGGGAATGCAAATTGACAATCTTTGTGGAGAATCTGGCAATGTCGAACAAAACTACATATGTATTCACTTTATTTCTCAGTAAATCCTACTTTTAGGAGTTTACCCTAAAATTATACCTGCAACAATATGAAAATATGTATGCGCAAGGATATTAATTGCAGCATTGTTTGCAATTGCAAAAAATCTTGAAATAACTTAGGCGTTCACACACAGCAGAGTAGTTGAATAACCTATGGTAGGTCAACACTGTGAACTGAGCAGTATGTAAAAAGATAGGGGAGATCTTTAGTTCATAGAAGGGTATTAAAATGTGCCTCAGTACACAAACACACACACACAATTACTTCCTTATGATCTGTTGACCACTGGAAATTTTTTCTTTTTTTTTTTTAAGATTTTATTTATTTATTTGACAGAGATAGAGACAGCCAGCGAGAGAGGGAACACAAGCAGGGGGAGTGGGAGAGGAAGAAGCAGGCTCATAGCAGAGGAGCCTGATGTGGGGCTCGATCCCACAAGGCCGGGATCATGCCCTGAGCTGAAGGCAGAGGCTTAACCGCTGTGCCACCCAGGCGCCCCTGGAAATTTTTTCTAAACTTTTTTTTCTGCCATGTGATTTTTCAGTTTTCTTTTGGTTTTTAAATTACCTGACACTTTTACAAATTGACATTCCCCAGCCAGGTTTCCAGTGTGCTCTCCTTATCAGTTTTATTTTTACTGTCTCTTATTTTTGCCCAAATTAATTAAATCTCTAAGTCCTTTTCTTTCATAGCACTATTCGTTACATAAGTGGTAGCCAATAGTAGTAAAGTTGGCATAAAGCCAAGAGGGAGCTTCCTTTTTTTTTTATTACTATTTTCAAAGAGTCTCAATTCTAAACACTTCTCCCACATTCATACACATTCTATAGGACTCAATGTAATCTAGCTATTATTTATAATTTTTTACTTCAGTGGTTCAACTGCTTACCAAATTGACTTTTATAGCCCCTACAAAGAACATTTTGTTAAACTTGAAACAGTCTCAAGGTAATGAAGACCAAATGACTTTCTAGAGCTGAGACACTGAAAGCCATAAAAGACATAAATCCTGTAGAATTATGTCAAATGGCACTGTGCCACATGAATGCAAAGACAATGTCCCAATGGTTTGCTTCTACTTTTAGAAATGAATTTGATGGAAGAAAGTCAATGGAAAAATGTAATGACACATGATATTATTGATATAGAAACAGCAGTTCCAAGTATAATTTGCTTTTAATAACTAAAAAGTATCTCCATCTGGAACATAACAACCAGGACCAGAAACAGCAAGTGCATTTTTAATTAACTAATTTCCAGTATGACTAAATAAAATCAACTGGTCTATCTGTCCTATTCAGAAAGGGGGGTGGGGGGAAGAGAAAGTTAGCTGTGACCCCAGCTGGAGAAGATGGGAAAGGCACCCTGAGGTGGGGCCCATCCCATCCACTCAAGTCCTCTGGCATTTTTGGCCAAGACTAAAAAGCCCGTGCATATAAAATAAGCTACCAACTTTACCCTAATTTGTGTAAGCTGTGGCACCAAAATAAAAGACAGCTATGATGTGTGGGTGTGTGAACTTCTTTAAGATGTTCCACTCTGAAATAAAACTGAAAAATTATACCCAAGTCCTGTGTCAGCTGGCCAAAGTGCAGCATGCATCTGTGTGTGTATAGATGTGTGCACATGTATTGATGGGGAAGTGAGAGGCCCCAGCCAGGGAGAAGATGGGTCTTCTCAAAGGACTAAGAGTTCAATATTTTTAATTCCAAGTTAGCTTCAAAGAGATGAAAGTAACATCTTTGGCTACGATGGGGATTAATGGGGATGTGTAGAGCATAATAGTGATAAAAAGTAAACATTTTGTGATTTGCTTTGATTTTCATATCTTCATCTTATAGAACACCACAACTCAATGGCCCTGCTTGAATATAGATTCTACTTTTAATTTAAGTAAGTAATCACTCTCATTGAATCAATTCCCAATGTGATATTTTTAGACATGAATTGTCTGATCTTACTATTTAATACTCTGAAGACTGACTTCACTCTATTTTAATTACAAAATAAAACTCCACAAATGGTCCAAGAATGACCCTCTTGACTCTACATATTGATCAAGTTAAATGGATAATAACCACCCTTCTTTCTCCTATCCTTCCAGGTAATTCACAGTGTAATAGTCATACAGTTTGTATGGTAGAAAAGCCATACTAAATGCTGTTTGATACAGAAAACAAGCTGATGGTTGCCAGAGGGAAGGAAGTGAGGGCAAATGGGTAAAAGAAAGTGGGAGGTATAGGCTTCCATTTATGGAGTGAATAAGTCACAGGGATAAAGGCACCACATAGGAAATACAGTCAATGGTATTATAATAGCGTCATACAGTGACACATGGTAGCTACATGTGCAGTGATCATAGCATAATGTATAGTTGTTGAATCACTATGTTGAACACCTGAAACTAATGTAACATTGTATGTCAACTATACTTTAAATAAATAAATACACACATTCATAAACAAACAAGTAAATAAATAAATAAATAAATAAATGCTATTTGGATGCAAATACCATATAAACTCAGATAGCTTTACTTCATTTCTAGGCTCTATAGATAACATCCTTCCAGTCCATGTTTACACTGATGTGTATGATCAAAGAATGAGTGTGATTTGTAATATTTTTGAAGACGACACAATATAACGTGCCAAAATGGTATAATCTACAAGTTCTATCTAGACTTGTTTCTAATCATGATTTATCATAAAGGATACAACATTTTTTGAGTAAAATAAATGGAAGTAGGTGAGTTAGATAAGAAGTAGAGCAGTAAAATTCTCAATGCTCTCAAGACAAACCATCCTTCTCTCCTGGCCTTTTCTGCTACATTGATTCAAACCACCCAGGTCAAAGTTGGCATGACCTCATCCTGATTGTCAAAGCAAACTGGTTGTCAAAAGTACATAAAAAATTTCTGCACAGCAAAGGAAATAAGGAACAAAACTAAAAGTCAATCTACTGAACGGGATATTTGCAAATGACATATCCAATAAAGGGTTACTATCCAAAATATATGAAGAACTTATAAAATTCAACACCCAAAAAACAAATTATCCAATTTAAAAATGGGCAGAAGATATGAAAAGACATTTCTCCAAAGAAGACATACAGATGGCCAATAGATACATGAAAGATGCTCAACATCATTCATATCAGGGAAATCAAAACTACACTGAGATATCCACTCATACCTGTTAGAATAGCTAAAATCAAAAACACAAGAAACAACAAGTGTTGGCGAGGATGTGGAGAAAAAGGAACCCTCATGAACTATTGGTGGGAATGCAAACTAATACAGCCACTGTGGAAAACACTATGGAGTTTCCTCAAAAATTTAAAAATAGAACTACCCTACAATCCAGTAATTAATCTGCTGGGCATTTACCCCCAAAATGCAATAACACTAATTCAAAGGCATACGTGCACGCCTAAATTTATTGCAACATTATTTATAATAGCCAAATTATAGAAACAGCCTAAGTGTCCATCCCATCAATTGATCAATGGATAAAGAAGTGGTACACACATACACACACACACACACATGCATACAATGGAATATTATACAGCCATAAAAAAGAATGAACTCTTGCTATTTGCCACAACATGGATAGAACTAGAGGGTATTATGCTAAGCGAAATAAGTCAGGCAGAGAAAGACAAACACCATAAATCTCATTCATATGTGGAATTTAAGAAACAAAACAAACAAGCAAAGGGGGGAAAGAGAGACAGAGACTCTTAACTGGTAGAGAACAAACTGATTGTTACCAGAGGAGAGGTAGGTGGGGGGGGTGGGAGAAAATAGGGTACGGGGATTAGAGTACACTTTGGAGAAATGCCTGTTCAGGTCTTCATATTGGTGTATAGAAATGCAACAGACTTCTATGCATTGATTTTATATCCTCTGAATTTCCTGAATTCCTATATCAGTTCTAACAATTTTTTGGTGGTCTTTAGGGTTTTCTACACAGCGTATTATGTTGTCTGTGAAGAGTGGGAGGCAAACCGTAAGACTCTTAATTATATAATCAAACAGGTGGACAGACTGGGTAATACACTAGGTCCTGGGTGTACTTTGGTCTATTTTTGAGGGTGTGAACAAAAGGTAACAAGTATACAAACGAGGGTGATCCAATCTACCAGGGTAGTCAAGGAAGGCTTCAGAGACTAAGTGATATTTGAGATGGACCTTGAAGGAAGCCTGCAGCCCAAAAAAAGGGGAGCTCAAAATAACATGATCAAAGAGAGAGTTGTGAACATGGGAAATGTTCAGAGAAAGGTCAGCGTTGCTCAGTATGACGGTAATCCTTACCCTTTTGCTCTCCACCTCAGAAAACACCAACAGGCAGCCTGAAGCTGGGCCAGGATCGTTTGGGCCAGATCATTCAAGAATGGTTCCTTTCAGAGTTTGCTTAGCATTTGGGTACAATCCCATATTGGATGGCAGTGGCATTGTTCTTGGAGACAAGTTAATGCCAATGCTTTATAGTTGAACAGTTCTCTTAACTTTTAAAAACTGCTTTTAAATCCACATTCCCTTTCTAGCATAAAATCTCCACTTGCCTTCCTGGGGTATAATCTATTGAAACAAATGAAGTAGAGAAAAGGAAAATGATCTATATCGCTCAAGCAAAATAATCTTTCATGTCATTTTCTGTAAAGTGTAAGCAAGAGATTATTTGTTTGCTTAAGTAGCTCTATTACTCTAGCAAAAGAAAGAACATCATCTCTGTGTTGCATTGACCTCTTCTCAGCAGATCTGTCCTATCTGCAACTGCCCCAACTTGGATTCCTGCCCTCCACTTACTCAAGTTCTTCTGTGTTCACATGCTCCCTAGTAAATAGACACAGTGTTTTAAATAAACCTTTGCCAATTTTAGTGTGTAGGAGAAATAAGTATTTATCCAAACCTCTGTGAAGTGTTTGTGTTTTAAGTGCTTTAAGAAGTCCTGAAATGCAGCCAACACAAAGCTTTGCACTTAAAAGCAACTAGACAACAGCTAGTAGAATTAAGGCAACTAAGATCTTCACGTTTCTTCTAGACCGCGAAGTCTGATTATTTAGGACATCTTACAAAGTGTTTTTCCTCACTACTGTAGCATGGTTTCAATGAAAGAGATCATGTCTTCCTACGTTTTATGGGCCTGTTCGTGATTGTTACTGGAATCTCCCAATTAAGCAAAACTGATGCATTAAAAAAAAAAATCCCACTGCTACTTTCTAAGGTGGGGAGAGCATTTTTCCAAGAGTATGGCCATTTTTTACTTGACATACACAGATGCACCCACACCATTCTTGTGCCAGCTTATTCCAGCAGTTTACACAGACATAGTTACAGGTCATGTTATAATATGAAATATTTTAAAGGCACAAGGCGTTTTGTACATGTTTCATGTACATGGAAATTAACCAACATGATTTAATGTGCAAAACACATAAAAGGATGATGAGATTATCCCATCTACTTCCCCCCTACCTGTTGACCCAGTCTTCTGCCAGTTAATGATCCCAGGGCAGTGAGTAGGACTTCACTTTGTCCCTTAGGAGAATGTAGCTACAAGGACATGAGCCTTGGATTTTATTAGAAAGTCAACATATTCTCTCATCTACCACACAGAATTTTTGGCTCTTTCAGGATTCCTCTAAAAGTCCCTCAGTTGTTCTCTTTGGTGTTTCAGACCTGCTTTGTTTTTCAGACATTTATAACCACTACCATGCACAAGCACTACAGTCTCTTGAAATTTCTCTTAATCCTGTGAGTGTCTGGCCTGGCCTGGCCTCACTGACATACCGGTGAGTAGATCTCAAGTCTTTTTTTTTTTTTTTTAGATTTTATTTATTTGTTTCCTTATTTGAGAGAGCAAGGGAGGAGAGAGAGCACAAGCAGCGGGAGGGGCAGAGGGAGAAGCAGGTTCCCTGCTGAGCAAGGAGTCCAATGTGGGGCTCAATCCCAGGATCCTGGGATCATGACCTGAGCCACCCAGGTGCCCCCTCAAGTCTTTATTGTAATACAAGAGAGTAAACAAGGATTGGACCATGAAAGTCATTTGGCAAGAATGATGCTTAAAACAAATTGAAAATCAGATTCATTTTATTTTAATGACACTATTTATTGCATAAAGCAACAGAACAGAAGGCATTGCCATTACTCTCTTAGTAACCAGATCTATCTCCATTGTTCATTAATTACTAGGAAAGAAGAAACGTAATTTAAGGATGCAAAACAAAAATCATATTCAGAGCTCTCAATACACGTGCACACACAGATATGCAAGAATACCGACTTTTTACAGCATTGTGGTTGGATACATTTAATATATGCCTCTGTGTCTCACAGCCAGTTTCTCAGTCTAGCAGAAGTCAAGGTTCAAAGGAGGACACCTTTTAGGAAATGACCAGTGCCCCACCATGCCCCCTTTAACAATAGCCTATAGAAGGGCTCACGGTGCCACGGCAACGAGATTGAGGAGACAAGGGCTGGGCACAGACGTCACGCAGGCGCTCACTGCAGGAGAGGCATGGAGATGAGCGTCCCTGCGCACAGAGCAGACGCTGGAGCTCTCTGGACGCAAACACAAACTGCCAAGCAACCGGACCCGGGTGGCAGGCAAAATCTGTCTCCCGTGAGTCTTTTAAGGAAAATTGGAGGAGCAGAAAGGCATCTCTGATTTGTAAGAAATCATAAACAGATTGCTCAGCCATTGCAGTGGAATAAGTGTCTTGGAAAATAGGGGGTATGGGATAAAAGAAATGTCTTCAAATCATCGTTGCTTAAATTTCTGAAGTTCCTTCCTTCCTGAGATCTGACAGTCGACTGAGTATCTGAAAAACACTCCCCCCTGCTTCGGGAAAGCATTAGTCCATGCTGACAATTCCAATATTCGCCAACATTATGGATTCACATTCTTCATTATTTATTCGCTAGATTATTGATACCAAGCACCCACCTACTACGTGCCAGATGCTAAACTGCCTTCTGGCAAAAGATCAAAATGTAATGGAGAAAGAAGCAGCTAACTAAGGAAGACAGGCACCCAAGTGCAGGCATATGTCAGGCTCCCTGGGCCTTAAGAGGAGTAATCTATTCTGCGCGCTGGAAGGGGGTGGGAGGAGGGCAGGGGCAGAGGCAGAGGGACCATGGCGGGGGAAGCTGATACTCAGGCTGCATATGAAAGGATGAAAACACTTTGCCAGTGGAAATTCAGAAGAATTGCAGGGGAACAGAGCAGGGATGGAAGGTTCTGAGAATGAGCAAAGCTGGGTAGCAGGAATTTTTCTGAGCCAAGAAGGCGAAGGAGTGAGACAAGAGGCAGAGAGGAGGATGGTTGTGAGCACACGCTCTGCTGCCAGAAGAGCTCTCTGCTCAGCTCGTTCATATGGTCCAACACAGAGTCGTATGGCAGCCATCAGACAGATCCGGAGCGCTCTGAGCTAACAGATCAGTAAGTGTTAGTGCTGCCTGGGTGTTCATGCTCCCTGAGGCATTTCTTGCATGCATTCTTCCTGAAGAGGTTGTTTGTTTGGTTTAGTTTTTGTTTTTAGATTATATGGAGCCCATTCAAACAAAAGGGTGGTTTCTTAGGGAAAGGTCAGAAGGTTAAGCTGAGCCACGCAGGGACAAGACTGCACTGACATCTAGGTCAGTAACCAAGGACTCCCTGTAGGCTCCCTGTGGGCCAAAGGACCCCCCATCTCTCATTTTCCCTGTGTTTCCTGCTCTACACTTCCCCTGTCCGCCTGACTCTTCTGGCCCCTCAAATCCATCCTCCACAAAGCCAAAGAATGTTCTCCAAAATGAAAACCTGAACATGGCATTTCTTTGCTTCAAACCCTTCAGAAGCCTCTCATTACCTACAAGATTGAGTCCACGCTATATTTTCCCACAAAACCCCATTAAGTTGTCCCCTTTCCCATGAGTATTTTACCTTCCTTCCTCCACTATCACCATCACTCCTGATGCAGATAATCATCCAGGCTTGAACACAACTTCGGTACCTTACATGACCACTTTCACTGGACATGGAGTTAACTGTTTATAAATCTGTCTCCCCTAGTATTCCAAATGCTATTTAAAGATAAGAGTTGGGCATAATTACTTGTATTCTTACTGCCAGCTCATTGAAGGCGCCAGTAACCTTCAAGTAACAGTTGCTTGTCTGAACCATCCTAAAAATTCTGAGGTTTTATAAGCAATGGGAGGCCCAGTCACATTTATGTTTGGAGAACAATCATTTTGACCACAGAGAAGAGAATAGGTTAAAATAAGAAGAAAGTGGTCATAGAAAGGCCAGTTAGGAGACTTTCAGCACAATCCGCACTGAGATGACAAGGAAAAATCTGCATGTTAAGGTAATATTCATGCACAGTAGCTGATGTGGAACCATTTAGACACAAATTCTTTGTTTGAATACACAGGTAATCATTGTAAAGGTGGCTTATGAAAGTACAATGTTCATGAGGGTTTTCAAGCCTTTGCTTGATCCCATGTCTCAAGTATAGAAGGTCTGACAGTTTCTTTATATAATAAATCCCCTGTCTTTTCTATTACAGTAGACACAATTTAACTAAGTAAATGTGCCATGTGACCACAGTAAGACAAGTTGGTAAAATTCTGTCTGAAATTTCAGGAAGGCAGAAACATTGATTTTAGTCATGTTTCATTAATGCCATCAACAATACCTAGGATGTTGTATGTAGTCATTATTTAGTGAATTGAATTATTACACACATTTTTAAAAACATTATTCATATTATATATGTATATCTATATCTATCTATATATGTACATACATATAGTGTCTGCCTTCAAGGATCTTATAATCACCTTATGGTCACATAATATACATACATATATATTACAAGCAAAGTGGCAACTGAGAAGTGTGAAAATAAGGACTATGGAAGGTTGGTGAGAACGGAGTTTGCTGCTGCTTCTTCTAGGGAAATATTTCATTTCAGACTCCCTTATCTGTGAATAAGAGACTTGAGCCAATTCAGGGAAAACACGTATAATAAGGTCATTCATTGGCTCACAAAATAAGAAGACCCGAAATCAGAAGTTCAAAGATATCATCACCAAAGATTGGATTCTTTCTGCCTCTTTGCTCTGTCATCCAGAACATCAGTCTCTGCTAAGGCAGGCTCCCCGGATGATCCCAGGATGCTGCCAGTAGCAACAGCAGATATGTATGTCATCCTTCAACAGCCACATCTAGCAGGAGACAAACAGCAGCTTGTCATGGCTTCCTCTTAAGAGAAAGAAAGGCATCTTCCTGGAGCTTTGGTGAAGGCTGCCTTACTTCCCCTTAACCAGAATTAGGTCCATGACCCATTCTGGCTTCCATCCCTGCTGGAGGGATGGGATTCTACAAGACCAGTCAGACTCACCCAGGGGGTGTGTCGGGGCAGGAGAGAGGATGACAGAAATCACTACCTCTCCTGGGAAGGAGAAAGGGAGGAATGAATAGGAGAGAGCACAGATGGGGGCTAGGCCAACCCAGAGAAACAGAAAGTCCTTCCCAGATGGGACCCGATTTCATTTGTATGGATTAAAAATAAGTAAAGAAACAATTCAAATTTAAACCAAACGACAGAAGGAACTTTCTCTTCATATTCTTATATAAAAGATAATGTACAAAATAACAATATAATTTATAATCCAAGCTAGCACGGAAGGAGGCACAAAAGTCATTAAAATTGTGTTTGTGTGTGTGTGTGCGCACAAGAAACAGGTGCACCAATCCGTTTCTTGGTATTATCTGCCTCTAACACTGTGTCACTGGTATTTTTCAGCATGTTCTTAATATTTTAAACTTTTTCTGAAAATTACCTGCAAATTTTCTAACTTACGTTTCATGATTAATGAATTTGTCATCATTGACACTATCAACTGTTTCTCCTCTGTATGCAGATCAGAATATTTTTAAGTGGGAGAAAATTCTTTATAAAGGGGCAGAGGTATATGGTAGCCTCAGAGCAGATTCTGCTAAAAGATAAAAACCATGTTCCTCATTTCATTTATTTCGTGTTGGAATGTAAAAAAATAATTTCATCCCAATTATTTTCGCAGATATTGTCTTTTTTGCTTCCATTCATATATCTTACTTTGACAAGAAGAAAATTTATAACACAAAGCATTTCAAGTTGTTTTCTCTATTTATGATTCTTTTGAATATTCTGACAATTTTAGATGCTGCAAAATTATAGGGCTTCTCCATTTCATTTCTCCAGTAGAGTGTATAAGCTCATCCAATTAGAAATAGAAGTTCAATCAAAATTTCTTTCTTGCCACATGTTAAGACATTAGCACAAATTATAGATCTCCAAATTAATTTTGTAGACATTTGAGCATTCATTATTTTACTTAATTCTTCCCTTAATGTATACAGAAAATTTTCTATCTCTTTCTTTTTGCAAGTTTTGTTTTCAATAACTGCAAATAGCTAAAAGCCTCAAAAGCTAAGTTTTTGGTGCCCCATGAGATGAATAATGTTGATTGAAAATTTCCTACCACTTCAAAAAATATTGTAAACATAGTTGAGAGGACTCATTCAGAGTAAGTTCACTTTCTTTGCAGGACAAATTCAAGACACACATTTATAAATCCACAATGTAATTTTTCAGTGGCTTAAATTTTCTGAAACTGTGCCTGATTAAGAACAGCAAAGAGGGAAAGCCCACACCACCAACCGTATCCAACATCAGTTATCATCGCAGTTAAGTAGTTCGATTACTTACCACTACTCATACAAAATGCTTATAAACTTGGATAAGTACAATATCTTTTAGAGTAAGTAGAGTGTCTCACATTTTAGGAGTGTAATTATACGTTATGAGTTCATCGATACCAGTTCTAAGTATATTTTCTGCTTCACAGCTTTCTTCATCAGGTAGGAATGTTGTTTATACCATAATGTTGTGCTTCACCAGAATCTGTGTTTATCTTACCGTAACAAAAGCAAATGATTTTGTCTTCAACATTAAACTACTAAACTGAATTTATAGTAATTCTCACAGAAGTCGTGTTTTTACCTTCCACAGAATGAACTTCCAAGTGCTCTACTCTGATTTTATGAATTGGATAAGATGAGTCAAACCTTAACCAGAATCAACTGATTTTCTTTGTGAAGCATCTTATAACGCCAATACATAACTAGTTTCGCTTAATTCTTGCAAAATTATTCTTGTGCTAATGGAGCCAACACATTAATAGGTTTTGTTTCACATTTGTACATTCATTAAAAATGCTTGAAGTTGATGATAAATGAAATTTATTTAGGGGGCACCTGGGTGGTTCAGTCAGTTAAGCATCTGCCTTTGGCTCAGGTCATGATCCCAGGGTCCTGGGATCAAGTCCCACATAGGGCTCCCTGCTCAGTAGGGAGCCTGCTTCTCCCTCCCTCTGCCTACCCCTGTTCCTGCTTGTGCACTCTCTCTCTCTCTCTGTCTTTGTCAAATAAATAAATAAATTCTTTTTTAAAAAATGAAATTTACTTAGAACATTCATTGGATCTAAATAATGAGTCTTACTTTACTGACTGTTGTGTCAACACATCTTCTGCAGCTGTGCGTGTTAGCCTCCTTCTTAAGTGACCCCCAGGCTTTGAGACAGAAGCCTCTTCAGTGATGTGTATCTTCCAGTTACTGTGTGGTCAGTGACAACTTTTCACTGTAGGGAAAGTAAAACGAGTCACACAATCTGAATGTCACACTTTCTCACTACCTTCTATATTCATTTGTTCCATTTTTCTTTAAACATGGATTTTCAGTTTTTAGCTCATTACTATGAAAAGGGCTTAAAAATATTTTTTAAAAAATTATTTATTTATTTGAGAGAGAAAAGGAGTGAGAGAGGAAGAGCGGGGTGGGGGAGGGGCAGAGGGAGAGAGAATCTCAAGCAGACTCCTCAGGGAGTGCAGAGCCCAAAGTGGGCTTGATCTCATGACCCTGAGATCACCAGCTGAGCCAAAGCCAAGAGTCTGATTCTTAACTGACTGAGTCACCCAGGTGCCCCAAAAATAGTTTTAAAAAGCACTAATAGACAATTAAAGCAATTGTAGATTTACATCGCGTGGTAAGTGTATGTAGCATTATTCAGAGTATTTAGGACTGCTTCGTTCCTAAGTTTCATATACAATTACCTTATAATTTCCCACGTTTTCCACTGACCCCACCAAATGGTGGCCAGGTGGTGTCAGTACCCATCAGGCAGGTACCTCAGGTAGCTGGCAGAGAAGCAACATCGATGATTTCCCAGTGGTTCAAAATGTGGTCAGTAGAATCAGCAGCAACAGCATCACCTGGATGCTTGCTAGAAATGCAGAATCTCAGGTCCCACCCAGACCTACTGAACAAGCAAAATCCCAGGTGATATGAATCGACTTGAAAACAGTAGCCCTGGCTATTTCTTCTCTATCAGCAATATGGGAAGAACTGAGAGAAGAGTTACAACTGAGCTGAAGAATTCCAAGCAAATGTAAAACCTGACAGGACCATAACAAGCACACAGGGAGGTATGGTTATCTGACCATTGAAACTATATATCTCTTCTCAAACCTAGAGACTGTATAAAATCTATACCATAAATAGTTTTCCCACATACAGTGTCAAAGGCAAAGTCAAAAAGCATTTATTTGTCTTTTCACTTAGAAATTTATTCATTCTTTTCTTTTAGCAGCTTTTCTGGATGCAGACCGACTAAACTCAACACCATGTTCTCTGTGTGTGTGCGTGTGTCTATTAGGCATTCCACTTTAGTAACAAGTCCGATTCAGGATGAAAAGTCTCCTAGAAATGGACAGCGAGTTAATTCGGGGAACAATAATGCCCCCAGGAAAACAGGGGCTGAAATATTCAAGAGATAATATCATTAAGAGGAAATTACTGAGCCTGCTCATTGGCTTAAAACATAGAACAGCTCATGAATATATAAAGATTTTAAATAATCTTCCCTAATGAGCATGTGCTATTCACAGAAATTTTGTTAACATTTAACACAGATTATAACTTGCCTCTCCCCTTTTCCTCTTTTACAAGGATGTGTATTAAAGCAAGCAAGAAGCAGAGCAAGATTAAAGATGCAAAAGTCATGCTTGAGTTAGGCAGTCAAATGTTTAAAAATTGAGAGTTTGGGATTATTTTTTTCTCTGGAGAGGAAAACAGGGTGAAGAGCTGTTGCTACTTCTAAAAACTTTTTGATGATTTACAAGTAGTTTAAATTTACCATGCTGTTTTCTAAACTTATTATTTTAAACTTAAGGGTCGCTGGTATTCAAAGTGAATATTATTAAATTTTATAGATATTTTCATTCTTCCTCCAAGAAAAACATTTGAAGGTAATATCATCACTTTCTTGGGTTTTTCTAAAATTCTTTATGTAGATTGTTTCAATGACTATAGTTAAACTCACTAAGCACCTGCTATGATCCAGGCATTGCTCATACATTATATATGCACCTTATAACATTTCTTCAAAGCCAGCATTATTACCCCCATTTCACAGTAAAAGTAACCGTGGTTCAGCATGGTTAACTAATTTGCCTCAACTATATGTCTAGCAGTTAATGTCTATGCTTACACTTATCCATTTGGCTGTATTTCCACATATTTTATTCTGGTTGTATAATTTTGTTGATTTTTTTTCTTAAGGAACTAGCTGCACTGAAGGCAATGGTCAAATAATGTTATTGTTAGGGACCTTAGTAATATATCCAAAAAATAATTGTTAGGAAAATTTGAATTTTAAGTAAATAAAAAATACCCAAATCATACCACTCAAAGATGATAATCAATGTGTTGAAGTGGATTCATCCAGAATTTTTCCCATGCGAATGTAAGAGCACACACTCACACACAAGCATACACACAGACGTACATATGTAGAGCAATTTATGCATTCCTTTACCTGTGTATGCTCATTTATTCATTGGTTCATCAATCTATCCATGTATTCATTCAACATATGCTTATTGAGCATGCTTCTGCAGCCAAGCATTGTGCTAGCCTTCTATGTATGTACAGTGGGAAGGAAGATAAATGTGACCTCTCTTTTCATGGAGAGGTATGCAGTAAACAAACCATTGTGAAACACTAAGTCACAAACAAGGTAAGTGTTACAAGGAAATATTTACTAGAGCTCAATTCCTTCAGGAAATATTTGGTGATCCGAAAGGACGCTGGTTTGGCTGCAGCAAAAAGAACAAAGGTGAGAAGGGTTAATGATGAAGCTAGAGAACAGGTCCGAGTCCTGCAGGTCACAAGGAGGATTTTAGACTTGAGCCTACCAACATGAAAAAGAAGCACTGAAATGTTTAAGCAAGGGAGTGATAATCTCACACGTGCGTTTTAAAAAGTGATTCTGACTACAGTGTGGTGCTTTCTAGGACCTAAATCTCAGGAAGACAAATGTGGAGAAAGTAGTTCTAATATATGGGGGCAACCCAGGCAGGAGGTGACGGGGGCTCGACCTGGTGTGGAGGCCCAAGAGACCCTGAAAGCAGAGGTAGAATAAGCCTTTGTGGGCGGGGTCCCTGTAACCATGCTTTCATTTAAGGCTCAGGGCGTGCCCAGTCCATGTTCATTAATAAGCATCCTCCTCTGCACTTCCATGGCCGCAGATGGAATGGCATCGGTCCAACGACTGATGGATGGATAAAGAAGATGTTGTGTATATACAATGGAATATTAATCAGCCATCGAGAGAATAAAATCTTGCCATTTGGAACTACAGGGTATCATGCTAAGCAAAATAAGACAATCAGAGAAAGACAAATATCATATGATTTCACTCATATGAAATTTAAGAAATGAAACAGATGAACATAGGGGAAGGGAAGGAAAAATAAAAAAAGACGAAATCAGAAAGGGAGACAAACCCTAAGAGACTCTTAATCGTAGGAAACAAACTGAGGCTTGCTGGAGGGGAGGGGGGTAACTGGGTGACAGGCATTAAGGAGAGCACTTGATGGAATGAACACTGAGTGTTATATGCAACTGATGAATCACTAAATTCTACCTCTGAAACTAATAATACACTATTTGCTAAACTGAATTTAAATTTAATTAATTAATTAATTAAAAAATGAATGGCATGGGTATAGCAGTGTCCTTCTCACCAATCGCACTTTATTGCAAAATTTAAAAAAAAAGATTTCAATATCAGAAAAAAGCTGCAGTGAAAACACTTGCACACACAGCCTTTTGAACTTGTCCAATTATTTTCTTAGAATACATCTTGAGAATAGAACTGATGCATCAAAGGATGTTAGGGGGGTTCCATCCGTACGTCAACCCAGAAAGGTTGTACAATTTGTACCTCCATCAGGAGTATGACAGTGACCGTTTTCTCGTGTTTTCAGCTCATTCTTTTCTAATCTTTGCCAGTTTGTATAAGCCAATATTTTCTTCTCCAGAAGATTGAACAACTTCTGTAATTGGCCTCATTTTGTCCTTAACTCCTTTTTCTATTGGAAGTTTAATTTTGTTAGATTGATTAAGAAAAAGCCTGTAAGTAATAAAAATATTAACTTTATGTCAGTCATATATATATATATATATATATATATATATATATATATATATATGCTTCAGATCATTATTCTTGGCTTGATACCTGACTTTTAAATTTGTTCCATTTTTGGAATGCTGTAAAAATCTCTATAGAGCAAACTTACAAAATCTTCATGGTTCCTAACTTTGGTAACCTGTTAAAGAAAGCCTGTTGTGGACTTTTGAATTTAGAGATCACAATTTTGCTAATAATAACACAAAACAAAATTGTCAAAGACATGCATGAACATGGTTACAAGTGACAAACACATGGGCCCCTTACATACTTCAAAGCCAATCATTTTTTAATACTTTTAACTTTTTTCCCCATATGGTATCTCCATATCTCTTAGTGTTTCTGAGTCTGCTTATTTCCAGTGTTGGTGTCATGGTTTCTAGATCCATGGATTTATTCTATCTCAGTTCACTTTTTGGTTTATGGCACATACATCCTGAAGTAGAAGCCTAAGAAATAAGAAAAAGAGTAAAAGGCCTGCATACATGCATTTCTGAAAACGTGTTATTCTATATTCAAATTTTATAGACAATTTAGCTAGAAATGGCCAGAAAATAATTCTGGATCAAAGATAATTTCCCTTTGGAACTTTTATTACCTTTCTCTCTGTCACTGGAATATTAAATATCTTTCTATGAGAGGAAGGATATTTAGTTTGTTCACTGGTATTACCCAACCACACAGAACAGTATTTGGGTGCATGGTAGGCACTCAATAAGTATTTGATAAAGAATCAATAAACTATTCTATAACTTTGATGAAACATTTTGGCAAAAAAAAAATGCTACTATGTTTTCAACTCCACAAACAGAAAATTGAAAGAAATTTAATCAAATTCATTTTCTTAAAAATTTTACTCATACAACCCCCCCAAATTTAGTACGTATTAGTAAAATTGAGAATTGTTCAAAGTAGTTTTGAATCACCTGAACCTTATGTTTATTGCAGCATATCTACAATAGCCAAATTATGGAAGCAGCCAAAATGTCCATTGATAGATGAATGAATAAAGAAGAGGTGGTATAAATATACACAATGGAATATTACTCAGCCATATAAAAGAATGAAATCTTGCCATTTGCAACAACATGGATAGAGCTAGAAAAGTAAAATGCTAAGTGAAATAAGCCAGTTAGAGAGAGACAAATACCATATGATTTCACTCATATGTGGAATTTAAGAAAAAAAAATGAACAAAGGGAAAAATGGGGACACAAAACATAAAACAGACTCTTAACTGTAAAGAACAAACAGATGGCTACCAGAGGGGAGGGAAGTGGGAAGGATGGGTGAAATAAGTGAAGGGGATTAAGAGTACACTTATCTTGATGAGTACTGAGTAATATATGAAATTGTTGAATCACTATATTGTACATCTGAAACTAATATAACATTGTATGTTAACTATGCTGAAATTAAAATTTTTAAAAATATGGTCAACTACAACACAATTCACCTATATAGATATTAATAACTTCCAATTACTTATGAAGAAGTGGCCATTGAACTGATTCAACATAATAATGAAATAGACTGATAATAATCTTTTTTTAAAAGATTTTATTTATTTATTTGACAGAGATAGAGACAGCCAGCGAGAGAGGGAACACAAGCAGGGGGAATGGGAGAGGAAGAAGCAGGCTCATAGCGGAGGAGCCTGATGTGGGGCTCGATCCCACAACGCCGGGATCACGCCCTGAGCCGAAGGCAGACACTTAACCGCTGTGCCACCGAGGTGCCCCTAGACTGATAATAATCTTAACAGTTATGCAAGAGACTGTAATTAACAGATTGAGGGACAGAAATCTATGACTACGAAGAGATACAGGACTTCAAAAAGATTGTTAGTAGTTATTTCTGCATATTAAAATTGCATCTTATATTCAGATTAAACCTTTTAAAGAAAGTAACCAATCAGAAATAAAATTTATAAAATTAATTACAGTGTGCAAAGAACATAGCCATTGAACTACAAAGGGTTTTGTCAGGATTAGCACTTCAGTGGCATCAGGATGTCTTGGAATCTTTGGAATCTCAGAATGAAGTAAGTTTTCAGTGTTGCTCAGAGGCTAGAAATGAATATGAAGCTAACATGAGTTATCCTAGAGGTACACACATGGGAATGTGAATACAAATTCCAATTTCACACTTGAAATCAGATAGATTAATGAGGTAAAACACCTGACTTTAAGACCCAAGACGCTGTCCAAACAAAGGGAGTTTAGGGGCAAGGTGAAGATCTAAGCAGCAAACAACAGAGCAACAGAGATTAAAGAGCAATCCAGGCATAAAATGACAGGCTTGTAGGGTAATTAAGTCAGTTGAAAGGTTTCGTAAGAAAGAAGTAAGCAGTCTTTAAAAATAGGATCAGGGAGTGGGAATTCCTTTTACTGGGGTGTTGGGGTCCAGGAAAGGAATTCAGTCAAAGAACCAGAGAACAATAGAAAAAACATTTACTGGAAGATGGCTACCTAGATCAGACCATTCTTAATAGTGAACCGACAAAATCTATCTTTGTGTTTTCTATGGAGTCCCCTGGACTAGGGGAAACATTGTTTTCACTGTGAGAGGCAGGACTGAATCATTCAAGTGGTAATTGAGAGAGCCCAACTGAGAGGTTAAAAACCTGCAAAATACAAATAATACAAAAAAAGTGTAAAGCCCAGATGGTTTTAGGGGCTATCAACCAAATATTCAAGGACCAGCTAATTCCATTGCTACTTAAATTGCAGAATATGAAAACAAGGAAAAACTCTCAAGTTATTTTTCTAAAAGTAAATATAACTTCAACACCTAACTTGTCACCTAGCACAAAGAAAGCAAACCACAAACCAATTCCACTGAAGAATTTAAAGTAAGGATTCCAAATGAAATATTAGCAAATAGCGTTCCATAGCATATTACAAAAAACAAAACAAAACAAAAAACACCATGACCTGTATGTGTTTCCTATTCGTGCTCTAACAAATTCCTACAATTTGGTAGCTTAGAACAACACAAATTTATTATCTTACACTTCTGGATGTCAAAAGTGTGAAGTGGGTATCCCTGGGCTAGAATCATAATGTCAGCAGGCTGTGTTTCTTCTTGAGGCTCAAAGGAACAATCTGTCCTTGCTTTTCCAGCTTCCAGAGGCTACCCGTGTTCCTTAGGTCAGGGTTCTTCCTCCGTCTTCACAGCCATAGCTGAGCATCTTCTCTCATCTGACCTCAGCTTCTTAACATCCTTTCTCTCTGCTTCTGATCTTCCAGCCTCTCTCTTATAAAGGTCCTGGCATTACACTGGGCTCATGTGGATAATCCAGGATAATCCACCCATTGCAAGACTTTAACCTAATCATGTCTGAAAAGTCTCTGTTGCCATGGAAGTTAACCTATTCGCAGGTTCAGGAAATATGAGTGTGAACATCTTTGGAGGCCACAATTCATTCTATATCATCACCTAAGTGGAATTTATAAGATTGCAAGGATAACTCAATATTAGAAAAACCCTTATTTTTATTTACCATATTAATAGATATAGAAAAAAAGATCATAGCATATAGTAACCTTCATAGAGGCAGAAAAGATCTTCAGCAGAATTGAACATCTGTTCCTTTTAAAAGCAGTAAAACATGAATGGATCCCTGCTTCACATGACAAAAATATATACCAAGAACTAAGTTTCTTATTTATTGGAGATACACTTTCTCCACTATGCTTGGGAATATGACAAAGACACCCACTATATCCTCTATTATTTATCATTATTTAGAGGCATTAGTCAATGCAATCAGAAAAGAAAAATTAAAGGCATAAAAATTGGAGAAAAAAGAGGCAAAGCTATATTGTCAGATGATAGGAGAGAGTATTTCTGAAAATTTCAAGAGCATCAATGTTAAAAATAACACAATTGAGAGAATTAGTTAGGCATAAGACTTTCAATTAGCATAAAATATAAACATACTGATTATTTTAAAGTATTGGCTTTCATAGTTACAAGTCAAAACCTCCTGAAGTATATAATGGGTAAGAAAACTCCCACCCATGATAGCAATAAAAAGATAAAATATTTAGGAATAAACTTAACAGGAAATTTGCAAAATCCATAGAAGGGAGTTTTTAAAACACTCTTGAAAGACCAAGAATAGACTTGAGTAAAGGCAACAATATCACTCTTCTTGGATCGGCTGCATCAACTTCATAAAGCTGCCAAATTACCCTGAGTTAATATTTAAGTTCCACATAATCGCAATAAAAATACCAACAAAGTTGTTCTGCAGCCAGTCAAGTTAAACCCCAACTTCACTGAAAATAAGCATGCAAGAATAGCTAGGAAACCCTCATAAAGGAATGGAAATGAAGAGCAAATAATAAAATATATATCCCCTATAATTAAAAGTGTGGTGCTGGCACATGAAGAAATAAACTGGCCAATGAATAGAATAGAAAATGCAAATATAGTCATAAGGAAATGTAAGTGTGATAAAAAGTAAACTCTCAATTCACTTATGAAAAAGGGGACCTTTTAATGAGTAGTACCGGTATACCTGGATTGTCTTTCAAAAGAAAACATTGAGTCCACACCTCACAGCAGAATAAATTTCAAATGGTCACAATAAACATTAATATCAGAAGAAAACATGGATATGTTCGCCAAGTATGAGGAAATTTTTCTAATTTTGACCCAAAATCTAGAAACATATTTAAAAACAGATGATTTGTAAGTCTGACTGCATACGTTTATAAAGAAATGACTGATTCCAGATTTAGGCAAAGAAAGGACACTGAGTCTGGAATATTTCATTGCAACAGAAAGCTAACAAGTGTTCAAAGACCAGGGGTGACACGTAAAAATGACATAGAGCTGACCTATATGGACACTGATTGGCCAAATTTTGGACAATTTTAGCATCAAAAGGAAAAAAGAGAGTAGGAGATTATCACACATTGAATTTTTAAAAAATCCATAGGTTTAGTTAACAGTAATATATGCAGGTTCTTTGACAAATGGACATTGATAATGTAGGATGTTAACAATGCAGCAATTGGATGAGATATATGGGGACTTTCTGTATTGTTTTTACAACTTTTCTGTAAATCTAAAATTATTCCAAAATAAAATGACTATTTAAATGACTATTTAAAAAGTCAGTTAAGCATCTGCCTTCAGCTCAGGTCATGATCCCAGGGTCCTGGGATTCAGCCTTGCATCAGGCTCCCTGTTCCATGGGGAATCTCCCTCTCTCATTCCAACTGCCTGCCACTCCCCCTGCTTGTGTTTGCCAACCCCCCCCCCCCGCCCCGTGTCAAATAAATAAATAAAATCTTAAAAAAATAATAAAAATAAAAAGAGAGGGAGAAAGGGCAAGAATTCATAGGTTCAAAATGATATGACAGAAGGAAGGGAAATGGGTTTTTTCTTTTTTTCTTTTTTGATTTTTTTTATTATGTTCAGTTAGCCGCCATATAGTACATCATTAGTTTTTGATGTACTTTTGTTTTGATGTAGTTTTGTTCAACGATTATTAGTTGCGTATAATGCCCAGTGTTCATCACAACACGTGTCCTCCTTAATACCCATCACCTGACTACCCAATCCTCCCCACCCTCCTCCCTTCTGAAACCCTCAGTTTGTTTCCTGGAGTCCATAGAGAGGGTTTTTTTCCCAGAAGAATGTCAACTAAGAAGAGGAGAGGAGACCAAAGAGACATGGTGCCAGAATGTAGTGTATTTACTTTACTTGGATCCTGTTATTAAGTAAGAATACTGACAACACACACACACACACACACACACATACATTAAATGACATCTTGGAACAATTTAGAGACTGTTACTATGGTTGGCATATTACATAATATTATAGAATCAATGGTAAATTGCCTAAGTGTGAAATGGGTATCATGAGAATGTTTTTGCTAAAGCATGAGATAAAGCACCATGATGTCTGTAGTTTATTTCAGGTAGTTCCAGGAGATAAAAGTAAGTATGTACAGACATACTGAAAGAGATAAAATAAATATGGCAAATTGTAACAACTTGCATATCTAAATGAAGGGTATGCAGGTGTTCACTGCTGATATTTTAACTTTTTTTTTAAAGATTTTATTTATTTATCTGACAGAGAGAGAGACAACCAGAGAGAGAGGAAACACAAGCAGGGGGAGTGGGAGAGGAAGAAGCAGGCTCCCAGTGGATCAGGGAGCCCAATGAGGGGCTCAATCCCAGAACCCTGGGATCAGGCCCAGAGCCGAAGGCAGACGCTTAATGACTGAGCCACCCAGGCTCCCCTGGTATCAGACTTCTTAACAACGTACTGCAGCTAGAAGGTGGGGGAGTGATGCCCTTAAAATTCTGAGGGAAAATCATTTCCATCCTAGAATTTATTTTTTTATAAAAAAAATTTTATTTTTTATTATATTATGTTAGTCACCATACAGTACATCCCTACTTTTTGATGTAAAGTTCCATGATTCATTACTTGCGTATAACACCCAGTGCACCATGCAATACGTGCCCTCCTTAATACTCATCACCAGCCTATCCCATTCCCCGACCTCCCTCCCCTCTGAAGCCCTCAGTTTGTTTCCCAGAGTCCATAGTTTCTCATGGTTCATTCCCCCTTCTGTTTACCCCCCCTTAACTTTTTAAGCTTTAAAATTATTCGGAATATTAAGTTGAGGGAGAAAAAATCTGTTCCATAAAAAAAAGAAGAGACGGGGGTGCCAGGGTAACTCAGTCAGTTAAGCATCTGCCTTCGGCTCAGGTCATGATCTTGGGGTCCTAGGATTGAGCTCTCCATTGGGCTCCCTGCTCGGTAGAGAGTCTGCTTTTCCCTCTCCCTCTGTGCTCTCTGTCTTCCACTCTCTCTCTCAAATAAATAAATAAAATCTTAAAGAAAAAAGGGACGGAATTGAGGAAGAAAGTAGCTATCAGATCTAATAAGCATCAAATATACATAATATATCATATTATTATATAATCTTTTATCCATGATTGTATACTATTATACAATTCTATAATATAATGTTACTGTATAATTATATAATAGTATTACATCATATAGTACTATATATTATATTTTTATGGAATACACATTATGTAACAAGTATATAATTAAATAATAAGATACTGCATTAGTCATTTTCACTACTACTGTCTCATAAAAATCCCCAAAAACTAAATGGATATTATTATTCTCTTTTTTTTAATAAGTAAAAACATGATGGCTCAGGGAAGTCACACAACTTGCCTAAAATCATAGATCTTGTATAGGTGGATCCTGGATTCAAACCCACTTCATTTGAGACTCCAGATCTCCCCTCCTTCTGGCATGCTGGGTTAAGGACCTTATCTGACTAATTCCAGACAAGGGTTCAGCAGTCAGCACAAGGGCCTACAGCCCAGGATTGCCTGGTACTCCAAAGTTCCTAAGAACCCTAACTTTTCCCACTTGGAACTGAAGATCTCTGGAACAGCTAGTTATGGTTACCCTACTAGTACAAAAGGAGAAGCTGCAATACTGCTAAATTCACAACGTGACACTAAGTCAAAAATAATCTTCAGATAATGGAAGATAATTAATCTTTACTATCCTAGGCTAAAGGTACTCCGAACACTTCAAGTTTTGCTCATATGATACGATTGAGGGTCTCCTATTCATTTTTAAATATTTTTATTAAGATACGATTCACATACTATCAAGCTCATCCCTCTAAAAGTGTACAATTCAATGGCTTTTAGTGTATTCATGGAATTGTGCAACCATCACCACAATCAATTTTAAAACATTTCATCACCCTAAAAATCCATGCCCCATTTCTTAACTCCCTTGTCCCCTGCAACCACTAATCTACTATCTCTGTAAATAATTTCCCTATTCCAAACATTTTATTTAAATGTAATCATACAATATGTGGTCCTTTGTAGCTTTTCCACTTAACATAATGGTTTCAAGGTCCACCCATGTTGTAGTACGTATTAGTATTTCATTTCTTTTTATTACTGAATAATAATAGTTAATATTGTAATAATAACAATATTCCATTGCTTGGATATAACACATTTTGTTTATCCATTCATCAGTTGATGAACATTTGGATTGTTTCCACTTTTTGGTTATTATGAACATGTTGCCATTTGAGTATAAGTTTTTATGGGAACATATGCATTTGATTCTTTTGGGTATGAAACTAGGAGTGGAATTGCTGGATCATGTGGTAATTCTATATTTAACTTTTGGAAAATTATCAAACTCATTTCCACAGGGGCTGTACCATTTTACATTCCCACTAGCAATATGTAAGTGTTCCATTTCTCTACACTCTTGCAAATGCTTGTTGATCATAGACATATTAGTGGCTGCTTGCTTTTAGCCATCCTACTGAGTAGAGAGTATTATCTCATGATTTTTATCTGCATCTCCTTAATGACTAATGATGCTGAGCATCTTTTCATGCGCTTATTGGCCATTTATATATCTTTTTTTGGGAAAAATTCTATTTAAATTTTTCCCAGCTTTTAATTGGGTTGTTAGACTTCTTGTTCTTCCATTAAACTTTTTTTTTTAAATGTACTTTAAGTCCACTTTAGTTTGTCTAAATCTTGCTGCTTACTATACATATAATTATGGGAGAATGACATAAATTCTTCATACCTTGTTTCTCCACCTATCAAAATGAGATAATATTGCCAATATCACAGAGTTTGTGTGAGTGTTCAGTGCACATGAAACATTTATCACAGTGACTGAACCACTTATTACAGGTATTTGGGAAGTGAGACTCAAATCTGAAAGAGCTCATTGATAGTAGAAAGAACCACAGTGTTACACGCAATAATGAATCATGGAACACTACACCAAAAACTAAGGATGTACTGTATGGTGACTAACATAACATAATAAAAAATGATTATTAAAAAAAAGAAAGAAAGAAAGAACCACAGCGCAACTAGGACAGTATTTGGGGATGTGAGGTAACATTACAGAAATAACGATAATGATAATCATGTTTAAATTCCTGTCAAGAAGAGTTATGAAAATTTTAAATCTGGATGGCATTAAATGTCCACAGAAGACACATCAAGTTGTAGTATAATTACATAAATTCAATAAAAAGCATGACACTGACTAGATAGAAAGTTTGCAAAAGGAAAAAGATTGCAAAACACATTTAAATAGTACTAAGAATAAATATATTATATGCATGATTATTTGATTCTTATATGTTTTTATCTTCATTTTATATGGTTTTGTGATCAACAATAGTACCTAGGAAAAAAATTAAATGCTTTTCTTCATCAGAATTGAACTATTTTCTGCATTAAAATAACTTTGGAGATTTTGTTTACTTCTTGGTGAAACAGGAAAGAATTTTGGAACCAAAATTTCCATCTGTGGGTTCAAGCGATTAAACCAATCCTGCCAACACACACCAGTTGTGAATTTTGTACCAATGAGCAAGTGGTGTCAAATGGATAGTACTCTATATTTTATTCACAGGATATTGATAAATTGATTGATTGCTGAAAGCTCCTGTTCTAGTTTTCCATTCAATGACAATGTTGCTAAGTGAGGCAGATTAAGGTTGCCTAACTGATTGGTATTTGCAGAAACAATCCACAGAAAAGATAAAACTACACGTACCTTCTTAAAGTTCTTTGGACCAGGTCACATCACTTAGTAAATGAACCTCTCTATCTGAAACACAAAAAGGACCTAAGTATACTCAGTGCAGGAAGCACTCCAAAAAGAACAGCTGATAGCAACATTTGCTAAAGTGCTATTGGGATTCAACAGAAAGTGGAAGAACCAGTTTATTACCAGGTCATTATATTTTATCTTCTTAATTTTACGTGTGAAAATTCAAAGAAGTGTTTACAAGTTACAAGATTGTCCAAATATATGGCAGAAAATAAACTGACTTAAATTTAGAGTATGGTCACAACATAATCTTCCCTTACTCTTGTCCTCTACCCCAAAAAATAAGAGGCCACATCTATAACACAGGCCCAGACACCCATCCTTCTGAAGCACCTCATAAGGATAAGATTCTAATACAGCACAGATCAAATCAGGTGTCTCCTCTATTAACTGCAAACAGTAAAGAAAAGATGTGGCTTAATCAGCTCCTAGACTAGATGCAAATTATGTTCTTCCTCTTCTGTATCAATGTTATAAAGAGATAATAATGTTACTCATTCAGCCTCATGTTATCTCTATCATTGAAAGGAAGAAAACATAATTATGCTCATTTTCCAGGTTAAAAAATGAGGCACAAAAATAATTAAATGTCTGACCTTGTGTCGTAATGTGAATTGATATGGCAAATCTCAGATATTCTGGCACTCAAGCCAGGACTCTCTTCTACACACCATGCTCTGTTTTCTAAATGCATTATCTGAAGCTAAGTTGTTTCAAACCCTTCATTAGGAAAAGGAGAATGAAAAGCTTTTTGTCCTTTTCACTCCTGACTTTGGTATGTTAGAAATATCAGTGGGTTAGAAATAGGACTGTCTTCTCGCTACTCGTTCTAGCTCTGTCTCGAGCTAGCTGTGGAAGATGGCTCCATCACGCAAATGTTAGTCCTGTACTCACCTTTCTCACTGATTACACAATGATTGTTGTGGTTTCCTTAGCCTGTCAACATGTTGGTTCAGGAAAACAGTTGATAATGTATTCAAACACACTTTGAAAAGTATAAAGTATTAGATCAAGTCTTGTGTATTAATAGCATAGCCCTACTTACAAGTGTTGTTAATAACCACACCCTTTTCTGAATGCTCATAGCATTCTACACCTCTCTTAGGATGTTTATCATTTTTCATCTTATGCATTAAAACAATTGCTGTTTGGTACACAAAGTATATTTTTTGGTGACAAGAATCATGAGACCTTTATACCCTCACATCTCTGAAGTGTACTTATTGCAATTAATGAATAATTTGCCAAAAGATTGGATTATAACTGAGATCATTTTTGCCATCGATGTAGACCACAGCATTGCCAGCATGACTATGCTTCAGACAAATCAAGGGCACACCCAGAGTGACCTAGATGGACACCAAGGGCATCCTGTAGGACACTCTGTCATGGGCATAGAGATAGCCTAACTCTTGTTATTTTCTGTATGGAAATGGTTGATGCCCCCTCATAACCCCTTAATAATCAGAGTGAGTTCATACTCACAGCATAGGGAAAAATAAGGATTAACTGTGGCTGAAAACTCCCATTTAAAAGTTTTTTACAAGCAGAATCAGCTCTATAAATACAGAGAACAAACTGATGGTTGCCAGAGGGAAGAGAATGGGAGGATGGGCAAAATGGATGCAGAGGAGTGGGAGATACAGGCTTCACTTACGGAATGAATAAGTCTTGGGAATAATAGGTATAGCTCAGGGAATACAGTCAATGGTATTGTAATAGCGTTGTATGGTGAGAGATGGTAGCTACACTTGCGGTGAGCACAGCATGACATATAGAGTTGTTGAATCATTCTGTTGTACACCCGACATTGATGTAACATTGTGTGTCAACTATACTCCAATAAAAAATTAAAAATAAATAAATAAATCAAATGGTTTTTACAGAGGCTATTAGTGATTGTATATAAGTAAGAATGTGCTTGAATGTCCACAGTTACACTTCAATATTCAAGGTATTTTATAACAGAGATTCCGTGTCAGTCCATAGTTTTGTATAATGATATGTATTGCTGTGTTCTCACATTTATTAAATATGAATAACATTAGCAACGGGAGAGTAAATAGGCCCTTTAATGATCTGTTAACTGTTCTTCTTTGATGTGGGCATTAATGTGTGTGTGTGTGTGTGTGGGTGTGTGATCACTGGCCTCTGTGTGCACACACAGCACTACTACCGCCAGGCTGCTAGTGCTCTGAGTTGTGCTTCCAGGGACAAAGAAGGATTTGTGCTAATATATTCATTCTACTAAGCCCTTTTATAATTAAGGGACATGAATTTTCCAGACAGTTGACCTGGGTCACATTGCAACTTGTCAGCACCGAAAAGCTGAAAACTAATTGACCCTAGGATCAAAGTCCTTGACTTCCCCTAAGAATGTCACATCTCCCTGAGCAATGCTATTCAGCCAGGCAGCAATGGACCAATCTAGGTAACCTTGGTCTATCTTACTTCCCATCTTCCATTTAATTCAGTTACACACATTTTTAAAAGTGTAATCACCTTTCCTTTAGAAAAGGCCCTGTTAACTTCTACAATCATTCCTTTCAATTATCAGGTTTGGCCTTCAAAAGGAGGGCATTCCAATTTCACAGTCAACACAAGATGCAATTTTACACTTGAAAATAATGGCAGAAGATATAACGGTACATGGAGACAGCATTTTAGCCACAGATGACCCATGATTTTACTGGCTGAAAAAAGGTATTTGAGATATCGTTTAGAGTCTCTAGGAAATTTTGGAACTGAATCTTGCAGATTAATATTTTAAATAATGATTATTTCTGATCTGACAGATGCAGCAATTTGTGCAAGGGCTTACTAGGAATAAATGCTGTTGACAGGAGTAATTAAAATAGTAATCAGTGCTGTTGACCCGCCACCACCCCCTTTCCTTCCTAAAACTAATCAAGCATCCTATTTGCTTTCACAGGACTAGTGTTATTGATAAGATAAAGATTTCTAAGTTGAATGGACATCCATGTGTATGCACTGACCACTGTCATTCTTTCTTCCGAGGCATCAGTAAGAAGCTTTAACAATAAAATAAATATGAGATACGTTGAAATGGAAGTTTGTGCTTTTAAAACTTCAGTTTAAGATTTTTGAGGTTCGAAGTCTTTGACAAATGAGCAAATGTGGTCCTTTATTTATAAAACTACTTCTTAGTGACTCTCCTTACTCTAAGGGGGAAGAGTTTGCCCAGTAAGACCCAGACGCCTTTGCCCCTTAGCTATAAACTCCACCACAAAGGCCGTGTCTCAGGTTCTAAAGATATGTTAACAATGGGATATCACCTTACACCCATTAGAATGGCTGGTATCAAAAACACCAAAAATAAATGTTGGCAAAGATGTGGGGAAAATGGAACCCTTGTACACTGTGGTGGGAATGTAAATTGGTGCAGCCACTATGGAAAACAGTATGGAGGCCCCTCACAAAATTAAAAATAGAGCTACCATATGATCTAGCCATTCCACTTCTGTGTATTTATCTGAAGGAAATGAAATCAGTTTCTTGAAAAGATTGCATCTCCATGTTTATTGTAGCATTATTTACAATTAGCCAAGACATGGAGACAATCTAAGTGTCCATCAATGGATAAATGAATTTAAAAAATGTGATTATGTGTATTATGTGATATATCTATGATCCAAGTGTTATATATATATATGAACTGTTATAGTCATCACAGGAAGTTTTAAATACATATTTTTAATCTGATTAAGAAATGAGATGATTGACTACAGGTTTTCACTTCCTGCTTAGTGACAGAGTCCAAAATATCTAGGTTTTAAAAGGCTGCAGACTACATTATGCCTGTTCATTTCCAAGCTATTATACAAACAACAGAAACCAACAAATCTAGGTCAAAAGCACCTAGAAGCACTTTGCAAAGCATCCACATGTGCACAGAACCATGCAGAGAGCATTACAAAGCTGGTTGAAAGCCAAAACTGAAGCACAATGACCTAATCCCATCTCATCCAACTGTGTGAACAGCTTTTCCACCAATCATCTTACAAAAACAGGCTCAGATGTTAAAGAAAGGTATCTGCTAATTTTCTAAATGACAGTTGGCTTTCAGGGCTTGGCTAATGGAGTGTACGTGGCAGACACCAAGTGTGCACCCAGAATTTTTAAAATAAGGTAGTGGCATTTATTAGTCTGAATCACTTGAAATCTGGAGGAAAGGCACCTCGATAACACAAAGTACTTTCACGAATAGATTTTGGCAACATTTTATAACAATGTTCGTAGATTAGCCACAGATAAAATAAAGACCAAAATGGATTACCTGCTGAGTCTCCCAGAAGAGGGATCCCAATTCACTGTTCTGATGCCTCTTCTTGGTCAAATGTAAAAATCATGTCAAATTCAACTGTAAAAATACATTCTAATTCATGTGAGGAAATTGCTTTCTCCCTTGAGAGAATCAGTAATTGATTTTCCAAGTTAAGCATTAAGAGGAGAATTCTCATTTAAATGTAGACAGACGGCTCGATTTTCCCACATAAGTATATGTCACTCACTCACAGACATATTCATCCATTAATTCAGCAAGTATGTAGTAAGTGACTGATCTTCACTGGACACTATTTTTGTTTCCAGAGTTACATAAAAGGAGAAAATGGTTCCTACTCAGCAAAGCTGTCATTCTTGAGAAAAGAAACAATGAGGACACAAACAAATGCGTAAGAACAGAACATTTCAGATGGTAATCAGTTCAATGGAGAAAAACAAAGCAGCGGAAGGAGAATAGTCGAGTGCTGGGGTAAGATGTGTTGCTACTTTATACAGAGTAACCAAGGAAGGTCTCCAGGACAGGTAGCACTGAGCAGAGAGGGGTGAGAAGTGAGGGTAAGACATGAGCAGAATCCTGGAGCGAGGGGTTCCAGACAGCATGAGCGGCAAGTGCAAGGACCGGAAAGCAGGGTCATATTTGGTATGTCGGGAAGGCAGCAAAGACCCCCCCCCCCCCCTTGCTGGAATGATGTGAGGAGAGTCGGGGAAGAACTTACCTGAAGGCTTACATGGGATCTTACATTTTGTTTGGTTAGATCACTCTTTTTTCTTTTCTCCCTCTTCTTCCCTTCACCACTGACTGCATCACCACAATCCCTGTACAGCCCTTATTATTAGCCCAGAATGCATCCTTCCAAAGTTTCTCTGATTATATGGTTATATTCAGACACATAAAGGTTGTGTTCTATCTTTTTCATAAAAATAAAATTGTATTATCCATCCTTCTCTGCATATTGCATTTCTCATTTAGCCACATCAACCCTGTCTTCAATATATCCAAATCAGATTACAAAGTTTGAAGTTGTTATTTTCAAAGACCAAGAAAATTCCATGAATCGAAGAGATTCTGTTTCATACAACCCTTCTCCTATTGATGGATATGGTTTCTTTATGTTTTTTTGCTACTGTAAATGCAGTAAATATCTTGACTATGTATTCTTATATAATGATGCCTTTATTTTGATGGGATATATTCATTAGAATTAAATCTCTGGGGTATGTATATGTTCATTAATATATATTGATACCTTTATAGCAGCATTATCTACAATGGCCAAATTATGGAGACAGCCCAAGTATCCATCAACTGAAGAATGGATAAAGAAGATGTGGTGTATATGTACAATGGAATATTATTCAGCCATATAAAAGAATGAAATCTTGCCATTTGCATCAAAATGAATGGAGCTAGAGGTATAATGTTAAGCAAAATAAGTCAGTCAAAGAAAAACAAATACTATATGATGTCACTCTTTTGTGGTATTTAAGAAACAAAACAAGCAAAGGGGGGGGGGGGGGAGAGAGACAGACAAACCAAGAAACAGACTCCTAACTATAGTGAAGGAACTGATGGTCCCCAGAGAGGAGATGGGTGGGGAGATGGGTCAAATAGGTGATGGGAATTAAAGAATGCACTTGCTATGATGAGCACTGGGTGATGTATGGAAGTGTTGAATCACTATATTGTACACTTGAAACTAATATAACACTGTATATTAACTAACTGAAATTTGAATAAAATTTTTAAAAAATAGCAATAAAAAAGAAATAAAAACAAAAAATTGTTATAATAATTCATATTTTGCCTAAGAATATTACGAGGGAATCTTTCTCTTCATATCTTGCCGTCAATAAGCATTATCTGCACCAAAATGTTGTGCCTGTGTCAGTACCTCTGAGGCTTTACTGATGAGTACTGTTCCATTATATAACTACACCTCTATTTGCCTCTTCTTCTATTAATAGATATTTGGTTTGTTTCCATTTTGAGAATATTATAAATAAGGCTGCTGTGAGCATTACCTCAACAAGTATTTTGTGTACATGAATGTGTATGGCTCTTGAGCAAATACTTAGAGTAAAATTGCTGGGTCATACCATAGATTATGTTTGATTTCATACAAAAATGTCACAAACAGTTCTCTGAAGTGTTTGAGCCTTTTTACATTCCACCAGCAATGTCTGAGAATACCCACTATTCCACAGGTCAACAACTGGGTGGCATCAGTCTTTTTGAATTTAGCCAATCTAGCTGGTATGGAATTGTATCTCATTGTGGTTTTAATTTACAATTCCCTGATAATTAATTATGTTGAGCACTTTTCCATGCCCTTGTTGGACATTCATATATTTTCTTTTGTGAAGTATCTGTTCCAATCTTTCGCCTATTTTTTAAAATTGAGTTGTTCATCCTCCTTTTTCTTTTAGAGTGTAGAAATTTTTATATATGCTGGATGTGAGTTTCTTCTCAGATATATCTTTTGAAAATTACATGTTTATTTTCTTAATAGTGCATTTTTACTAGAAAAAAGTTTTGTTGGCCCGGTCTATCAATTTTTGCTTATGCAAAAATTTATGCATTTTATGTGTCCTGCTTGAGAAATCAACCTACCTAAGAATATCCCTTATATTCTATTCCAGCAACCTTATCTGGCTTTATATGCAGGTTTTAGATTTATTTGGATTGTATGTTTGGGTCTACGATACATCTCAAATTAATACTTCCGTATGGGTAGAGGCCAAGGTTCATATTTTTCCTATAAGGCTATCCAGTTTTTCCAGCATCATTTGAATTGTATTCAGATGGATTGACTGAAAATCAAGGAGTGTACATTGGGTCTGCTTGTAGGCTTTCCATTCTCTTCTGTTGAACTACATGTATATTCCTGTGCCAATACCACACACTCCTGACTGTTGTAGCTTCAAGGTAAATTTTGAAATCATGTAGTAAAAGTCTTTCAAGTTTTTTTCTTTTTTAGAATTATTTTGGCTACTTTAGACCCTTTGCATTTCCATAAAAAATGTAAGCATGAGCCTGCCAATCTCCTCATAAATGCCTGCTGTGATTTTATTGGGATTGGTTTGACTCTATTAAGAATAAAGATCTCACACCTCTTTAATTAGATGTATTCCTAATATTTGATTTTGTATTCTTTCGTAAAGTGAATGTTAAGCTCAATATGCTAGCCTATAAAAATTTACTGCTAGTCTATAAAATGCAACTGTTTTTATCTTCGTGACCTTTATGAAGTTTCTAAATTCGTTTTATACTGTTTCTACATATAAAATCATGTTGCCTTTTTCAAACTTTTTGACATTTCTTTTCCTTGTTACATTGACTAGGACACTCAGTTGAATAAAAACAGCAAGACATCCTTGCCATGGTTCTAATCTTGGGGAGAAGTAGTTTAATGTTTCACTATTAAGTAGGAAGTTAGGTGTGAGTTTTTCACAACTGCCTCATGTAAAATTGAAGACATTCCTTTCCAATTTTGGTTTACTGAGAGTTTTTCTCCTGAAGAGTTGTTAACTTTTTTCAGATACTTTTTCTGACTCTATTGAAATACTCACGTGGATGGTAAGTGGTGAATTACACTTACTGATTTTCATGTGTTAAATCAATCCTACATTCCTGAAAAAAATCCCACTTGTCATAATATATTATCTCTTCTGTGTATTGCTGGATTTGATTTGCTAATATTATATATACATTCATGAAGGAAATTATTTTGTAAATTTTCATTGAGCATTTGTCAGGTTGGCATATCCAGGGCATGCCTCATAAAGCAAATCTGAA